>NC_140171.1:43537808-43624964 GCF_963971535.1 Notolepis coatsorum
ACAGACAGACAGACAGACAGGTCAGCATGTTTCAGCAGGTTGTCAACTCAAACACATGTAAAAAGACCACTCTATACACACAGAGAGTATAGACCCAGTCGTGTGTTCATAGATGTGGTTGTGTCTGAAGTCTTGTACTAAAATATCTCCCTTAAAGGAACATGTCAACTTTTTGGGAAATTAGCTTATTTGCCATCTACCCTGGAGTTAGACAAGCAGATACATACCCGTTTATTTTCCTTTCATCACCTCAAACGCCCTGTTGCTTTTTGAAAAACAGGGCCTTTGAGGTGATGCAATCACTGTGCCCAGGCAGCAGTGGTTAGGCAAAAAACAATTCTGAGTATATATCTGCTTAGAAAACGAAAATGTCTAATATAATAAATAAATAAATTTTTTTTAAATAATTTCTCCATGTGGTAAATAAGGTCACAACATGTTTACAGGAATATTTTGAAGTTGTATTTGGAGTGTATTTTGTGACTGTTACTAGGCTACACTGGCACACATACTTCCAGTGAATGATGCTAAGCTAGGCTAACGGTGTGGCTGTTCCCTAAGCCTAATGCATGCACAGAGAAGAAAAGGGTATCTGCTTGTCTAACTCCAGGGTAGATGGCAAATAAGCTAATTTCCCAAAAAGTTGGCGTGTTCCTTTAACCCGGGGGTTTATATTGTATTGTTGTTTGGTTTCCAGTGCAGAAAATCCAGGCTCTATTCCAGTGATTTACATTCTGTTGAGATCATTCACATTAGCACCACAGAGCTGTAGGGACTTACTCATTAAAATGTGAAACACATTAACAAACTTAACCACAACCACTGACACAGAAAAGCATAAAGTTCTTAATGTCAAGATATGGAAGTGTTCAATTTAGAAGGTGAAAAATATATCCACTAGCCAGTCTAGTCTTACCTTTCTCGTGGGCAATGGCTGAGGACACCAGAAGGTACAAGAATAGAGAGATCAGCATATTTCTAACTGTATTGACCAGGAGGTGTTTCAGACCTGACAAACAAAGGCTAGCAGAATGCCCAGTAACTATTATAGGTTTTTCAAGTAATATGGATTTGTGTCAGGCTGTCCATGCCCCCCCCCCCCCCCCTCCCCTTCTGTCTCTCTGCCCCTCAATGGTCGCCACATGGCACAACTTCTCTGGTCTCTGATTGGAGGCTGCATGGGAACCTTGCAGGTGTTTTGATAAGTCAGGGGGATGGAGCGCACTGGATGACGTGTCACTGCCTTAGCCCATATAGTGGTGTGTGTGTGTGTGTGTGTGTGTGTGTGTGTGTGTGTGTGTGTGTGTGTGTGTGTGTGTGTGTGTGTGTGTGTGTGTGTGTGTGTGTGTGTGTGTGTGTACTGTATGTGGATGCATGCATATGGAGGTAAAGAGTAATACAGTGTTTCCCATACATACTGTAGATGTATTTGTGAGAGCCCACCACAAATATCAACAATTTCTCGTCTTGCATGTACCCTATCACAGTCCTTTCCACTGCTCGAATGTCACAGTTTACCACCGCCACAAATAACCTGAGAACCTGTGTGTCAAAGATGAGGAGCACGGTCAGCCATAGACTCACCCAGTAGACTAAGACTCAGTATGGACTATTGTATATCGTGTATATCGTATATTTGCACATGGAGTTGACTTACAGTAGGATAGAATTTGTATACTATACCGAAGGTTATCCTATAACCCTAGTTATACAAGTAGATAGCGAGCGCTCTGCTCTATGGGAAATCCCCTTTAGCATAGGGCTATTTGAAAGAATTTAGCTACAATGCACCTGCACCTGTCCGGCCACGCCCACTCTCGCCCATGCACTTAAGAGAGGGGTGTGTAGGGAGCTCCCGTAGCTCACCGCATATCTCGGCGCTATTTCTGCGTCGGGGAAAACCGTGCTCGTCACAGATCTGGGGGACACAAGTTCGATTCCCGGACCCGCCGTCATTTCTCAGAATGTCTTCCCCTGCTCTACATCCCATTTCAACCTGTTTCTGTCGGTCATGCTTGACCAGAAAAGCGATAAACGCTAAAAAATAAAGTAAAAAAAAAAGAAAAAAAGAGAGGGGTGTGACCATACTTCCGCTCTTCCCTAGTCTTGTCCCGCGACTACCCGACCGCGTGCCCCGCCCGCCACCAGGGAACGTACGTGAAAACATAAGCCTGTGTTGCCGCTTCCACACCTCGTGGGGTCAGGGTTGTTAAACCCCGACGCTGCCCGCGAGGCGTCCCGAGGAGTCTGGATTCCAAACCCCGACCCCGCGGGCGAAGCCGTAGCAGCGGGGCGCGAAGGAGGTCCCAGCCACAGGCTACTCAAGGCAGGCTTACCGCCGAGGCCAGGGGCCAGGACCCGACAAAAGGGACCTGGTGAGGTCAACGAGGCCGCGGCATCGAGACCTCTCCAGGCGTTTACTCGTGACACCACCCTCTACACCGCCAGCGCATCGGACAGGTGAAAACCCTTCTCCGCCCGGCACGCCGCGAGGACCTCCCGAGGAAGAGCGCCTAGAGGGGCTGACTGTAAAAACAATACCCCGACGGCCCACCCACCGAGCGGGGGGGAGGGGAAGGTGTTCGGCATGCCGTGCACAATGTCACCAACTCGTGGGGTCACAACCTTGCAGGGTCGGGGTCCCGGACCCTGACTCCACCAGTAAACTGACCTCGCCACGAACCCTGACCCCGCCAATCTATTAATCCCGCAGGGTTGGGGTTCAGAGACAAGAGTTTGACACAATTGGCAGATGTCATAAAACATGCAGGGGCATATTCTCGGGGAGCCGGGGTCGAACCTGGGCTCTACCAGAGAATTGACTCCGCTACCGGCATACCGGGGAGACAACCACCACAAACAGAAAGGTTGCTCCCTTAACCCATTGAATCCGGGAAACACATCTGCGCGTATACACAGGCTATACAATGCAGTTTTAAGGTGTTTCAGGTCTAAAAATGGGTTAACCCAGGCCGACAGGTAACAAGAGCAAGGCTCGACCTGTGCCTGGAGGAACTACACAGAAGCGCCTGGAGGGGGCTAATACACCGCACTCAGACGCCCCCCCCCCCCCCCACCCCCCCACCTGCCACGCGGGGAGGGAGGGGTGAAAAGAATGGAGAAAGGAAAACCTACTTAACAGTTTACAGAAAGGGTACAATATAGTACGGTTCAATGCACACAACTGTTAAAGGAAAACTCCAACATTTTGGGAAATTAGTTTATTTGCCATCTACCCTGGAGTTAGACAAGAAGATACATAGATTTTTTCTTCTCTGTGCATGCAGCAGGAGTAGGAAGACGTTGGGAACTAGGCTAATGGAGGAACCTACTTCCAGTGACTGACGCTAAGCTAGGCTAACTGTGCGCGTCTTTTTACTCCTACTGCATGCACAGAGAAGAAAAAGGTATGTATCTTAACACTCCAACATTTTGGGAACCCTGGAGTTAGACAAGAAGATGCATACCTTTTTCTTCTCTGTGCATGCAGTAGGAGTAGGAAGACGTTGGGAACTAGGCTAATGGAGGAACCTACTTCCAGTGAATGACGCTAAGCTAGGCTAACGTGCACGTCTTCCTACTCCTACTGCATGCACAGAGAAGAAAAAAGGTATGTATCTTCTTGTCTAACTCCAGGGTAGATGGCAAATAAGCTAATTTCCCAAAATGTTGGAGTTTTCCTTTAAGGGGATGTAGATCAGAGGAAGATGTTTGTCTTGTCCACATCGGGGTCCCCCACTTTCAACTCGTAGTGACACTTATGACACACAACATTCATGACATCAGCCCATGTGGCGTCCGGCCCGCCCCGGCATTTCCCCCCCGGAAAAGCCCAGGGCCCTTCGGGTTAAACAACATATCTGTTGGGGCAATTGCACCTAAGGGGGGGTGGGGGGGGGGGACAGAAAGGGGCGGTTTGAAACGGGGGAGCAGTCACTACCCCTGGTAAATGAGGCGGCACCCCCGCTGAGCATTGTCCCATTTCAGCCAAGCGATTAGCCCGCTGGGGACGCTGCTCTATGGCTGGACATGCATAATGTGTGGTCTTCACTCTGTCTTGGGTGAAAAAACTCCCCACATACCGGCAGCGCCAGTCCCGCAATGCCTACAAAGGGAAAAAACATACGCCCTACGACAGCTTCATCCCACAAGATAGATATTTGTCTACTTGTTATGAATTCTTATAACTAGAGTTACAGAATAACCCTCGTTATATCCCGTTTCAGGCGCATGTTCAAACATGTTTGTGTCATAGTCGCGGCGAGAGCCTTCCTCACCCCTCCTCCTTCCACAACATCACGGCGGAAGCCTTCCTCACCCCTCATCCTCTCACACCCTTATATGGGCAGCATCCGACCCCAGGATTTCCACGCTGCCAGGACATCAATTAACGCGGCTGTGAGGGATTCCCTCGTCAGCTAATTCCTACTTCAGTCCACGGATCCTGCTCTACCCTCGTTGCAGTGTTAACCTAACTTCCTAGGTACGACAATGAACCCTAGCCTTGCTACTCTATCCTTGTTGAAATACCTTGTCCTAATCTTGTTCTCTTTGTGCCCAGGACCACCGCTCCGAGGCACCACACACCTGGACGTCCCGTGCTGCACAGGGAGTGCACCTGCTCTCGTCCATTGCACATTCATGTACCTGTCGCACATTCTATACCTGTAAACCTGTCTGCTTGGGGGGTAAATATTGAAGCCAACCTGGAACGCTCCATTCTCTCTCCTCCTGTGTTCTGCTATTGGGCTCTGCCAACCCCTGCCCTAACAGTTTAGGTGACATAGCTACACGTTTGTTCCAACCAAACAACGACCTGGGTGCCTGTGATGTTTTACAATGGCCGGGAATCCCAGCCCCTCCCCCCCTTCCCCATGATGAGCAGGGTACGCAAATATTTGCCCTAACGTCGGGGGAGCCGACGGAGTGGAATCCTACGTACCAGCGTGACACTAACGAAGGATCCCCAAATGATGAAAGGCGCCCTCGTTTTGAGCTGCGTCGTCCCCCTCCGTCACCAGTATTATCCGGGATACAAACATCCCAAGGGGAGGGTTTATCCTCCCCACCCCCCCCCCCCAACCAGCCTCACGTAAAAACGAAAGCATGTATGAGTCAAAACAGAAAACGGCGCCGCTAGCCGTGCGCTGTGTTTACAATGAACAGACACACATAAGCGTGTGCACGCCTTATTGTCTTGAAAAGCACCCAAAACTCACCAGCTAACCAGCTAACCACCAAACCGGGGCTAGGTGGCCGTGCCTGTTTAAAAGACACGTCCACTTAGAGCCCGGCTGTTTCATAAGCGAAAAACTTGTCGCCTGTCATGTTTCTTTAAAGTTTACCCTAACACGTAAGGTAGCGCCCATGGTTGCACGCTAACACAAGTAGCAAAACCGCTTGCTGATTCAAGGTCTACGACTGTTACGCACGGCATTCCCATATGAATCCAGCAACTCTCCTCACAAGAGAAACACCGCTCACCAGCCCTTAGCTGTTCACAGAAAGGACAGCAAGCCCTGATAGGCAATATCCCAAAATACACAGTGAATAATCACACGTCCGTTACATCAAAAAATATTTTTATTTTGAAAACGTAGTATTTTGAGGAGGGAGGGGAGAAGAACAGGAGGTTAACTGTTGAATTTAGAGGGTGTATGTAGGGTTGTAACTAACTGTAACTGTACTATACTGCTTCCTTTGACTGCATATATATCTGTGTCCACTGGAGGGCGCTATAGGCAGAGCTTCTACTGTTTTCACCAGGTTGGGAGTATATAAGCTTTTGTTTCCTCCCCCTCTACCTTCTTACCACATCTGCCTCTCACGGAGAGGAGTTCACATGCTCTGTGCTGCTGTGAATCACTGTGAATGAATAAACAAGCCAAAGGCTAAAGATGGAATTCATGCCTCCTATATATATTATTGTCGCCCCATAGCCAATTCTGCCAACAGGTTATGGGCCCAGATCTCGCAGGGGCGAAATAATAAGGGTAGCTAGCTTAGCTGAAGTGTAGGCCAGGTTAACACCGGGAGTACCGCGTGGCTAGACGCTAGGCCAACGAAGCTAAAGCTACGCCTACCACCAAAAAGGAGGATGGCGACCAAGGGAAGGAGCAAATGGCCCTCATTTAATGGAAAGGCGGAGGGATATGAGCTCTGGGAAGAGCGCATGCTATGTTGCATGCACGGCGCGGGACTCAAGGCGGTGATCTTGGCGGCCCCCGCGGGACCACTGACGGCGGAGGAACAAGCCCAAGACGACAAGCTTAATGCGGACGCATAGCACCGCTGCTCGACGATACAAGCTTGGGGCTAATATTCCACGACACGAAGGACAAAGGCAGAGAAAGCCTGGGAGTGTTGAGGGAGCATTACATCGGACGGGGAAGGCCCAGAGTAGTGTCCTTCTACGTAACGTTAACAGCTCTGAAGAAGGGGCACACAGAGACGATGACAGAATACATCATCCGAGCTGAGCATATCATCACGGCGCTTAAGAGTGCAGGAGAGGCACCAGGCGAGGGGCTAATGATGGCGATGGTGATGAGAGGACTACCGGAGTTGTACAGGCCGTTCACGCTACTGGTTACCCACGGTTCAACGGACATGACATTGGGGCAGTTCAAAGCCAAGCTGCGGAACTTTGAGGCCTCAGAGGATATCCACCCAGACGCCGCGGAAGCGGGGGGGATAGCACTGAAAGCCCGAGCGACACAGAGGGAGAAGGCCAGGCCCACGATGGAGCTGACGTGTTGGCGATGCAGAGAGAATGGGCATCGGAGGGATAACTGCAACTAGACGGTCTGGTGCAGCTTCTGCAGATCATCGGGCACACAGACATAGAGTGCCGAAAGAAACGAGACCAGAGCGCCCGATACGCACATGGGCAAGATGTCGGCCATAGACAAGGCGGCGCCTATGGACAAGATGGCGGCGACGGACGAGGTCACGGCTACGGACAAGATGGCGGCGATGGACAAGATGGCGGCTACAGTCAAGATGGCGGCTGTGGACGAGATGACGACTACAGACAAGATGGCGGCAACGGTGATCGTGAGGCGAGTCGAGATGACGCCCGGAGAGCGGCAGGACGAGAGGACTTCGTTTTCAGGGCGCGGACTACGGGGGGCGTCACCCGGCCAACGCAGCACCGGCAGTTCCCGAGGAGGGGACTGATCGTGGACACAGGTGCGTCGTCCCACATCATCAACGACAGGAACAGTTTCAAGAACTTTGACAAATCCTTTGAGCCGGAGGGACACAGCATGGAGCTGGCAGATGGGAAGCGCACCTACGGGTTGGCGCAAGGGAGAGGAGACGCACAGGTACGCCTTATAGACAGTAAGGGGCGCCGGTGTACAGTGACGTTAAAGGACGCTCTATATATACCCTCGTTCCCACAAGAACTATTCTCAGTCAAATCTGCTACTGCTAACGGCGCCGAAGTGTTCTTCAGTGAAGGTAAAGATGTTCTTGTAGAACAAGATGGTACGCGGTTTAACATTGATGTATATGGGAGAATGTATTACCTACAGTACAAACGGAGTGTAATAATAATGATAAATGTAATGTGACTGTCAGTCATGACATCCAGACGTGGCATGAAATTATGGGTCATTGTAATCACGAGGATTTACTAAAGCTGCAAGCAGTGACAGATGGTATGCACATTAAGGGTGAAAAGCATAGACCTGACAAAGAATGTGAAGTTTGCATAAGGGGGAAGTTTACTCAAACAAGGAACAGGGACCCCACGGAGAAGGTAAAGAGACCACTGGAGCTAGTTAACACCGACCTAGCCGGTCCAGTAAGGAACGAGTCCATAGGCGGCTTTAACTATGTACAGTCCTATACGGATGTGGGTACAGGCGTAGTGTTCGTCTATTTCCTTAAAGCAAAGAGTGATGCACTCCAGGCCACGGAGAAGTTCCTTGCTGATGTAGCCCCCTATGGGGACATAAAATGTTTGAGGTCAGACAACGGGACCGAGTTTACAAACAGAGAGTTCCAATCACTGTTGAGAAGGAGCAGGATCAGACACGAGACATCATGTCCTTACTCCCCACATCAGAACGGGGTAGCAGAGAGGGAATGGCGCACTCTTTTCGAAATGGCCAGGTGTAAGCTAGACGATAGTGACATACCGAAGAGCCTGTGGCATTATGCGGTACAAGAAGCCGCTTACACCAGAAACAGGTGTTTTAATAAACACACGGGCACCACCCCATATACAGCAATGACAGGGAAAAGATGTAATCTAGCCAGAATGCACAAATTCGGATCAGTGTGCTATGCTTACCAGCAGGACAGAGGCAAGCTTTAGTCCAGATGTGAAAAAGGACTCTTTGTAGGACACGACAGAGGGAGCCCCGCACTCCTAGTCTACTATCCCGGTAAAGGGAAGGTAAAGTGAAAGGGAAGGGAAAGCATAGTAAAGGGAAGCACAGACTAGTGAAACTTGTCACCAAGACAACGTGCAAAATCGAGACACAGACAGAGGAGCCATGGCTGGACTCCGGGGTAAGGTATGGAGGGACAGAGACACCACAGCCTAGTGTACTGAGCACAGGCGTGCAGGCAGACAGCCAGCCACCCCCAGAGGGCGATGACGAGGAGCACCCGAGGGTGACGTCAAGTGCCCCAAGCAGTGGGAGGTATCCCTCAAGGGAACACAGACCCCCAAAATATCTGAAAGATTATGCCCGGAGAGGAAGTGACAAGGATGACAGTACACTCGCCAGTATTGATTACTGTTACAGAGTGGTGTGTGGCGTGCCTCAGTCTTTTAAGGAAGCCATAGTGTCCCCAGAGTCGAGTAAATGGGAGAGAGCGATGGACGAGGAGATGAGGTCCTTAGAGGACAACCACACCTTTACCCTCACCAAATTGCCAGAGGGCAGACAGACAGTGGGAGGGAAATGGGTGTACTCAATCAAGGAAGGGATCAAATGCCACGAAAAGTACAAAGCGAGATTTGTAGCTGAGGGTTTCAGTCAGAGGGAGGGGATAGACTATGGTGAAACATTCTCCCCCACAGCCAACCTGACCAGTGTAAGGGTAGTGGTTCAGAAAGCAGCTGAGGACAATCTGATTTTACATCAGATGGATGTGAAGACAGCCTATCTGCACGCACCCATAGATAGGGATATATATATGGAACAACCTGAAGGTTACGAAAAGAAAGGGGAAAAGCTAGTGTGCAAGCTAGAAAAATCCATTTACGGCCTGAAACAGTCTGGGCGAAATTGGAACGAGATGCTTCACACATGTCTCATTGAGGATCACTTCCTACAGAATCCAGTAGACCCCTGTGTTTACTCAAGGGAGTCAAAGGAGTCAGGAAAAGTGATAATCGTCATTTGGGTGGATGATTTGATCATCGCAGCAGACAACACTAGAAACCTAGATCAGGTGAAAGGTATGCTCTCCACCAGATTCAAAATGAAAGACCTTGGCAGGTTAAAGCATTTCCTAGGCATGGACTTTGAACAGTCGGCCAATTGTGTAACAGTATCCCAGAAGAGATATGTGGAAAAGATCCTGAAACGTTTTGACATGCAGGAATGTAGAACAAGGGAAACACCATGTGATCAAGAACTGGATTACCAGGAGGATGCTCAGAAACTGACAGATGTAAAAATTTACAGGGAAGCCGTGGGTAGCCTCATCTATTTAACAACATGTACCCGCCCTGACCTATGTTTTGTAGTGAGTAAGTTGTCACAGCATTTTGCTGATCCCACAGAGGAACACTGGATTACGGTAAAACATGTTTTTCGTTATCTCAAAGGTTCAGCAGATAAACAGCTTTGTTTCAGAAAGAGCAGCGAGGGCTTAGGGCTTAAAGCCTACAGTGATGCAGACTGGGCTGCTGACATCACAGATAGAAGGAGTACCACAGGATACTGTGTTAGTTTGAACACAAACAGCTCACTGGTTTCATGGAAAACAAAGAAGCAGCCCACAGTGGCACTGTCAACTTGTGAAGCCGAATACATGGCTCTGGCCATGACAATACAGGAGTGTATTTATCTAGAACAACTGCTCGGAGGAATGGATACAAGTCAAGTCAAGTCAAGAGTTTTATTTGTCACGGCATACGGATATACAATGAAATGCGGGTGGTCTTGCCCACAACGATGTGCAATTGGTACAACATATAACATATAATAGAATCCAATACAAAAAATGTGTGCAATAAAATTGTGCAATAACAGGTAGCAGGTAACAATAAATTTGTGCAATGACGGGTAACAGTTGGCAGTTAACAGTAGTAGTAATAGTAGTGCAATACACTGTTACTGTTGCTAATACTAATTTAAAGTGGCCTTTCCTTTTGGCAATAAGTGAGGGTGCGTGCGGCCTGAGTGTGTGCCCGCTCATGCTAAAGTGTTAAGTGGCTGCTCGTGTGTGAGCGTGCACAGTGTGCGTGTCGTGTGTGTGTTCATGTGTGCTTGTGTGTGGACAGTTCAATGTTCTGAGCACTCAATGTACATTGTTCATGGCTCTGATGGCCTGGGGGAAGAAGCTGAGCCTAAACCGCTCTGTCCTAGTAGCTGAGATTTGCAGGCGTCTGCCTGACCTCAGCAGCTGAAACAGGCTGTTATTGGGGTGGTGAGGGTCTTTCATTATCCTGCAGGCTCTGGATTTGCACCTCTTGTTGTATAGAACCTGCAGGGGGGGTAGTGCAATACCCGTGGTACGCTCGGCTGAGCGCACCACTTTCTGTAGGGCCTTCTTGTCCTGTGCCGTGCTGTTTCCATACCAGGCAGTGATGTTTCCGGTCAGGATGCTCTCTACAGCTCCTGAGTAGAAGGACTGGAGTATCTTCCCCGATACTCTGAACTTCCTTAACTGTCTCAGGTGGTAGAGACGCTGTTTCGCCTTATTTACTACTGTGCTTATGTGTGTTGACCATGTCAGGTCCTCTGAGATGTGGACCCCCAGGTACTTGAAGCTGCTCACCCTGTCCACGGTAGCCCCGTTTATCATCAGTGGTGTGTGTGTCCCCTGCTGTCCTCTCCTATAATCCACGATCAGTTCCTTGGTTTTGCCAATGTTCAGGAGCAGGCTGTTGTCCTGGCACCAGCGTTCCAGTACCTCCACCTCCTCCCGGTAGGCCTTCTCGTTGTTGTCCGAGATCAGCCCCACCACCACCGTGTCATCTGCGAACTTCACTATGGAGTTGGAGCTGAACTTGGCCACACAGTCGTGTGTGTAGAGTGAGTACAGCAGGGGGCTCAGAACACAGCCCTGGGGGGACCCGATGCTCAGGGTGATGGTGTTGGAGGTCTGACCCCCCACCCTGACCGCCTGGGGTCTTTCGCTCAGAAAGTCCAGTACCCAGGCGCTCAGGGCGGAGCTCAGACCTAGCTCGATCAGCTTGTCCACCAGTCTGGTGGGGACTATGGTGTTGAACGCTGAGCTGTAGTCAATGAACAACAGTCTCACATAGCCCCCCTTCTGACGGTCAAGGTGCGAGAGGGTGCTGTGCAGTACCTGGGAGACCGCGTCGTCGGTGGACCTGTTTGTCCTGTATGCAAATTGCATAGGGTCCATATCACTGGGGAGGGAGGCACAAATGTGGTCCTTGACCAGCCTCTCGAAACATTTCATGACCACAGAGGTGAGTGCCACCGGTCTGTAGTCATTTGGACATGCTGGGGAGGGTTTCTTCGGCACAGGGATGATGGTAGACCTCTTGAAGCAGGCAGGGACCACTGACTCCGCCAGTGATTGATTAAATATGACGGTGAACACAGGGGCCAGCTGGTTGGCACAGGTCTTGAGTATACGTCCTGTTATGCCATCTGGGCCAGCAGCCTTCCTGGTGTTCACCTGCATAAATGCTCTTCTCACACTGTGTTCCGACAACGAGAGAGCGTCCCCCCCCCCTCGCGGTTGCCCCCCCCCCTCCACAACAGCCGGCGCGCCAGTGACGTCACTAGCCGGAGAGCCAGCAGCGCCACTGTCTACACCAAACCGAGCGTAGAAGGTGTTGAGCTTGTCCGCGAGGGAGGCGTCGTCGCTCCCCATTGACGGGGCGCTGACTTTATAGTCAGTTATTGACTTCAGTCCCAGTGTCTATGTATATAAGAAGACTGTTGTTTATGAGGATAACCAGCGAACCATTGCCATTGCGAGAAACCCTGTGTGTCGACAGAGGTGTAAGCATGTGGATATAAAGTACCATTTCATCAGATCTGTCATCAGAGAAGAAAGGATGACACTGGTTTATTGTCCAACAGATGACATGGTAGCAGACGCTATGACGAAGCCGGCTTCCAAATTGAAACTGAGGAGATTTGCAGCAGAGGTCATGTTTGGTGTGTAAATATTGACTGCCATACCCTTTTTGATTTTCTAAACTGTGTTATTTTCTTTGTAAATTGTTTTGAAGAGGTCATACAGTGTGTTAAGCAACCCTAAGTGGGAGTGTTGAATTTAGAGGGTGTATGTAGGGTTGTAACTAACTGTAACTGTACTATACTGCTTCTTTGACTGCATATATATCTGTGTCCACTGGAGGGCGCTATAGGCGGAGCTTCTACTGTTTCCACCAGGTTGGGAGTATATAAGCTTTTGTTTCCTCCCCCTCTACCTTCTTACCACATCTGCCTCTCACGGAGAGGAGTTCCCATGCGCTGTGCTGCTGTGAATCACTGTGAATGAATAAACAAGCCAAAGGCTAAAGATGGAATTCATGCATCCTATATATATATTATTGTCGCCCCATAGCCAATTCTGCCAACATTAACTAAGACAGGGGCATGAGCCCTGTCCTCTCGTTACCCCCCATTCTACGTTTTGAGGTATACTACACAACACATTCAGTGAAAAGTTTTACACGTTGCTTCAATAAAAACACACCCTATGAGGTGAAGGAAACGTAGTTGCATTCTTTGAGGGGGAATACAGAGGTTTTCTGGCGTAAGAGCTGAAAAACACCAGAGGGAGAGATAGAGCCTCCTCTATCGTCCGTGCTCGCAACTCTTGTGATCGGGGGCCAATCCACTTGTTAGGCAGGGCTGCCCCGACGCTGCAAGAGCCTCGTCAGACCACCCGCCTAGCCGCTTCACCACCGATGGTGGGAGCGAGCAGAGGCGGGGGGTTTGCACCTGCAACCGTGCGACGCGCACCCAGCTCCGCATGGAGCTCACCACCTCACCACAAGCGTGGGATTAGGGAGCCCCGTGGCGTATGGAGGAGGTCGTGACGGTGACCGCTGGTGTTTCCCAGGCGGTGGTAATGCCATTTTGACAAAAATAGCAACACAAGAACCTAAACTAAAATAAACTAATTATCACTGACATGTGCCTGTAGCAAAAACACTTCCGTTGTGAAAGATTAGGGAAGAGCGGAAGTACAGTCACACCCCTCTCTTAAGTGCATGGGCGAGAGTGGGCGTGGCCGGACAGGTGCATTGTAGCTAAATTCTTTCAAGTAGTCATGCTAAAGGGGATTTCCCATAGAGCAGAGTGGGAGCTATCTACGAAATATAACAGGGTGGGCTGTATTATCGATAGTGTATAACAGTGGTTCTCAAACTGTGGTACGCGTACCACTAGTGGTACTTGGTGGTACTGCTGGTGGTACTTGAAAACATTTACAAAAAAGCACAAAAAAAAATAAAAAAATTAAAGAAAATTTAGGCCACTGAACTTAGAAGCAGGCCAGGCCAGTGTTTCTGGTTGCGGCGGCGCGATAGTTAGATAACCTAAGTGGGGAACAACCAGGAGATCACTGTGACAGAGAGTAATGCAGTCTAAACAGTCATACATCTTTAATTCAACTTCAGCCCTGATCATAACCATTTATTTTTAGATTTTTTGTAATGTCAGATAAAAAATGAAGTACTCCCACTTTTCTGAAAAGAGTTGGTGTTAAATCTGACATTACAAAAAATCCATCAAAATCTGTGTTGCTGCTAATCATTGACACATGCCTAGCCTGTAATAATCCTGTAATAATTTGATATATTGAAAATATTTTACTTTTTTTGTGTTTTTTTTAACAATAATTTGTGATGCCATCACACAACTGGCATTTAAAGGATAAACATTCAAAAATGTATTGAATATGTGTTTTCTTTTCTTTTTTACAATAATTTGTGATGCCCATCACAAACACTGGCATTTAAAGGGTAAACATTTAAAAATTCCTGCACCAGAATGCAGGAAATTAAGTTTTTGTAACAAAATAATTGTGTGCGTGTGTGTGTGTGTGTGTGTGTGTGTGTGTGTGTGTGTGTGTGTGTGTGTGTGTGTGTGTGTGTGTGTGTGTGTGTGTGAGAGAGAATGGCGGACAATTGCTTGCTGTGTGAGAGAGAGAGAGAGAGAGAGAGAGAGAGAGAGAGAGAGAGAGAGATAGAGAGAGAATTAAGTACATTTGCTGAAATACAGTTGTTCTTAATTTTCTCACTTGCTATGTGAGAATGTTGTTATTATGTTCTCAATGCCCCTTGCATTGTATGAGTTGTGTGGAAGCGTTTGCTAGTTCTAGTGCTATCCCTTTGTACATTGTGGCTGTGTCTGACAAAAGTTAACAATAAATAATGGTATTAGGAATACATTTGCCTCCTGCGTGATTCGTGAACTGTGCATAGCTGAATAGACTGTATTTTAACGCCGGTCATATGGTGGTACTTGGAGAGCCAGCTACGTTCTCAGGTGGTACTTGGTGTAAAAAGTTTGAGAACCACTGGTGTATAACATATGACCATTATCTTTATTTGTATCTTTTTATGATATACTATATATATTATTATATATATATCTTTTTTCTTTTTTTATATATCTTTTTTAATATTTTATTTTTATTACCCTGCCTGGACCTTCCCTCCCCCTCCCTTGTGCTGCTATGATAATTCCCACACAAGGATTAATAAAGATCCATCCTATCTTACCTTATCTTAGCTTTACAATTTAACTGATGGCTTGATAGTGAATCAACAACTAACTATCAACTGCTTTTCTTGTATTTAGCCTTCTAAAATAGCAGGTTCGTTAATGTCCCCGTCTGTCCCCGCCTATCCCCGACTTAGGATTTGTATAGTCAACTTTGATTGGCCGAAACTTGCCGATAGTCGACTACCCCCCCCCCCCCCATCAAAATGTGTCTGATTTAACTTACTGCTTCCTGCTGCTGCTACCTGTCATTTAAGTTAAATCAGACATTAAGCACCCCCCCCCCCCACACAGCCCAAATGGAATGATAAAAAAAATTATAATAATAATCGATTAGTCGACTATTTGACTAGTCGAGGTCAGCCCTAAAGAAAACCAGTGGAACCAGAGCTGAACCAGGGATGAACTGGGATGCAGTGTGGCCACATCACCACTTGAGGGACTCCATCCCACAAATCCAACCCTCTATTCACTGATGTCATGTGTCCCTAGTGAAATGGAAGCTCTTGCATTAGTGTTTCCCAAACTTAGGGTCGCGACCCAAAATGGGTTGCGGACCCGTTTTTATTGGGTCGCCAATTTTTTTCTTTTTTCTTTTTTCTTACATCTTTTTTTTAAGCTGTAGATGTGTTGATTCAGTTTGGCACCACATACTTATGTGAATCTGGGTTTTCTACTCTAGCATACCTGAAAAACAAATACAGAAACAGACTAAATGCTCAGCATGACCTCAGAATAGCACTTTCAAAAACCAAGCCCAGAATAGATCTGCTGGTTGAAAACTTCAACCAGCCACATACCTCTCATTAGATTTCATTGTGCCATAGATGAAATATTATACCCCTTCTAGCATGTCAGGTCAGTAGAATTTTTAAATAAGTCAGTTCAAATTAATCAGAATGTTGCTCAATGTTGGGGTTTAATTTAAGGTTGAGGGACGGAGGGAGGGGGTAAGAAATGGAGAGTTGAAAAAGCGGTGAGAAATAGAAAGGAGAGTAGAACATGTTTGTTTTTAAAAGTGTTACAAAATTGTATGTTCATATCAGTGGCGGCTGCTGACCAAATTTTTTGGTGAAGCACAAATTATTATATTATATTTTAAATTATATTTTTAAAACATCCCCCAATGTGTGTGTCAGCGGTGGCTGTGAGTTAAAAATATTGGGGAGGACGGGAGAGATAATTTTTTTTTTTATAAAGAAGTACAGACACACAGTGTGGTTATGAAGACAGCAGACGGACACTACAGTTAAAGACAACAGGCACTAGTAAAATACCTTGGAGTAACTCTTGACACACTTGCCTCACTTACAAACATCACATCAATAGCTTAGTCAAGAAGGCTAATCAAAAACTATTTGTTTACAGCCAGATCATCAGACCGTTTCTCACCCTCACTGTTTCAAACATATATCTACATGCAATTTTTATTTCACCAATATCTTACTGTCTCCCAATCTGGTCCCTCACAACAAAGGAAATTATAGGAAATTATATGGGTAGGCGGGGTGGGGGAAACTGTACAACTGTACAAGCAAAACTGTACATTGGAATATCAACGAAACCATACTTGGTAGAAGAGGGTCTTGTGTATTCTTGGGTTAGGTCATTTACTGTACATTGGAGGGAGTTGGGTTAGGTCTGACATTACAATCACATCACTCAGCACTATGAACGACACACACGCGCGTGCACACACACACACACGCACACACAGAGGCCAGGCCACAGCGGACCCACAGCCAATTAATTCGTAATCAACACAGGCTCCAACTCAATATCAATAACCACAGCGCGCGTCGCCAACACACACTCACGTGCGCCGCGCAGAGACTCAATCGCATCGGCGACTGAGGAAAGACAATGCATGTGTGTGTGTGTGTGTGTATTACACACGCAAGGCCACAGCGGGCCAATTAATTCATAATCAACACAGGCCCGCCCCACACAGCTACTAAATATAAAAAAAATAAAATCACTCACCATTGACGACTTACTTCTTACGAGGAAATAGTGTCCCTCGTAAATAGACTCCCTCCCATCTGATCACTTGTAAATTAAATCCATCGTTTGATATTTTCTGATGAAAAAGGTCTCCATTCGTCTTCCCCAGCCAGCCCACTCAGAACGAGACTAAGTCGGCCCGTCTGAACTGGTAGTCCTTGGTCGTGGGGGTCTATCTGGGGTTGCTTGGTAGGTTTCAATGCAACTCCCGGTTCTCCCTGGCCACAGGTAAACACATGTTTCGCGAATCCTCCCCCAAACTCCTTATACTACCTCCGATTCCTGTACAAATAGTCGTGTTGACGCTTCCGCCCTAGCAGTCTCATTAGCTGGCGCCAATCTCTGATTGGATTTCAAGGCTGTCAACACAATGTGGTACGATGTGAACGCCAATCAATCAAGTGCGCTCCGTCTCACTACCCGGCTTTTTTTAAACTCAAATAGCCTATTTTGATTGGATAATTATATTCTTAAGCCCAACCTGTGCAACTATTTTTGCAGTAAGTGATTGACAGCTGGCCATTACTGCAGTCAGGTCAGAGAGCTCAGAGCTGTCACTTGGACATTTTTGAAGAAAAAAAAATTCACTGGCATTGTTTTTGTTCAAATTCACTGGCATTGTTCACAGAGGAAAACATTTCTAATTAATAATAATAATAAAAGAATATATATATGTATATCTATATTAATAATAATATATAAAATACTAGTGAAGTACTGCCTCACTAGTTGGCATGCAATAACCTCCACTGCTGTAAAGTTAGAGTAAGAGCACTGTAAAGTTACAGTAAGAGCACTGTAAAGTTAGAGTAAGAGCACTGTAAAGTTAGAGTAAGAGCACTGTAAAGTTAGAGTAAGAGCACTGTAATGTTAGAGTAAGAGCACTGTAAAGTTACAGTAAGAGCACTGTAAAGTTAGAGTAAGAGCACTGTAAAGTTAGAGTAAGAGCACTGTAAAGTTACAGTAAGAGCACTGTAATGTTACAGTAAGAGCACTGTAAAGTTAGAGTAAGAGCACTGTAAAGTTAGAGTAAGAACACTGTAAAGTTACAGTAAGAGCACTGTAAAGTTACAGTAAGAGCACTGTAAAGTTAGAGTAAGAGCACTGTAATGTTAGAGTAAGAGCACTGTAAAGTTACAGTAAGAGCACTGTAAAGTTAGAGTAAGAGCACTGTAAAGTTAGAGTAAGAGCACTGTAATGTTAGAGTAAGAGCACTGTAAAGTTACAGTAAGAGCACTGTAAAGTTAGAGTAAGAGCACTGTAAAGTTAGAGTAAGAGCACTGTAAAGTTACAGTAAGAGCACTGTAATGTTACAGTAAGAGCATTGATTGATTGATTGATTGATTGATTGATTGATTGATTGATTGAAAATGTTATTAACAGATTGCAGAATGGGTACAATACAGTACAGCTCAATACACACAATTGTTAAGGGGATGCAGACCAGAGAAAGACTTTCGTCTTGTTTACATCAGGGTCCCCCATTTTCAATTCATCATAACATATATGACATACATGACATACAGATAGACAGTACTGCTACATCTATACATTTATGACATACCAGATTTACAAATACAGTACTGTTTGTGATACAAAAAGAGTTAAAGAAAAAAAGAGAGAGTATATACATTTGATGAAGAAACTGTACATTGGAGGAGGTGGGGGGGGGGGGGGGGGGGGGGGGTTGGGTAGGTGGGGTGGGGGGGGGAACTGTACATTGGAGGTGGGTGGGCTAAGGCTAATTTCATCCGTATACAGTTCAGGAACTACATCACTACCCCACATTTTAAGGTGCCAGTAGTATTTGGACATATATTATATTATATTCAATAAAGTAGTTATTTATAGAATCAATACGTTATGTATTCATGACCTATATTTGTATCTCAATCAGGGTTTCCCATTAATTACCTAGACTGTTGTATAATGAACCAAAATGAACAAAAAAAAATGAACCAAAAAAAAATTAATACTTTTCTTTTTTTACAAATTTGTTTAATATAAAGTTTGCCAATAGGGATGCATCAGTAGTATTGGCAGTGGTAGTAGTCGTAATAGTAATCCACTATATTTTTTTATTTTCTAAAAAATAAACCAGTTCAACACAGGTAACCACCTTTGCTTCATTTCTTTGATGGCTCAAATGTACGCTCTAGTCCAGTGGTTCCCAAACCTCTCCTCGAGACATCCCAGCCGTCCCATGTGTTTGTTAAATTCCACCACCAGCACACATTGATTCAACTAATAAAGGGCTAGTTAAGTTGAATCAGGTGTGCTGGTGGTGGAATTTAACAAATACATTGAACGGCTAGGGTGCTTCGAGGAGAGGATTGGGAAGCACTAGTCTAGTCGATTTTGTGTTTTGAGCACAAAGTTCATCATAGATCTAGCCTCTTTATTTTGCTCTCAAAGTGCAGATTGATGCATTTAACTTTAAAATGTACAAAAAAATAAAAGGTCCGAGGGGGGGCATGCCCCCGGACCCCCCTAGAGGGTCGGAGGTTCACCCCCCATAGTCTCTGAAAATCCTGTGGGAAACACTGTCTCAATAATATATTTTCACCACCTTTGTGTAGTTCAATGTAGTCTATGGGCATTGAGGGATGACTATTGTCCTTATCCTACAATATGGCTGAAAGTACCCTTCGTGGCAGTCTGCACTTTAACCTCAAAATCATTGTTATTTCATATCCAAAATGAGTATGGAGCCTAAAAAATTCTCTAACAACGTGTCACCATCCAAATACTTCTGGGACTCACTGTGTGTAGGATATCGGACAAGATCATATTTAACAAGATAAAGTAAATTGAAAAAAGAGAAAACATTATGATGAATGGAAAGCTATTAGGCCTAATAGGTTAATATGTGCAGTCAAATCTGTGTGTACATTGTGTCCGTGCTCCTCTGATGTACACCTATACGAATATAGCCTCAAGTGCTATATTTATAGTAGCTTTGCACAATTATAGAACAAAACACTTGACACGATTGCAAAAAAGGAAACAGCCCTGGTCCCACCTTCAGGGGTCACTCTTTTGCCCCTCATATAGACTAATCATTGGCCAGCTTTAGCACAGGGGTTACCAGGGTGACCTTTATAGGTAAACACACAGCATTCTGTACAGACTCCCAGGGCTTGGTACCATGTCTAAGGACCAATCCTATTACAAGTCAAGTCAAGTCAAGTCAAGAGTTTTATTTGTCACGGCATACAAGTATACAATGAAATGCGGGTGGTCTTGCCCCCCCCCCCCCCCCCCCCCCCCCCCCCCGACACTACTCCAGTTGCCCTGCCCACCCCCACACCTCTCAGCCCTTCAACTCGTCCCCTAAGCTGCCTGTATGTGCATGATATATTATGTTCTCATGGTTATTATGTCAGAGAAGAGAGCAGCTTGTGGACCGGTTGACACCACCAGCCTGTAGACCACAGGCTCTCTGGCCCCTTGTTGCAAACACCTTTGACAGAGTGCAGCATCATTTATTTCCAGCAACAACAATGGGCAAAGTTCAGTCCAAAACCTTGTACTAATAATAATAATAACACTCCAAATAATACTCCAATAACACTCCAACCCAATAACATTCCAACTCAATAACACTCGGCTAGTCTGCCGGGGTCGAATCACAGCCCGATTGCACCCAAATAGGGTGTGGTCGTCCTACTGAGAACGCTCCCCCCCCGTCCCCGGGGACGCTGATTTGCTCCAAACCTGGACCACTGAAATAGGTGGTTCCGGGTGCGCGCCAGTGGGAGCGGGGGGCGTGGTGTACAAGCTTGTACCAAAACACGGAAGAGGCTTCTGTATCAACGTCGTTACTGTAATGCTTTCATGCTTGCTTGAATGGGCAATTTGGCGAGTTCAGACCTCAACCAAACAAGCATGTTTTATTTTTATGACATTTTTGTATCCTTTTTTTTTATTTTTCTCCCATCCCACTGTTAGTCGTTATGCCAATTCCCAACCCCTTTCCTGGTTGTTGCGCACTCCCCCCTACTGTTGGTCCGGGAGGCCGGAGACTGTCACATGCTTTCCTCCGACGCATGTGCAGCCAGCCGGCAGCCAGCCTGGCAGCGCAGATTCTCACCGGGAGAGTGTAACGTGTGGAAGGTCACACTACCTCCCTCCAGATCCTAACCTCGCTGTGCAGGCGCCCCGACCGAACTGTAGGGGTCGCTGTCCACAACGCCCAGGACCCACCCATCAGCTTTCCCACCCCTAACACTGCCAATTGTGTTAGTATGAACGACCAGCCAAGCTGATAGCAACGGCGAGAGCTGGATTCGAACCCAGCGTCTCTAGCATTGATGGCGAGTGCCTTGCCCACTACACCACCTAGCCGCCCCCAAACAAGCATGTTGAGCATCACGGCTCAGTGGATGAAAACATGAAGCCACGTTACAAGCCAAAGACTTCGCTGGCTCGCATTAGGCCTGGCAATTTTTTTGCCATTGCTATGTCTATACATTGGTTTCTTGTTCAAACGCATTTATTTTCTATAGACCAGTGGTGCCCAACCAGTCGGCCGTGATCGACCGGTAGATCAATGACATGCAATATAATTGACGCGAGCAATGTTAGCTGCTAACTAGTAATAAATAGGCTAAGCTAACTAGCGTTAGCTAACTAGCGTTAGCTTAGCGTTAGCCGCTAACCCTGGAAAACGCTCAAAGCGGACTCCACGACACCAGTTCCATTTGTGAGAAAAGGGGGTGGGTTATATTGACACGGCTTGACAACAGAGGTTCAAATATAACTTCATATTTATTGGTTATTCGTTTCTTTATATCAGCATCCAGTTTCCACCACCGTGTGTTAAACTCTTCCTGTGTTGACGTTCGAGCGTGACATCATCGCCTACGGCAAGCTTACACGTTCAAAACGCAAACCGTAAACAAAACCCGGAGCGCACCAAGACTGCAGTGTGTACACAAACCAGAGGGAGGGGGGGAGTTCGCACCCAAGGACGGAGCGAGGACGGAGCGGAGCTGATTCGACCCCGAATGGCAGTGAGAAAGCCCCCTTGCACACAGGCAAGGCTGCGGGTCCTGATGGGGTGAGCCCAAAGGTACTCAAAACCTGTGCCTCTCAGCTGTGTGATGTGCTCCAGCTCATATTCAATATGAGCCTGAGGCTGCAGAGAGTCCCGACACTGTGGAAAACCTCCTGTGTGGTCCCTGTCCCTAAGTGCCCGCGTCCCAGCACGTCCAAGGACTACAGGCCGGTGGCTCTAACCTCTCATATAATGAAGACCATGGAGAGGTTAGTCCTGGAGCAACTCCGCCCGGTGATCAAACCCCACCTAGACCCACTCCAGTTCGCCAACCAGCCCCGACTGGGGGTAGAAGATGCTGTCATCTACCAGACAAGCCGGGGAACACTGTGAGAGTCATGTTCTTTGACTTCTCCAGTGCTTTTGATACCATAAGGCCTGGGTTGCTGGGTGAGAAGTTGGAAGCGATGCAGGTAGAGGCCCCCCTGGTGTCCTGGGTTGTTGACTATCTGACAGGCAGACCACAGTACGTGCTCCTACGGAGCTGTGTGTCAGACAGACTGGTCAGCAACACCGGGGCCCCGCAGGGGATAGTCCTCTCTCCCTTCCTCTTCACCGTCTACACCAGGGGTAGGCAACCCTAGGCACGCGTGCCTGCATAGGCACGCGGGGGCATTTTCATAGGCACAGAGGGCGGCATTAAAAAATATATAAAAAAACAAAAAATTATATATATATATATATTTTTTTTTTTTTGCTTTGAAATATTATAGTGAAATATTTTGCACTGTTGTCGCATTTATCTTGTTGAAATCCTCCCACAGGTTCTTTTTACGACCCTTTATTTGTTTATTATTTCAATTTAGCTGGAAATACATTGCTACATCATTCAGTAACATTTGCAGAGCCTTATAACAAAAACATTATTACGGTCACCATTGTGACCAGTGGGATTAATCAACAAATTGTATTATTTATTTTTCTATTTCATTGAACATTGCACATGTTAAAAGCAATTTTTTTTATTACCAAGTCAACTTGTGTTCTTAAAACAATGACAATAAACATAGTTTTATTAGGTTGAAATAATGTGGTTGTGTACTTATTTTTCTGTTAACTTATTATGGATTTAAAACTGAAAACCTTAATGCACAGTAACTGAACTCAATATTTGTAAGTTCTGGTAACTTATTATTATAAATTTTTTTACAGTGTAGTCTTGTGATCAATCAAAACTTATTTACACGATATACCTCACATTCACCCTCCATTCACATCCTGGTGTTCTCCTGGTGTTCTCCATTAGGCCTGTAGGTGGAGCTATGACAGCACACGTACAGTACACACACAATGGTGTGTGATGTTTCCAAAAATGAATGGGCAAATGTGAGTGAAATGGTCGCACTGTATGCAGCTGTTTGTCTGCATTGCATTCCCCCCCCCCCCCCCCAACTCAGATTTAGGGTTGATACAACCATCATAATAATATTGTTAACAATAACAATAATGATGTAATAATGTAAAAATTATCATTAACACTTTAATCGCCGATGACGTGTTTAGACGTCATTCCTAGCCATGCTCATTCTGCCGAAGACGCCGTAACTCGTCTTTGATGTCAATATTTAAAAAATCTGTGATCAAAATCATATTTCTCCTCCGGGTTCCTGAGATATACTGCTGATCTCCACTCATCTCTCTAGCGGTTCAAGAGCGCCATCTGGTGGCAGATCGGCAGATCGCCAACAGGAAGTGACTCGTCAAACAGGAAGTGCTCATCCATATTTCGTCCGGGCACTCGCGATCATTAGCAGGACTCTATCTCAACACACTGGATAATCAATCGCTCGCCCTAACTCAATAAACAACGTTATTTGGACATATATAGTATTATACAACCTGGAAATGGTTCATCAGGATCAACATCCCATAATCGAAAACTGTCTACTCCAAGCTGATCGTCCAACAGCGCAAGGAAGATACGGTGAGTTTCAACGTTATTTTCTAACGTCTTCTATACTAACTGATCTGATTATCATATGACCCACACTAGATGAATGGTATAACGTTGCCCACGGAATTATAAACGCCCCCTCGCCCATCCGGTCAATATCAGATGATACGTAGTAACTTCTAGAAGTACCTCCAGTTGAAATTTTTCATCTGGCACCGATCGCTACCAAACTGTATTTGATCATCAATATAGTGCATTTGGGGCTATAAATCAAGTTCTGGAGAAAGCTGCAGAAAATGATAAAAACATACTTATACTTTAGAATCTATTTTAGTATGAATATGTGAATGAAAAAGTATAACATTGATACACCCTAAACAATACATATAGGACATTGAATGGGCCATAATAATGTCAATTTAGCAATAGAATTTAAAAAGTTATAGCCCTGCAAAGAAGGGGAACTTCTCCATAGACAAATAGAGCTGGCTAGGGATGGTAAATTATGAATTTAACCATGGCGATCAAAGTGTTAAAAAGACCTGATTATGAGAAAGAAAAATTACGATGCATGGAATATTGTTGAGGCACACTAGTTACAACTATATTTCAAACAGGCACTCCATGTCAAAAAGGTTGCTGACCCCTGGTCTACACCAACGACTTCCACTATCGGTCAGAGTCCTGCCACCTTCAGAAGTTTTCTGATGACTCTGCGATAGTGGGATGTATAAAGGATGGTGACGAGAGGGAATACCGGGAACTGGTAGTGGACTTCGTCACATGGTGTGATAAAAACCACCTGCAGCTAAATGTGGCGAAGACCAGGGAACTGGTGGTGGAGCTGGGGAGGAGGAGGACATGGTTGAGGAGTACAAATACCTCGGTGTGCACATCGACAACAAACTCAACAGGTCAAAACACACAGAGGCACTGTACAAGAAGGGCCAGAGCCGACTCTACTTCCTCAGAAGGCTGAGATCCTTCAATGTCTGTACAAGGATGTTGAGGATGTTCTATGAGTCTATGAACCGGCAGACCACTTCTTCGTCCTCCGCAAGGACCGGACGGCAGAAGAGTCACTAAAGAAGAAAGGAGGCGGCATTGCCTTCATGATAAACAAGGAGTGGTGCGATGTAGGCAATGCAAAGGAACTGTCTAACCACTGCTCCCCAGACCTGGAGTTTATCACGATAAAATGTCGACCCTTCTTCCTCCCAAGAGAGTTAACGTCCATCATCCTCATCGGAGTGTACATTCCACCACACGCGAACACTGGGGTCGCACTTTCAAAACTTCACGACGAGGTAAACAAACTCCAGACAGCTAATGTTGACGCTGCCATTTTGGTTCTGGGTGATTTCAACAGCGCGCGTCTTAAAAAGGTGTTGCCGAATTTCTATCAGCATGTGACCTGTCCCACCAGAGGCGAGAACATATTAGACCATGTATACTCGCAATTTAAGAATGGGTACAAGTCACAGGCTCTTAGTCCATTCGGTAAGTCCGATCACGCCGCCATATTTCTTTTGCCAAAGTACAAACAAAGTCTCAAGCGAACGCCGGTGGTCTCGCGAGAGGTTAAGCGTTGGGCCGTGACGTCAGAGGAGTCACTCCAAGCTGCACTTGAATGCACAGACTGGAGTGTATTCCGTGATAACACAGCCAATATTAACGAATACACCGAAACGGTGCTTGACTATGTCTGTACTCTGGTAGAAGAAACAATCCCCAATTAAAATCTACCCAAATCAAAAGCCCTGGGTAGACAAATCCGTCCGTGAGGCTCTGAAAGTGCGCACATCAGCATACAACACCGGGCTGGTGACAGGCAACATGGAAGAACACAAGATGGCAAGATACAACGTCAGGAGAGCAGTAATAGAGGAAAAACGGCGTTACAGGGATAAAGTTGAACTTCAGTTTGAACAGGCTGACTCTAGAGCAGACCTGGGCATTGTACGGCCCGCGGGATGATCTTTTTTGATGATTACTTTTTTTTTTTCATGTCAACGTTCACACGCACAGTATACGCTTAGGAGACATGCTCAGAAGATGTTGGTTCTCTTTGGATCCACCTACATATGTGAACAGACATTCTCAGTCATGACGTTTACCAAGTCCAGGTACAGATCCTCTCTCACTGATGAACATCTGGCAGCTGTGCTTCGCATCTCCACCTCAGACATGCAACCTGACTTTGATGGACTTGTTAAAGCTCAACAGAGACTGGATTTCTCACACTGAATGAAAAAAAAGAAGAACACTAAAATGTGGAAATATAACAAGTGAAATGGGACACTTGATATTTTTTTTTCTTTTTTTTGCACAGTTCTGAAAACATAAAATGTTTAATATAGGCATGTAAAGTAAAAAAGGCTACAAAACTGGGACACTTTTCTTTACACAGTTCAGTGACATGTCTTGTTTATTTTTGCTATAAGATGATGTGATGTCTTTAGAAAGCTAAGAAAATCCTTGTTTCAATAGTATATGAAACTCAAAATTCCCTTAGTTATTAATGTTTCACATTTTGTTTATCATTTTGGAAATAAATTCTATTTGAATAAATGATATTTTTGAAAGCTATAACCTCACCTTTTAATTGCCAAATAATAACATACACTCTTACCAGGGGTCAAAACAATGCCATTTACTGCTTTTTATATAGAAATAAAATGTATATTATGCATAATTGAGTTTGGAATTTTGGCCCGGCCCCCCAACATATTTTCAGTTGCTCATTCGGCCCCCCGGGAAAAATAATTGCCCACCCCTGCTCTAGAGGCATGTGGCAGGGCCTCAGAACAATGACAGATTACAAAGGCACCCCCCTCAAACTGAACAGTGACATCTCCTTAGCAAATGATCTCAATTCCTTCTATGCGAGGTTTGAGGCTGTGAATAACAACACCAGCCTACAAACCACGGCAATGGGGGTGGGGGGGGTCTGCTGATGGAGACTCAGTGTTCAGGGTAACAGAGCATGAGGTGAGACGGATCTTTAAAAAAGTGAATATCAGGAAGGCAGCAGGACCGGACGGCATCCCCGGCCGCGTCCTAAAAGTCTGTGCCGACCAACTGGCCCCGGTATTCACTGACATCTTCAACCTGTCCTTGGAACAGGCTGTCATCCCCACCTGTCTGAAAAAGTCCACCATCATCCCTGTACCCAAAAAATCTACGCCCGCTTGCCTCAACGACTACCGCCATGTAGCCCTCACCTCCATAGCCATGAAGTGCTTTGAGAAGCTAGTGAAGGGCTACATCTGTTCCTCCCTCCCCATCAACCTGGACCCTCTGCAATTTGCATATCGCCCCAACAGGTCCACGGAGGACGCCATAGCCCATGTGCTGCACACAGCAGCATCACACCTGGACAAGAGGCAGGGGAACTATGTGAAAATGCTGTTCATCGACTACAGCTCAGCATTCAATACCATTGTCCCCTCCAAACTCATAGCCAAGCTCAAGGACCTGGGCTTGAACTATGACCTCTGCCAGTGGGTCTTGGACTTCCTGACGGGCAGACCCCAGGTGGTAAGAGCCGGCAACTGCACCTCCTCATCCATCACGCTCAACATAGGGGCCCCCCAGGGCTGTGTTCTGAGCCCCCTCCTCTACTCCCTGTACACACATGACTGCGTAGCACAGCGGAACAACAACACCATCATCAAATTTGCTGATGACACAGTAGTGGTGGGCCTGATCTCTGCCAACGACGAAAGGGCCTACCTGGAAGAGGTAGAGAACCTGTCACAGTGGTGTCAGGAGAACTGCCTCTCCCTGAACGTCAGCAAAACAAAAGAGATGATTGTGGACTTCAGGAGGTCGGGGGTCAAGGACTACAGCCCCCTCAGCATCGACGGGGCACCGGTTGAGAGAGTGAACAGTTTCAAGTACCTCGGAGCCCACATATCCGAGGACTTGACATGGACCACACACATTGACAGTGTTGTGAAGAAGGCACGACAACGCCTCTACTTCCTCAGGCGCCTAAGGAAGTTCCAAGTCAGTCAGAAGATCCTTAGGAACTTCTACTCATGTACAATAGAGAGCATCCTGACCGGCAACATCACCTCCTGGTTTGGGAATAGCACTGCACAAGACCGTAGCAGACTACAAAGAGTGACACGTTCAGCCGAACGCACAATTGGAGGGGGGCTTCCCACCCTCCAGAACATTTACAACAAGCGGTGCAAGGGGAAGGCTAAGAGAATTATTAAGGACTCGAGCCACCCGAACAACTGCCTCTTTGAACTGCTGCGGTCAGGCAAGCGATACCGGAGTCTTAAGCCGAGCACAGAAAGACCCAGAAGAAGCTTCTATCCCCAGGCCATCAGGCTGCTAAACGAACAATAAACACTATGCAACAACCATCAAATGCACACAGCACACACACCCACACGCACACACTCACTCAAACAAACAACACACTGCAGCACCCACTCTCCACACTTTAGATCACACAAACACACTTTACACTTTATATTTATTGATAAAGGATTTGCACTACAACTCGTACACCTACTGTGAATTGTACCTAAATTGCACCTCGTCCCATTTCTGCCTTGCACTATATAGTATTGTATATTAGTACACTGCACAGTATTGTATATTGTATGGTAACTCAGTTACGTCTATTCTGCATCGAACATTGTACATATGTCTAAACTGAACACTGTGACCTCATTTTTTTTACTTCTAATTTTACTATGTTATTTTATTTCATACTTATCTTGTCTTGCACAGTCTCTGGAGCGTAACAGTAAGAAGCATTTTGTATAAAAGTATTCTGTACTTCTGTATGACAACTATTAAAGAAACTTGAACTTGAAACTTGAGTCGGTGGTGGCGGGCGCCTTCTTGTACGCTGTGACCTGCTGGGGCAGCGGACTGACAGCAGGGGACACAAACAGGCTGTATAAGCTGGTCAGGAAGGCCAGTACCGTGGTTGGGGTGGAGCTGGACTCCCTAGCGAGGGTGGCGGAGAGGAGGAGCCTTGCTAAGCTCCAGGCCATCAGGGAAAACCCCTCCCACCCACTATACACAGACTTGGCTGACAGGAGGAGCATGTTCAGTGCTAGGCTCAAACTACCTAAACGCAGCACTGAACGGCACAGGACGTCCTTCATTCCAACATGAATGAATGAATGAAAACTTTATTTAATTCAAATATACAGTACTGTTACCCCTAGATCCTGACAGAGTATATACATATGATGGGGAGGGGACTGTACATTAGGAGGGGGTGGGAGGGAAATATACATACGGCGGGGAGGGAATATATACATGCGGTGGGGAGGAGACTGTCTATTAGGAGGTGGTGGGGGTTTTGGGCATTTACGGTGGCCAGTTTCGAATTGCAGCCTCCCGTAGGTGCTCTTTAAGGGCGGTTTTGAATGTGGGCAGGGATTCACATTCCTTTACAGCTTTGGGTAGGGCGTTCCACATTGTTGTGGCATAATTGCGGAACGTGTTTAGTCCCTTGTTTGAGCCGAATCTGGGTTTAACATGATTTGTTGAGCTTCCTCTGGTGTAGTGGTTGTGGTATTCACTGACCTTTGGGAAGTATTTTGACATGTACATGGGCACCCCGGTCGTATAGTGTATCTTGTAGACCAGGCCCATTGCAAGTTGCTGTACTCTGTCGTCTACTCTAAGCCATCCTAGGTTGGCAAAGTGGGCAGGGGTGAGGTGGGTTCTGGGGTTCAGGTCAAGTAGTAGTCTGACCAGTTTGTTTTGTGATGTTTGTAATTTTGTTTTAAGCGCCTTTGAGGTGCTTTGGTACCATGAGGTGCACGCATAGTCATAGTACCCTTGAATGAGTGCTCCTGCCAGAGTCTTCAGGGTATTCTTGTTTACCAGAGAGGAGATCCGGTACAAGAATCTAGTTCGTTGGTTGACTTTTTTTATTACATTGGATGCCATTTTGTCACAGGAAAGATTTGCCTCTAGGATGGAACCCAGGTAGGTAATTTCGTCTTTCCTTGTGACAATATTGTCACCCACTGTAACTGAGAAACCGTCGGTCTTGCTGAGTTTGTTATTTGAACCGAAGAGAATGGACTCTGTTTTGCCCATGTGTAATGATAGTTTGTTATCAGCGAGCCATATGCAGATTTTGCCTAGTTCCGTGCTGAGGGTTTTTTCAACCTGCAATTTGTTCTTGTCAGAGACCAGCAGGGCTGAGTCGTCCGCAAACAGGAACAAGTTGCAGTCACAGGCTGACGACATGTCATTTGCATAAATTAGGAAGAGTAGCGGTCCTAGTATGCTTCCTTGTGGAACACCACAGCTCACTGTGAGGGGGGGGGATAGAGTACCGTTTACCTCTACCATCTGTTCTCTCCCCTCCAGGTAGGATTGCATCCAGCTCACTGATAGGCTATCAAAACCAATTGCTTTTAGCTTGTCCATTAGAATGGAGTGATTGACAGTGTCGAAGGCCTTTTGTAGGTCCAGCATGACCATGCCGCAGTATTTGCCAGCGTCCACCTCTTGTTTGATGTGGTCGTTCAACAGCCATCAGACTATACAATGCATCACTGTGCCTCACTGCATCACTGAGCACAGAGTGACAGTTACCATCTTCCTGGACTCTTACTTTTGAAACAGCACTGTGCAATATTACACCATTACAGGCTCCAACTGTAGCACAGTTCATCAAGTTCACTTGATGAACATTGTTACTCAGCTGATAGAGTTGTGCCCTTCCTGATGACTTGTCGTACAGAACTTGTAAGTCGCTTTGGATAAAAGCGTCAGCTAAATGACTAAATGTAAATGTATTGGAAGCCTTCATTTGGCACACAACACTGACTTAGTGATAATTACTCAATTGACCAAACAAACTGAGCCAAATAGAAACATTTATGGCTGAGAATTTCATAGATACCCATGATAAACAGAAAACAATCATAATTGAGAGCCAAAATATTTATTCAAATTGGGTGTAGGGGGTTGAGAGCGGTGTTATGGAACATGGTCTGACGCCTCACTCCTCTATTCCCTATAGGGCCGTGGTACTGTAGGCCACAGCCATATGATACTGCAGACTTTGATTATGTATTCTGTCATACATGATGCATTTGCATGCTCTGAGTGGCCTGAAATTGGCTGTTACAATAATCGACATAGTCAACAAGATTAAGAGAGATTCTGATACAATTACTGATTAAATGAAAGGTTTGTGTGGAGAAATTACCTATACCACTAGGGACTGGTTTGTTGCATAATTTCCTTGATGACATGTTTGGGGAATTAAGCCACAGGAGATCACTAGGTGTGCAACCTGTGACTTCTTGTATAATCCGAAAGCCAAGGCATAAAAAAGGACAAGGATTAGGCTAATCTCACAGAGAGTGTAAACATTCACAACATATAGTATAGGGTCAAGAGGAGCACACCATATTATTTAACACATAATAACATAATAACAATCATTATTCTCTTTATCATAGTAACTAAACAGCGGCACAGTGACACAGTGGTTGCAAGAAGATCCTAAATTAAAACCCCAGCAGTTCTCCTCGTGTTTGCGTGGGTTTCCTCTGGGTACTCTGGTTTCCACCCACACCATAAAAGACATGGTGGCCATGGCCGTTTCCCTGGACCAAGGTCCCGGTATTACAACTGGAGCTGGTCCCCGGGTGCTGCACTATGTGTGGCTGAACCACTGCTCCTAAATAGTTAGGATCAAATGCAGAGGATGAATTTCCCCAAGGGAATTAATAAAGGTTCAACTTATCTTAATTTATCTGACACAAAATGGCAGACACGCCTCTTGCAACTCTTGCCAACAAGACGGCTAGTTCTAACAGAGGACCACCCGCACATTCAAGAGCAAGGCCCCCAATGAGTGAGCCAGAATGAGTAGGCTGGATTTAAGAGGACTTGGCAGCTTACACACATTAGTACAACAGCAATTTAGCAAGCTTACATGCAACTTTGAACAACTTAACTGGCTTACACGGCAGCCTTTAAGAGACATGCTAATCAAATGTATTTGGTTGAATCAAACAAGGAAATACTATGAACCAAACATTTACATTCTTTGCTGATCATGGAAACTCTCTTCTCTTCTCCAATCAGATTCAGGGATGATATCCCCGGGGTGGAGGGTCTTCTGGCCCTGACCACGGGCGGGGCTAGGGGGTGGCTACTTGGGCTCAAGCCCCGAATGTTTTCTGAAAAGCCCTGAATCTATTTTCAAAAAATCTAAAAATCTAAAATTATATATATATGTATTTTTTTTGGACAATTAATCATTGTTACATGAACATATGTTTGCACCAGATTTAGCAGAAGCTAATTTCCATCTGTAGTCTATCCAGCTGCTAACTGTATTTGAGTGAGTTAAGTCTTGGTGTTATGGTAGACTCAGACCTAAGCTTTAAATCACAATCAACAAGTTGACAAAAACATAATTCTTCCACCTTAGAAACATAGCTAAAGTACGGCCATTTATAAATCAAAAGGACACTGAAAACCAGATCCATGCCTTTATCTCAAGCCGACTCGACTACTGTAATGCACTCCTTACCGGCCTCCCGAAAAAATACGATGATAACTATTTTATTGCAATGCACTATTGCATTATTTTATTCTATTTTACTAACTATTTTATTGCACTGCACTATTTTACTTTGTATCAGTGATAATCAAACCATAAACAAAGACGCATATTAACACTTTCAGCGCCAGATGGCGCTGTTTACTGTTACTGTTGAAAGGCCAGCGCCTTTTAACATGGGGATACGTGGCTGTGTTTGCAGGCCTAAAGCTATATTATATATTATAGCTATGGATCTAATAATATAGTCGATTGTCATTGAGTTTCTTCCGGTCAAGATGCAAAAAACAGATCATTTTTCCATCCATACATTTCCGTTTTATACCGTCGTGAATATGAGTGTAGTTTCAGGGTGGTCTGGTGTCATTTCCTAAATGACAGACACCAAGCCACATCGTTTCAAATGGAGTGCAATAGCGGCCGCAAGGTGTTAGGCGGCGGTATTGGACTTTTGAGATCTCAGACCCATCCCCAGTGATAACACAGGCTGCCGGCATGTCTTTATGAATGGAAATATCGAATAAAAGAAACAACGATGAAAACCCGACTATACTCTGGTTTTTGGGGGTCCTGGCGCTCAACGTTCGGCAAGTTAACCCTAGATCTTAGATCCTAATATGAAAAACGATGTGATTTAATGTTCTATGTCTTACCTTGACTTTGTCTATTTTACTGCTATCTATTTTATGCTTTATGTCTGCACTTTATGCATTGCTCTTGATCTGCCAATGTTGTGCTCATTTTATGTATGTCTTTTTGTACTGCTGTGAAGCACTTTGAGCTGCAATTATTGTATGAAAGGTGCTATACAAACAGTGTATTATTATTATTATTATTATTATTATTATTATTATTATTATTATTATTATTATTATTATTATTATTATTATTATTATTATTATTATTATTATTATTATTATTATTATTATTATTATAAATGATTATAGTTTGCTTCATTAATTAAAGGGTGTGAATTTAAGTGTTCTCTACTGCCTTTTGTCCGCTTTAAGGTGGTGGTATAAGTTAAAGGTTGTGGTGTCGAAGTAAAAAAAATCCTATCTGGGCTAAGCCCCGGATCTCCTACAATCCTAAAACCGCCCCTGGCCCTGACATCACAGTGGTTTGCCCATGGGAAGCCTTTGGTGACATGGAGCTCAGTGACCTGGCAAAATTCAGAATTGTGTATGCATTCCCTTTGTCTTTCCTGCTACGTCTACCACTCCCTGTAAACGAGAGTCTCAGAAGTTCTGAACTGACAGTTGTGATGTTATTATAATAATGCAGGACTCAGGACGTTTTTATTTGGCATGCAAACGACACACACATGCGATGGGCGGCACACACACACAGGAACACACACATGCAAAAAAAAGATTTTATCCGATTTTTCTCCCATCCCACTGTTAGTCGTTATGCCAATTCCCAACCCCCTTCCTGGTTGTTGCGCACTCCCCCCTACTGTTGGTCCGGGAGGCCGGAGACTGTCACATGCTTTCCTCCGACACATGTGCAGCCAGCCGGCAGCCAGCCTGGCAGCGCAGATTCTCACCGGGAGAGTGTAACGTGTGGAAGGTCACACTACCTCCCTCCAGATCCTACCCTCGCTGTGCAGGCGCCCCGACCGAACTGTAGGGGTCGCTGTCCACAATGCCCAGGACCCACCCATCAGCTTTCCCACCCCTAACACTGCCAATTGTGTTAGTATGAACGACCAGCCAAGCTGATAGCAACACCGAGAGCTGGATTTGAACCCAGCGTCTCCAGCGTTGATGGCGAGCGCCTTGCCCACTACACCACCTAGCCGCCCTATGCCATTTTCTTGTGTCTCTGCACTTGACCCATCCCGTCGTCCTTCCCCCCATGGGCAGCCGGGAGCAGATAGGGCGTCGACGTGAGCCGCGCCCCGGGGACCAATCCAAGTGCTCCTGCCCGTCTTCGCCAAGGACGCCACAGCGTTAGCGATCTGTTGTTGTGCATGTTTTTCCATTGGGTTTATCTTATCGGGGGGGAAACCCTTGCGAGCACGGGGAGAACATGCAAACTCCACACAGAAAGGCCTGGGAGATACCCCACCTGGGTACCTGGCATCATGGAAACCTGGTCCCCAAGCAGGAATCAAACCCTGGACCTTCTTGCTGTGAGGCGACAGTGTGCACCGTGCCACACACACAAACCTCTGCCAATTTGTTTGCTCACTGTTATAAGCTTGCATGACTAATTGGTTTACTCATACACATGCACATTGATACAGTATGTGGAAGCCACACTCGCAGCTTCCTCCAAATGACACATGTATACCACTAATAAAAAACAACATCTTCCATGTAGAACTCCCACTGAAAGACTGAGGTCTGATGATGGAAATAAGTGCTTGCATTTTATCATGTTTTTATCCCTTGGATGATGTCTCTAATCCACAATAAAATCAATCAATCAATAGTACCCTGTACTACCATATAATACCCTATAGTACCCTGTACTACCATATAATACCATGTAGTACCCTGTACTACCATATAATACCATGTAGTACCCTGTACTACCATATAATACCATGTAGTACCCTGTACTACCATATAATACCATGAAGTAACCTGTACTACCATATAATACCATGTAGTGTCATGTAGTACCCTGTACTACCGTATAATACCCTGTACTACCCTGTACTACCATATAATACCATGTAGTACCCTGTACTACCATATAATACCATGAAGTAACCTGTAGTACCATATAATACCCTGTAGTACCCAGTACTACCATATTCCATATAATACCATGTAGTGTCATGTAGTACCCTGTACTACCATATAATACCCTGTAGTAACCTGTACTACCATATAATACCATGTAGTACCCTGTACTAGCATATAATACCATGTAGTGTCATGTAGTACCCTGTACTACCATATAATACCATGTAGTAACCTGTACTACCATATAATACCATGTAGTACCCTGTACTACCATATAATACCCTATAGTACCCTGTACTACCATATAATACCATGTAGTACCCTGTAGTACAATATAATACCCTGTAGTACCCTGTACTACCATATAATACCATGAAGTAACCTGTACTACCATATAATACCATGTAGTGTCATGTAGTACCCTGTACTACCATATAATACCCTGTAGTACCCTGTACTACCATATAATACCATGTAGTACCCTGTACTACCATATAATACCATGAAGTAACCTGTAGTACCATATAATACCCTGTAGTACCCAGTACTACCATATTCCATATAATACCATGTAGTGTCATGTAGTACCCTGTACTACCATATAATACCCTGTAGTAACCTGTACTACCATATAATACCATGTAGTACCCTGTACTACTAACATATAATACCATGTAGTGTCATGTAGTACCCTGTACTACAATATAATACCATGTAGTAACCTGTACTACCATATAATACCATGTAGTACCCTGTACTACCATATAATACCATGTAGTAACCTGTACTACCATATAATACCGTGTAGTACCCTGTACTACCATATAATACCATGAAGTAACCTGTAGTACAATATAATACCCTGTAGTACCCTGTACTACCATATAATACCATGAAGTAACCTGTAGTACAATATAATACCCTGTAGTACCCTGTACTACCATATAATACCATGTAGTGTCATGTAGTACCCTGTACTACCATATAATACCCTGTAGTACCCTGTACTACCATATAATACCATGTAGTACCCTGTACTCACCCTAACACTCTGCTTTCTTCCATAAAACATTCGTGTGTCCATATTCTGCAAGTATCAATGGATTGTAAAGGAAACACATTGACTATTGCATCACTTATTATCAGGTAAGTAACAAATACTATAGGCTAATAATACCTCAGTTATAACAGTACTATCATAGTAATAATGATTAGCATGTGTGTGTTTGTATGCAGAAATGACATATTGCTAACAACACACTCAATGATCATTCATGCAAACAAACACACACATGATAATGCATGTTATTGCTACAGCATGTCCACACACACAGCCTAATTGGGAACCAAATTGGGCTAACTGCATGGTGTGTCTTTGAAGACACAAACCAAAATTAACAGTTTAACTCTATATATAAAAGCTAAATACGTATCTAAACTATAATATATGCTTATTTACATGTTCATAGTCATGCACATATTTTTTTTCTGCAGTTACTCCATTTTAAACAAGTTTAATAGTGATATTCATCTGACCTACTAGAGGTGAGCTGCTCCAGGTGGTGCTGCTTCATGAAAAGAGGGACCCCTCCCCCAAAATAAATGACACACTCTCTTTGACTCATCATTTCATTGGTCAGATTGTCTGGTACCATTATTTGAAAAAATACATATGATTTCTCTTAAAGGGTCAGTGTAGGGTCTCCAAACGTGGTTTGTGTCTTCAAAGACACTATGCAGTAGACTCAGTGGTTCCCAAAGTGGTTTAAAAAAATATAAAGATTAAAAAAAAAAGATTAAAATTTTTTTATGCAGTCAGGCCACTGAACTTAGAAGCAGGCCAGGCCAGTGTTTCTAGTTGCAGCGGTGCAATAGTTAGATAACCTAGGTGGGGAACAACCAGGAGATCACTGCAACTTGAGGAAATCTGATACGATGGGGGCAGTGGCGGCTGGCCACCAGGGGCGCTAGGGCGCCGACCCACCTGTTAAATGAGAGAAGAAGAAAAAAACTTGTTTGTTTTTTGTTTTATAGCCCTATAAATAATATAAACATGTTTAAAATGAATAATATTTACTCATTTTAAGTATGTTTGTGTTTCCAATGCACAATATAACGTTAATATATAAAATAAAAAATACTCGTTTTCCTGAACAGGAAGTGACTCACTCCTGCCGCATTTCTCCTGCCGCATTTCTCCTAGCCGTATTTCTCGGCCCGGGCTAGACGCAATAGCGCTCTGAGTGCGCGTCACTGTTTGATCGCTGTATCCTTCGCAGCCAATCAGTGCGTAACGCGCTGTGCGTTGAAATATGATGTATTATGTTGGAAACCGGGCGCGATTTGAAGCGGTCTAAGCAGCAGCGTCAAGAATTTCCGTAGCCGCATTTCGCAGAGACGCTCTCTGATTGGCCGACGGCAGTTTCTTTTTCCGTAGCAGCATTTCGCGGAGACGCTCTCTGATTGGCCGACGCCACTTTTCTATGTTCCAATTTTAGGTTTTCTAGCTTGGTAGAGATAGTTGTGTTGTTGTGAGATGCAGCTATTTGTCTTAGAGCGTGACTGCAAGTTCTTTCGACGGTTAAGCTTAGGCACTCTTTCAAAGTTGGTTAAGGTTAGAGTTTGTCTTAGAGCATGGCGATAGAACGCCAGGTCGTTTGCAGTCTGTTCGATGCGGAAATGGACAAAGAAATCAAGTACTTGTTGTTGTTGTGTGGTGCTAACTGCTAACAGCTAACACTTGGCTAACAAGCTATATGGCGGATGCAGTCTGGACAGTGGACAGTGGTCTGGATATACATCATCAACAGCGGATTATACACTTTATCAAGCCCACCACGTTTCAATTAAACAAAGTGAGTTTATGCTGTTGTGTTGTGATGCAGCTATTTGTTGTTAGCTCACACAGTACTTGTTGGCTATAAGCTATATATGGATGCAGTGTGGAGGGACATGCATGGACAATGGACATCAACACAGTCTGGACAATGGAGTGGATATACTTTATCAAGCCCTTCTGCCTGCTGTCAGCTTAACAACAACAAGGTAGATTTGCAATATCTCTCTCTCTCTCTCTCTCTCTCTCTCTCTCTCTCTATCTCTCTCTCTCTCTCTCTCTCGCTCGCTCTCTCTCTCGCTCTCTCTCTCTCTCCCTCTCTCTCTCCCTCTCTCTCTCTCTCGCTCTCTCTCTCTCTCTCTCTCTCTCTCGCTCTCTCTCTCTCCCTCTCTCTCTCTCTCGCTCTCTCTCGCTCTCTCTCTCTCTCTCACAATCCTGTGTCTCCGAGAAATGCGGCTATGAAATGCTGAGATGATAATAGCACTTCAAAACGCGCTGCTGTGTTGTGAACTATAACATTAATTTTGCTGCTGCTGATGCATAATGTATGAATGAATGAATGAATGAATGGTGAGTTGTTTAAAATGACAACATATACATGTGTTAATTATTTATTGGATTGATCCGAGAGACAGAGAGAGAGATTGCTCCAGAGCATTTATTAACGTTACGTTACATTTTCAACTCGACCTAACGTCGAGTTGCGACCCACCAATGGAAGATAGTACCAGCCGCCACTGGATGGGGGTAGGTGAGAACACAGTTTGCAGCAAGAGAACGGAATGGAGGAGGCAGAGACGTCAGGATACGTGTAAACAGACTTTACTGACACGACAGTACGTTACCAACGAGAACATAAACGGTAAAGCCGAGCAGGCGCTAGAGGACGACTGAATTGTACAAACACGGAAAATAAACAATAACAAAACAAAAGACTAAGTACTCACAAGTGCAGATTACAAACAGCAAGGCACAGGGGAACACAGGAGAGACGGCGAGCAGGATGACACAGAGGACTAGTAGGAAACTGAGACAATGATGCCACATGGAAGTCAGTAACAAGCAGATCTTAAATACTACCACTGATTGTAACGACTGACAGCTGGCGAGGCCAGGCAATAATGCAAACAGGCAACATCTGATAAACACACTAGGAATACACCAACTAGACACAGAAAACATAATCAAACATAACAACCAGACAGGGAGACGACATCACACACAGGGATGGCCCAAGATAACAAATAGTTAGATATTAGTTCTATCACTTGGAACCAAAACAAGATGGCCGCCTGTACCATCAGGCTAGTCTGGCCACTAGAAGGTAGGAGACCAATGTTAGGCAGAGAGCCAATGTTGGATGGAGGGCATTGCCCAAAGTTAGGTGGAGAGCACTGCCCAATGTTCCCATCCTGCCCCGTCCAGCCAGGACCGGGCCTAGGATCGTGACAGAGATCACTCTTTGGAATAACCTGCCTCAAAACCTCTGCTGCATTTACAGTAGATTCACTTTAAAAAATAATCTTAAATTGTTTTTAAATTGTTTTTAACACTGTAAAGTAATTTTTTGTTTTTGTTTTACACTAATGTAATTTTAGCTATCTTAATTGTTACAGTTATGCATTGTGTGTACTGACTTTTAATAATTTTGTTTTTGCAATAATAATTGTTTTTGTATGTTTTTTTGTGTGGACCCCAGGAAGACTAGCTGGTTGCTATGGGCACCAGCTAATGGGGATCCCTAATAAAAATCAAATCAAATCAAAACTCACACAAGTTGGAGAACTATCTCTCTCTCTTGCTCACACACACACACACAAAGGGAGCCGCATGTGATTGGTGGAGGCGGGACCCTTACAAAAACAAAAAATCCATCAAAATCAGTGTTGTTGCATGACACATGCTAGCCTGTAATAATCCCCCTCAGAAAAAATCTACTTTGCATTTGATATATTGCAAATATATGCCATCACACACACTGGCATTTAAAGGGTTAGAATTATAAAATGAATATGTGGTGTTATGATCAGGGCTGAAGTTGAATAAAAGATTTATGAAAGAAAAAGTTGTCAATTATTTCAACATATAGTAATATTTGTATGCCGTTTTTGAAGGACAATTTAGTCCTTTTTTTCAATCTGACATTACAAAAAAACAGAAAATCCATCAAAATCAGTGTTGTTGCTAATCATTATGCTAGCCTGTTTTTAACAATAATTTGTGATGCGATCACAAACACTGGCATTTAAAGGGTACAAATAAAAAAAAGTATTTGTAACAAAAAATTCATGGTGGGGGACCCCCAGACCCCCCGCTTAAAAAGTGGCCTGACTGGGGCTATATTTCACACTATATTTCCTGGCCTGAATGATTTCCCCAGTCCGGCCCTGGTTAAAAGCCTCCAATGCTTATTAGTGTGTGTGTGCGTTTGAACGTTTGCATGTTTCAACCATACTGTATATCCATAACCCATAACCATACCTTGGGTTTGGGTCGGTTGAGCTGTCACTCAACACTCCGCCATCCCGGCGCTGGTGGCGTCCCTATTGGACGCGCCAGCCGCGGGTTGACAGAGTTGAGAGTGCACAGGCTGACCTGGGAAGGTATAAGTGGGTGGAGCACCCAGCATGCACTCTCTCGGGGCATGGGAAATGGTATAGCATTGAGTCTGATACTGCAACCTGTAATGGAGAACTGTGATAATAAATAAGTGAACTGAGAAATACATCTGCCTCGAGCCGGCAGGGAGTGGAGTGGAGCTAGCAGTTAGCGTAGTGTCGCTCGGTGGTTAGGTGTAGCCACCGGTAGCGTCATGTAGCTAGCTGCGCCTAGCATCGTAACCGGTGGATAGGCGACTGTCTCTGTTGTGGGAGGGCGTCTCTCTGTCGGCCTGGAACAGGAGGACGCGAGCAACCTGGAATCAAAGTATTTGGTGGTTGTCGTCTCCTGTGGCCTGACGGAGAGGGTTGCAGCCGGTAACCAATAAGAGCACGTCCGGGCTAGCAGGAGCATGCCATCGTAACCGGTGGTTAGGCTATAGCCACCGGAAGCGTCGCATAGCTAGCTGCTGCCCTAGCTTTGCTGGGGAGGGGGTTCATCTTGTTGACTGTGGGTGAGTTTGGTTCGTCTCTCGGGGCGAGAGACTTAGTAGGGAGGGGGTAGTGTAGCGACCTTGGGATTTGGGTCGGTTGAGCTGTCACTCAACACTCCGCCATCCCGGCGCTGGCGGCGTCCCTATTGGACCCTAGTGGAGCACCCAGCGTGCACTCTCTCGGGGCATGGGAAATGGTAGCAATTAGTCTGATACTGCAACCTGTAATGCAGAACTGTGATAATAAATAAGTGAACTGAGAAATACATCTGCCTCGAGAGTCATCGATAACGTTGAAACCTTGAACGGTACAATACATTTCGATTTATATATAAAAAAATTAAAATTAAAAAAATTATACTTTTCTTTACCTCCTATAATAGTGGGGGTCGCGGCTCTCTGACACCGTTATTTCGGGGGTCGCGGCCTGATCAGGGAACCCCTGATCTAGTTCATGATGGAGTTTAGAACTTCTGAACCTGAGCTTGTGCTTTTCCTCAGAGAAAAAGAAGAATTGTGTAGATCTTTAGTAATTATGTAGGAGGGCGTGATATCTGTCATCATGATATATCAATGACGTTCTGCTCCCCTCTCCTGGCTTTTCCTGGTACCTCATACACAGATATATTGATATAAAGAGTAAATCCAACTAGACAATTCCGCGCGGGGGAAATTGTGAAAGTGTGGGTGCCGCCGGCCAACAGGAGAGGGTCTCTCGCGAGTCTCTATGACAAACGTATTAAAAAACTTTTCAGAGTTTTTAAAAAAATTTGGACTTTTCCGAGTTTAATAAATTTTTCGGGAAAAATTTATATATATATAGAAAAAAACGTATTAAAAAACTTTTCAGAGTTTTTGAATTTTTCGGACTTTTCCGAGTTTTATAAAATGTTCACACTTTTCCGAGTTTTAAATTTGTTCTGACTTTTCCGAGTTATTTAAAATTTTCGGGATTAAGGGGGTGTGGCCTAAGGGGGCGTGGTCTAAGGATCAGGGGAGTGGTCAACATCGACCAATGAAAGAGGATATCCCTACCGAGTCCAATGGCACAACCCGCAAGTCTCGACGACAAACGGTTCAAGAGATACACTGAGGGGGTGTGGCCTAAGGGGGCGTGGTCTAAGGATCGGGGGAGTGGTCAACATCGACCAATGAAAGAGGATATCCCTACCGAGTACAATGGGTCAACATAGACCAATGAAAGAGCACATCCCTACTGAGTACAATGACACAACCCGCAAGACAGAGGGCGCTGTCAAGCAATTCAGTACTGCTACACAGAGGGGCGATTAAGGGTTAACTCCATGAGAGGTCATTGGCAGGTCAGCTGTACCCTTGAGCCATGAGCCACACACCTGTTAGGCTGATGCAATCACGAATGACTATGCACTTTCACTTTGAATGTATTTCAATGAGGGCAGACGCATGACTGCATTGTCACAATGATTAAAAGCAAACGATAAGAGATGAAGCGTTTTTACTTTCAGATGAGCACTTCAAGGAGTATGTGAAGGGTTGTGTGCGATATTGTGGCATTCCGTTGACAATTGTGGCCGCGGTGACGATCAGAACACAAGGGGGGAAAAGCGATAAAACCAGCCTATTCTTAGAGTGGGAACACATTGGTGTGGGGAGGAGAACCTTCAAAGAAATGGTCATCAGTTGAGATAGAAATGTCCAATTCCATTTATTTTTCTTTTGTGAGCGAGGCGACAGCCGTGTCATCGTTTTGATGTGTTTTTTTTTTCTACGTCCAAAATTGAGATCACTGTCACAATTTACCCAAGGTGGTGGAAAAATATTTATTTCACCTCCTCCACTCTAACTTGCCATTCATTTCCAATGGGACCGAAATGTTCCTGTTTAAAGTCGATTTGTAGCCAAACGGTGCAGTGAAACTTTCCGAAAAGCAATAGCGCCGTGAGTTGGAGCAAGCCGGTCGTTTTGAAACCTTTCACGTGTATGGGGCGCGAACGCTCTGGCAGGAGTTGTGTTTGCAAAATCGGTGGAATAAAGAAAGAATAATAAAAAGAGTATAGATTACTATAGTGTGGGTGGCAACCTGGCTTCCCACACTAATTAAGTTTTTATGAATTGTTAATGTTCTGATGTACTTTACTGTTCATTCACTATGTCACTCTTATGCACTTTGTCAATAGAAATGGCAGCCATGTATTACGTTACCATTGACTGAAAGAAGGCTTGTTGTCTGGTCAATGTAGGAGACGGTAGCCAAAGTAACCAACAAAATATATTTAATTGATAATTACCATGGTTTGTGAACAGAAAGGAATATAAAATAATAACAATCAAAAACACAGAACTGCACAGACAGGATCAGCATCAGACACAGGGGAAGACAGAACACTTTTACATGAGGGAATGACGAGACGAGACACACCTGGGTTGATTACAAATGGGTACACCTGGAAGGGAAACGATAAGGACTACAAAACCAGGACAGGGAACTACAGCTAGACATAACACATCACACTAGGAACACCTGATCAGGGCACAAACATAAGGGTCCCCCCCCCCACACGTAATGTAAGACAATACATCTTTGTATTTTCATAAAACCTGATCTTGAATCCTTCATTTTATCAATATAGAATCTGTATTTTCTTTTTTAAGTCAAATACAAAACAGAACAAATGAATATGATGTAGAAAAGTATATATATTATGCAATGACGCATATTAACCTCTTCCGCCCGTACGGTCCGTCGGCAGACCGCAAATTACATCATGTCATAAATCAATATCCCCAGAATGTTCTACAAAAGTATATTTTTTTTGTCAAGCGTATTCAAGTATAAACATCATGTTGACAGAATCCGGCTATAGGGTGACAATAATGTGGTCAAGAGGCATGGTTTCTATCTTTAGCCTGTAAACGCCGTGGTTTATTTATTCACATGGTATGAGCAGCAGCACATGAGTTCTGGTGGAGAAAAAGGTAGAGGTTGAGGAGACATCTCTATTTATACACGCCACCAGGTGGTGTCATGAGTGGCTCCGCCTAGAGCGCCCTCTAGTGGAAACAGTTATATATGCAGTTAGACAGTTACTAACAATCCTACATAGAACCTCTAACTTCAACACTCCCACTTAGGGTTGTATTAGCATACTGGATAACTTCTCCGAAAAACATTTTACAAAGAAAATAATACAATCCAAAAACATCAAAAGAGTATGGCAGTCAATATTTACACGTTAAACATGACCTCTGCAAATCTCTTCAATTTCAATTTGGAACAGGTTTCCTCATAGCGTCTGCTACCATGTCGTCCGTTGGACAGTAAATCAGTGTCATTCTTTCTTCTCTGATGACAGATCTGATGAGATGATATTTTATATCGACATGTTTACATCTATGTTGGCACACTGGGTTCCTAGCAATCACAATGGTTCCCTGGTTGCCCTCATAAACAACAGTCTTCATATATACATAGGTGTCCATCACTTCGAGCAGTTGTTCTAGATCATAGGTGTCAAACTCACGGCCCGCGGGCCAAATGTGGCCCGCCACGTCATTTGATGTGGCCCCCCAAGACCTCAGGTAAAAATTTACATTAACACTTTGGCTGCCTAAGGTTAAATTCATGATATACCATAGATTGCCAGCGCTATTTGTCTATGGAGAAAGTCCCCTTCTTTGCAGGGCTATAACTTTTTAAATTCTATTGCTACATTGCCATTATTAGGGCCCATTCAAAGTCCTATATGTATTGTTCATTGTGTAGCAACGTTAAACTTTTTCATTCACATATTCATAGTAAAGTATGGTCTAATGCAGTGGTGCCCAACCAGTCGATCGCGATCGACAGGTAGATCGCGGGCTGATTTCAAGTAGATCTTGATTAATAAAATTTGATTATTAAAAAAAAAAAAAAAAAAAATTTTTTTTTGCTAAATCAACTCTGCCTCTCCTTGTTAACTACAACAAGCAATGCTGTTTGTTATTTAAGATGAGGTCGGACTCGGCACTGACAGATTTGTGTTCATTATGCTGCTTTTATAAAGCCTCAAATGACGGCTTACAATTATACAATTTTGGCTGGTAGCTCTCGTCTAGGTGGTAAATTAAAAAGTAGATCTTGGTTCAAAAAAGGTTAGGCACCCCTGGTCTAATGTATAAGTATGTTTTCATCTCTTTCTGCAGCTTTCTCCAGAACGTGATATATAGCCCCAAATGCATTATATTGATGATGAAATACAGTTTGATGGCAATCAGCGCGATATAAAAAATTCAAACTAGACGTACTTCTAGAAGTTACTACACGTCATCTGATGTTGACCGGATGGGCGAGGGGGCGTTTATAATTCCGTGGGCAGCGTTATACCAATCATCTAATGTGGGTCAAATGTTGATAATAGCAGTTAGTATCGAAGACGGTAACGTTACACGCTCAAACTCACCCCAGTCTCCGCGCGCCGTTGGGCGATCATCGTAGAGTAGAAATTCTATCATTATGGGATGGCGATTTACCCGGTCCATCTCCAGCTTGTATAATGGTATATACGTCCAAATCATGTTGTTTATCGAGTTATTGGCAATCGATCGCTATGTAGCGTGACGAGCCAGAGTCACGGGACATGTACCGAGTGGCCGGAAGCAATACGGACGTCTAGCACAACCTCTATGGCACATCCTGTTTAAGCGATTGCGCCGATCGGCCACCAGATGGCGCTCCTGAACCGCCAGAGAGCTCAGTGGGTCCTGCTGGTGGATCTCAGGCCAGCGGAGGGGACATATGAATCCGATCGCAGATTTTTGAAATATTGATATAAGGACGACGTAAAGCATCCTCCGGCAACTTGAGCATGGCCGGGAATGACGTCTAAAGACGGTTCCCGGCACCCAAAGTGTTAACACTTTGATTGCCTAAGGCTAAATTCATGATATACCATCCCTTGCCAGCTCTATTTGTCTATGGAGAAGTTCCCCTTCTTTGCAGGGCTATAACTTTTTAAATTCTATTGCTAAATTGCCATTATTAGGGCCCATTCAAGGTCCTATATGTATTGTTCATTGTGTAGCAACGTTAAACTTTTTCATTCACACATTCATAGTAAAATATGGTCTAAAGTATAAGTATGTTTTCATCTCTTTCTGCAGCTTTCTCCAAAACGTGATTTATAGCCCCAAATGCATTATATTGATGATGAAATACAGTTTGGTAGGAATCTGTGCGAGATCAAAAATTTCAATTGGACGTACTTCTAGAAGTTTCTATGTATCATCTGATGATGACCGGATGGGCGGGGGATCGTTTATAATTCCGTGGGCAGCGTTATATCATTCATCTAGTGTGGGTGATATGATCATCAGAGCAGTTTATATCGAACACGTTCAAAAATAACGCTGAATCTTACCGTATCTTCCTCGCGCCGTTGGACGATGAGCGTGGAACTGAAATATTCCTATTATGGGATGTAGAAATACGCGATCTATTTCCAGGTTGTATAATAGTATATACGTCCAAATCATGTTGTTTATCGAGTTATTGGCAACGGATCGCTATGTATTGTGTCGAGATCGAGTCCCGGGACCTATAGAGAGTGCCCGGAAGTAATATGGACGATCAGCACTTCATCCACATAACTTCCTGTTTGGCGCTTCTGCCGATCGGCCACCAGATGGCACTCTTGAACCGCTAGAGGATTGAGAGGAGCTCAGAACTGTGTGTGAAGGCTGCGGATTGAAAATATGATTCCGATCACAGATTTTTGAAATATTGATATTAAAGACGAGTTACGGCGTCCTCTGCAACTTGAGCATGGCGGGGAAGGATGCTTAAACATGTTTTCGGCACTTAAAGTGTTAATATTGGGTTAAAAAATAGCAGTGTTAAAATAATTGTGGGTTAATGCGTTAATAAAGCTTTGACTTTGACAGCCTTAGTTATTACACATTCTTACACATACATGTATGTTGAACATCTGAGGTATTGATGAAGTAACAAAGGAAAAAAGCCAAAAGCACTTACTCCTCAGACATTCTTTGACAATTTTACAGCCCAAAATACAAAAAAGATCCAGGCGGAATAGGTAACAAAGGGTTGAAGAAATATTGTCTGAACTGTCAGATGCAAACTGGCTGTGTGACATAACCGAGCATCTCGCTCAATTGAATAAGAAGCTGTAGGGACGCAAACAAGTCCCACCCAAAACTTGACCAATATAGTTGTGAACTGAGACAACCCTTATTTTGTTATTTTTTAGTACAGTTACAGTTGTGTGTTCATGCAGACACATAATAGCAATTTCATTACGAATTGAAAATGGGGGACCCTGATGTAAACAAGTCGAAAGTCTTTCTCTGGTCTGCATCCCCTTAACAATTGTGTGTATTGAGCTGTACTGTACTGTACCCATTCTGCAATCTGTTAATTAAAGTTAATTAAACTATCTTCTATTAGTTGGATGTATGGCCTCTGCAAGGTTGTGTGCAGCCATTTGTTTTTGTAACATCTGCTACATCTGTCCCACGTGTTCTTTGCAGCTCACTGTTGTTAGTTCTGCCCCTCTTGACTGTGACAAAAAGGTTTTGAACAAACTTAATGTCATAGCTTGTATTTGATGATATTCTTCTTTGTTATTTACTTGAATGGTTTGATCATTGATTGATGGAGTAATATGGGGTTCTGATAAACTAAAATTATTTGTTAAAATAACATAAGCTAACATATATTTTTACATTTATGCAAATGCATATGCAATATGTATAACTTGAATAAGTAATAAATACAGAAACAACATGTTTAACAATATGTAAATGAGTAGCTACATTTATTTTACATTACATTAACATTTATACGGTCTTTGGCCCTTTGAGGGCAACCATAATGCTGATGTGGCCCTCTGTGAAAATGAGTTTGACACCCCTGTTCTAGATAAACAACAGTTTTCATATATACATAGGTGTTCATCACTTCGAGCAGTTGTTCTAGATAAACACATTCCTGCATTGTCATAGCTAGAAACATACACTCGGCTTCACAGGTTGATAGTATCACTGTGGGCTTTAAGTCCTAAACCCTCGCTGCCCTTTCTGAAACACAGTTGTTCGTCTGCTGGACCTTTGGGATAACGAAAAACATGTTTTTGACATAGTTCAATGCTTCTCTGTGGGGTCAGCAAAATGCTGTGACAATTTTTACTCACTACAAAACATAGGTCAGGGCGAGTACAGGTTGTCTAACAAATGAGGCTACCCACAGCTTCTCTATACATCTCTTACATCAGTCAAAACATCTCAGGATCTTTTCTACATAATTAAATCATTTAGAACATGGTAAATCATCCACCTCTGTATTTAAACATGGGATCCATTTCTGTATTTAAACATGGAATTAAACATAGGATCCATTTCAGTATTTAAACATGGATTCTACTCAGGTATTTAAACCTGGATTCTACTCCTCCCGTATTTAAACCTGGAGTATCCTCCTCCTGCATTTAAGCAGTGTAGCCACCCTCCTTCAGTATTTAAACATGGAGTACCCTCCTTCAGCATTTAAGCAATTAGCTACAAACCATACTTTGTATTTGTCGTGGCCTTCAATACCCTCCTGGATTGAATACACCCATTTCCCTCCCACTGTCTGTCTGCCCTCTGGTAACTTGGTTGAATACACCCATTTCCCTCCCACTGTCTGTCTGCCCTCTGGTAACTTAGAGTAAAGGTGTGGTTGTCCTCTAGGGACCTCATCTCCTCATCCCTTGCTCTCTCCCATTTACTTGATTTGGGGGACACTATGGCCTCTTTAAAGGTTGGGGGTACCCCACTGACTACCCTGTAGCAGTAATCAACGATGGTAAGTGTACTGTCATCCTCGTCACTCCCTTTCCGGGCATAGTCTGTCAGATACTTTGGGGGTTTGTGTTCCCTTGAGGGATACCTCCCTCTGCTTGGGGCACTTGACGTCACCCTCGGGTGCTCCTCGTCATCGCCCTCTCTGCCTGCACGTCCGTGCTAAGTACACTGGGCTGATGTGTCTCTGTTTCTACACGCCTTACTCTGGAGTCCAGCTCTGGCTCCTCTGTCTGTGTCTCGCTCTCACATGTTGTCTTTGTGACAAACTTGACTAGCATGTGTTTCTGCACTCTCCCTTTACCGGGATGATACACTAGGAGAGCGGGGCTTCCCTTGTCGTGCCCTACAAAGAGTCCTTTTTCACATCTGGACTCGGGCTTTCCCCTGTCCTGCAGGTACGCATAACACACTGATCCAAATCGGTGCATTCTAGCTAGATTACACTTCTTTCCTGTCAGTGCTGTATACGGGGTGGTGCCCGTGTGCTTATTAAAGCACCTGTTTCTGGTGTAAGCTGCTTCTTGCACCACATAATGCCATAGGCTCTTAGGTAAGTTGCTGTCTACTAGCTTACACCTAGCCATTTCGAAAAGGGTGCGCCATTTCCTCTCCGCCACTCCGTTCTGGTGTGGGGGATATGGACATGACGTCTCGTGTCTTATCTTGTACCTTCTCAACAGTGATTGGAAGTCTCTGTTTGTAAACTCGGTTTCGTTGTCGGACCTCAAGCATCCTACGTAACCATAAGGGGCTACGTCTGCCAGGAATTTCTCCGTGGCCTGGAGTGTGTCACTCTTTGCTTTGAGAAAGTAAACAAACACTGCTCCTGTGCACACATCTGTAAAAGACTGTACATATCTAAAGCCTCCTATGGACTCGTTGCTTACTGGACCGGCTAGATCCGTGTTAACTAGCGCAAGTGGTACCTTTACTTTTTCTGTGGGATTTCTGTTTCTTGATTGAGTAAACTTCCCCGTTTTGCACACTACACATTTTGTCAGGTCTACGCTTTTCACCTTCAATGTGCATGCCTTCTGTCACTGCTTGCAGTTTCAGTAAATCCTTGTAATTACAATGACCCATAATCTCGTGCCATGTCTGAATATCGTGACTGGCCGTCACGCTACACATATCATTATTATCACTACACTTGTTGTTGTCATTACAGTCCGTTTGCAGATAATACATTCTCTGGTACATCTTTATGTCAAACCGTGTACCGTCAGGCTCTACAAGAAAATGTTTACCTTTATCGAAGAATACCTTGGCACCGCTTGCAGTAGCAGCTATTACAGAGAATAGTCCTTGTGGGAACGATGGTACGTAGAGAGCGTTCTTTAACGTCACTGTACACCTGCGCCCCCCGCTGTCCGTGAGGCATACTTGTGCGTCTCCTCTCTCTTGCGCCAACCCGTAGGTGCGCTTCCCGTCTGCCAGCTCCATGCTCTGTCTCTCCGGGTGGAAAGTGTTGTCAAAGTTCTTGAACCGACTCCTATGTCCTGTGTCCACGATCAGGCTAATCCGGCTATAGGGCGACAATAATGTGGTTGGTTTCTATCTTTAGCCTGTAAACGGCGTGGTTTATTCATTCACATGGTATGAGCAGCAGCACATGAGTTCTCCTCTCACTGAGAGGCTGGTGGAGAAAGAGGTAGAGGGGGAGGAGACATCTCTATTTATACTCGCCACCTGGTGGTGTCATGAGTGGCTCCGCCTAGAGCGCCCTCTAGTGGAAACAGTTATTATGCAGTTAGACAGTTACTAACAATCCTACATAGAACCTCCAACTTCAACACATCATATGTCACAACAGCATTTATAATATATATTATCATCAATACGTTAGTTTAGGAATAGGTTAAAGTGTTATTAGATAGATTTTCCTTTTCGAAATGTCTGTATATTTCGCAAGAGGCGACCATTTTGGAAAACCTTGAATCATGGGAATTGTAGTTTTTTTGCAACCATTTTGTAGCGGACATCCATAGCTCTGGATCTGTGTTGGAATTTTTCAAAACTACACTTCCTGAAAGGATCTTATGGGGTTCAAGGTTCATAGTTCTGTATGCATTTTTTTTAACAACTCTTATTATTCAGGATAATATACCACAAAACGTAAAGTTATTGACAAATATTGAAACACAGTTAGTTTCTCTTCCCTATTGTTAGCATGCAGCAACAATTAGATCTGAAATTTGTTTAAAAAGCGGTTTCACCCGGGGCGCTCTAGTAGCACACCATGTATTGCGCTGCGTCGCGAAGCGGCCGTCCCGGGTGCGTCTATTCTTTGACCAACCCATTTCCAGTTCCGCGTTCGCCTTCTGCAATCTGATTGGCCACTGACGTACGCTAGTTCTGCCCCCCCGGTAAGTTTAAAGTGCTTAGAAATGCCGGTTCATTCATGCTTTGAGGCACAATTCCTGACAGGATTTTATAATATTGTAGCTTGACAATTTTTTATATGATGACACGATCACAACAAGAAACGACGCTCTGAGCTGAGTCAAGAAACGACGCTCTCAGCTGAGTCGAGTGTGAAGCACCTCTGTATTCATGGGTTTCATCTCTACTATGCACAATCATTGCGGGCAAGACCCCCCGCATTTCATTGTATACTTGTTGTATGACGTGACAAATAAAACTCTTGACTCTTGACTTGACTTGCATGACTAGGGACAAGAACCCAATATTGTCATTGTATGTGTATAGACCTATAGGATTAGTTATTCAATGTATGCACATACAGAACAGGTATGTGGCATTTCACATATAGTTAAAGAATGACATAGGAGTATAGCCATGCATAAGACTCCCATGGCCAATGCGGTTGTTGTGTTTGTTGATGATTGTCTGTTCTTTCAATAAAATATAGCCTATAGAACAGATTTTTACAGCCTAATCTAAAACAGATTTTTTTACACATTGGTTCAAACATGATCACGGAAGGGCGACAACCCTAACATGTCATGTTGTGTCACAACAGAATGAGTAGGTGAGTGTTAGGCCTACAGAAAGTGTAATCTTTATTGATTGACTTGCATGACCTAGTCAATTCAGTAGAAGAGTCTGGTGGGCGAGATTATGCATGACCAGCCTGTGATCTAAAGAGCATATTACCTATAGAATGCTCATGCGGTTTTTAGGCTATTCTTATGCCATGCTCACTCCGGCGTTAGAAGGTAGCCTAATAACTGGCATGTTTCGCCACCAGTCGTCTGTCGTCTGATGTGGCTGCCGTTCTTATGGAACTCCACTCCACAAGAGCTCGATATTGAATGGCTACCTGTCACTGCAAGATCGCGCAATAATGAGGTTGTGTTTTACTGCAAGATCGCGCAATAATGAGGTTGTGTTTTGAAAATATAGAGAGATGAAAACAATACGTTATTTCGATTGATATGAATTGGATAATGCAGGCGCGAGCAGGCTGCAGGCTGTTACTTAGTAGAGTTGGGCGTGCAGAACTGGCGTAGGGCGGGGGGGCAGAACTAGCGTACGTCAGTGGCCAATCAGATCGCAGAAGGCGAACGCGGAACTGAAATGGGTTGGTCAAAGAATAGACGCGTCCCGCGTTCACTTCCTACTCCCGGTGACTCCCATTTGTCGCATGTCTTCCCCGCCTCTTCTCTCGTTCATCCTCTCCTCATCTGTCGGTCATGTCTGACCATGAAAAGCAATAAATGCTAAAAAATAAATAAAATAAAAAATAAAATATAAAAAAATTTCACCCTGGTGAAAATAAAGAAGTACAGTAGATTACAGTAGATTTCATTATCTGTTCTTATGCACGCCTGGTGATACTAAATCCAAATTGAACTCGGCCATTTGAAAGATAATATATGTATATATATAAATGTGCGAATTGGCTATAATAAGGTAATTTATAAGCCTGCTATTCTATATTCTATAATAATATTTCAAATTGCATTGGTCCGGATGGGAGAATTCAGTACTGTATCTACAGAACCTTCTGTTTAATCATCTTCCCTTTATTAATTTCCTTAGATTTTCTGTACACATTATCTCAAGAAGGTACTGAACGAGATCAGTGGCAGTTTTTAATGTTTGGTCATTATTAGCATGGTGTTATTCACTGTCAAAGATTATTCACCAAAAACAGTGTTTCCTTTTATTTTTGAAACATCAAGAGCGATACTGCTATAATACAAAAGAAAAACAAACTAAATAATAATTAAACAATAATCAAAGATACGGCAGCCGCATCCTCCAAGCCTGGAGCGACACGACTCTCCGTAGACAGCTACTCACGGTAACGTTAGATGAAGAACTGACAAATGAGAGAATAAACACAAGGCCATTATAAAGAGAGTCAAACACACAGCAGGCGTCAATAAGCAATCAGGACAACCTGGAATAATAGAGAGGGTGAAATACTCCAGGGTAGCGCTAGGAGCTTTTACTCCTAGGAGAGAGTAAAATACCCAAACGTTACAGCTATATTGATGAAATCACATGAATTCTAAGCCCGACGGGTCACTTGTATCCTTTCGGCAACAAACTAGCCCTTCCGCGTTGCTCTGATTGGCCAGCGATCTACGCTCGTTTCGCCCCTACGCCGGTAACGTGTGCATGCGCATTTAGTTTTTGCCAGCACAGGTCCACACGCTCACACACACGCAGGTTTAATGCAGGTTTTGACGCCACGCCGGTAGATAATAATAATAATAATACTTAGAATAATAATACTTAGACAAACGCACGCAATTGGCACAAGTGTAAATTATGCATTCGTCACTCAGTTTTAAAATGTACCTCTGCTTTGGCTTGGCTGAATAGCAGTGATCGTCCATCTTAGTTAGTTGGGCGACTTTTCAATCAATCAATCAATCAATCAATCAATCAATCAATCAATCAATCAAGCAATCAAGCAATCAATCATGTAACCTACAGCACAGCAGGTAATAAAATGCATTAACAACAACCCTTAGCTGTTATAACTATGTACTAAAATGTACCTCTGCTTTGGCTTGGCTGAATAGCAGTGATCGTCCATCTTAGTTAGTTGGGCGACTTTTCAATCAATCAATCAATCAATCATGTAACCTACAGCACAGCAGGTAATAAAATGCATTAACAACACCCCTTGGCTGTTATAACTATGTACTAAAATGTACCTCTGCTTTGGCTTGCACGCCTTTGGCGTGGCTGAATTGGCTGAATAGTGATCGTCCATCTTAGTTAGTTAGGCGTTGGAGTATATAGCGTGGCGTATAGCGATGCAGGTAGGTATTATCTGATGCAGCTAGGTATTATCATGCTAATATGGGGTGTTCTGCGACTACCGGGGCAAAACCTGCGTGTGTGCGTGGGCTCTCGCATTATTATTAACCTGCGTGTGTGCGAGCGTGTGCCTGAGGGCATTATCGCGGCTCATGCGCATGCGCGCGCTCGCACGGGCGTAGGGGCGAAACGAGCGTAGATCGCTGGCCAATCAGAGCAACGCGGAAGGGCTTGTTTGTTGCCGAAAGGATACAAGTCGACGGCTCTGGTATACCGGACCCAAGCCCAAGCAAGTTGTGTTTTATTTTTCAAATGTAGCCAAGAGTAAAGACCCTAACCATGTCACAACAGCAGTCATAGTGTATATTTTCAGCAATACGTTTGTTTACCAATAGGTTAAAGTCATAAAGTGTTATTAGTGAACTATTCATTTTTGAAATGCATTCATTCACAAGCGATTATCCATAATTTTTTATCCACGCCACAATTCTGTAGTCATATGAGGAGATGAGACCTTGAGCTTTGAATGAGCGTTGACATTTCCAAAAACGACATTACTCAGGTCATGCCAGCTTCCTGTGACGCAAATTACTTGTGGATGGATTTTTTTTATTTCTCTTATTTTTCGGGGTTATCTACCACAAAACTGAACGTTATTGGCATAAATTAGAACATATTTCGTTTTACCTTTCTGTGAACGTTTATTAAAAATCCGCGTTGCAAACCGATTCAAAATGGCGGAGCAGTTTCCATTATAAAGAAATAATTGTACTTACAGTAGATTTCATTCACGGTTCTTGCTGCATGCCTGGTGATACTAAATCCAAATTGAACTCTGCCATTGGAAAGAGTCGATTTGGCCCGATCCATAGATGTGCAACTTCAAACTCCGTATTGCAGAATTCAGTACTGTATCTACAAAACCTTCTGTTTAAACATCTTCCCTTTATTCATTTGCTTAGATTTTTTGTACACATGATCTCAAGAAGGTGCTGAACGTGGCAGTTTTTCATGTCTGGTCATTTTTAGCATGGTGTTATTCACCGTCAAAGATGCAAAGAAAAATCATAATTTATATTCTCCTTTGTTTCATCACAATTTACTCAAGCCTAGTAACAGACACAATATTTCTGACAGTGGGAATACATTCCCTGGAATCCATAGATGTCCCTAGATACCAAGAACATGCAAATGGACCTTGTAGAAGTGGAGCAATCTTCCATTTGCTTTCAGATGTATTTTCCGAAAATAGGGCTAGGGCTTAAGAGGTTAACAACAGAAATAAATGTGTATTGTTGTGAAGGGCCAGATTAAACTGAATAGATATATGTATCGTTTGATATACTTTGTATATTATTTATATATATACACGGAATATCCCTTTACCTGCGTACAGACCAGAGTAATATTCGCTCTCCTATTGGACAGCGCCCCCAGGCGCCAACGCGCAAGCCCCCAACGGCAAGTTCAAAGACAACTGCAGGCATGTCAGGACATGCCCAGAGTCTGCGTAGTAATACGAGACAAGGACTGAGGTTGGGACTAGATATTCACTTAAGTATAAATACGGCGCAGGTGTAAACAGCAGTAACTAGTTCATTCAGTACCTTACCTACCTTCACCACGAGTCAACGTGCAGTGAAGTGAGCAACCTTGCGTCTAAATAGAGCATTGAGAACCGCGTGCGAATAGAATGTTAAAGTGTCAGAGTTTAATGAAGTAACGTTGAGTTCGACTTAATCTAATGTGAAGTAATAGTCGATCATTTATTGTATATCGTGCGGCCACAGTTCTTCGGTGTGTAGCATTACCCATCGGGTCGTCTTTAGCTAGTGCACTTATCCAGGCTGTGTGGCCTAAATACGTCGCCCACACCCGAGGAGTCCTAGGCGAGAACCGTTGGACATGTACACAGGAGAATCGGCGCCGGCGATTGCAGAACCATTCCTGGTTGGATTATATTGCTTTGGGACAGTGACTACCGGAGAAGAGCACCGTTGATTTCCACTATCATTTGGGATTTAACCTCGTGAGGATTACCACTCGGGCCTGCCTCGTGGAAGGGGCTGGCTAGCTGTCGTCAATGCTGTCGAGCAGGGACGTGCACAGGACTTTAGAAAGGCAGGTGCCCGAAATGATAAAAGGGCATGAATTATTAAATGCAATGCGAGCGCGCATAGCGCACAAGCCAGATTTTTGGGGTTAATACAAGTCTATGGTACATTCAGTTTCACCGATAGATGTCACCAAAACTACATAGTGTCCCTTTAATAACACAATATGCGCTCCAGACCAACAGCTGCGAGAGAGAGAGAGAGAGAGAGAGAGAGAGAGAGAGAGAGAGAGAGAGAGAGAGAGAGAGAGAGAGAGAGAGAGAGAGAGAGAGAGAGAGACCGACCGAGACCGCATTAACTACCTTGTTTAGTTGAAACGTGGTCCAGGTCAGGAGGGCTTGATGAAGTATTATGTCCACTGTCCCACAGTCACAGACTGTTGTCTTGATGTATATCCACTGTCCTCCAGACTGCATCCAGCCAAATAGCTTATTGTTAGCACTGTAGCTTTGTTGTTGTCAAACTTGTCACCACACAGGACATTCACAAAGTCAAAAACTAATAGCGCTTGCCGATTGGTGCTAAGAACAGCAGGGCGGGTGCAAGCCGTGTGACGTAATTGGCAGACTCGACTGTCAATCAAAATTATTCTGTTAGAGAGAGAGAGAGAGAGAGAGAGAGAGAGAGAGAGAGAGAGAGAGAGAGAGAGAGAGAGAGAGAGAGAGAGAGAGAGAGAGAGAGTATGCTGCGTGATTTTCCTGCACTAGCAGGCAGCAGCAGACAGGGAGGGGCTGGGGAGGGGTGATCTGGCGACGTGTTTCACGAAAATATACAGTGCACTGCAAACCCGACATTTTATTTTGTTGGGCAAATACCTTACCTGATGAAGTGTACTCTTGCTTTGTTTTAGTTGAAATAGTAACTGTAAAAAAAGAGGTCTCGACTCGAGTGTGAGCTCAACAACAGCTGGATATCAATTTCGTGTTCAGTGCACTGCTGCTGGCCCTGCGCGGTTTACATCATCTCATGATCATCACCCACCCACGTGCTATGCCTATGCGTAATAGGTCCTTCCAGGCTGGAAGGACCTATTATTTACAAGAGGGGTGGCATTTCTCTTTCTTTACCTAATATTTAGATTCTATCGTGACATCTTTCATTTGGAAGGGCAGGGCAGTATATCTATATGTGCAACAGTAAAAAAAAAAAAAAAAAAAAAAAAAGATGGTGGCATAAAAAGGGCACTTTCTAATGAAAAATGAAAAAGGCAGGTGCCCGGGCACCCCTTCACCCCTATGTATGCACGTGCCTGCTGTCGAGCATCTTGGATTACAACTATTGCTTTTGTCTGCGGATCAAGGGAGTACAAGCACCGACTCCTGTACCTGGAGTCTCTTTATTCCTCGTTGACTCAGACGGAGTACCCGAACATTCCTCTACCCATTGTCTCCAGTTGGTACCGGTGTTGCCCTATATAATTGCTACTACACCACAGGTGGCGTCAGCTTAGACCCATCATAGGATTCCTGCTATTCTTAGTGACTTATGCTCTTGACTGACTTTACGTATATTCTTCGCCATACAAGCGCGACCCTAATTCTCATTCTGTAACCGAACGTTGCCTAATAATAATAAATTACCCTCCAATAGTATTTCTGTGTCAATGCCGTGTTCTTGTGAGTGTTCACCATCTATATTTGATGTACTGTTTGGCCAGTAATTAAAGTACATAACTAGCAGTGGTTTAATATATCACAATCTTTAATACAGTCAGGGTTTTGTAACCCCTCAGTTACATGTATGATGTGAAAATGATATACATTATGCAATGATGCACAGCACACTCTGCCGCACATACAACCACATACAAGCATGCACATACAAGCACACGCACCCCCCCCCCCCCCCCCCCAACACACACACACACACTAACACACACACACACACACACACACACACATACAACCACATACAAGCATGCACATACAAGCACACGCACACACACCCCCACACACACACACACACACATACAACCACATACAAGCATGCACATACAAGCACACGCACACACCCACACACACATTCATACAGACCATGCATGCACAGACAAACAATACATTTATAGAGTACACAAGCACACAGTGCATGTATGCATGTTCATCTGCAGATACTGAATATGTATCTGTCTTAGTAGGGCATCCATTGTGCCATCATACAGTGTAAATCACATACTAGACTAGAGCACTGTTCAGAATATATATATTTTAAAACAACAATAGTATCTGCCTCTACCCACACCACCTACCATTATAATATGTTAAACTGAACCAATCAATGCCTTTTCTATATATTTGAGGCAAAGCTCAGAATTCAACTCTATGAACCACTCCATTCCTAAATGACACACATGAAATAATGATCCAGAATGACTTACCTTTGCAAACCAAACTAAAGTTTAGTTCACACAAAGGCTTTGTGAGAGAATGCAACAGTTTTACGAGAGAAAACAAAGTTTTTTTTTGGGGGGGGGGTTCTTTTATGTCCCCTTAGGGCTCTGTAGAAATGGGCACTCAGGAACCTACAACACAAAGGGAATCCCCGACTCATGACCTCTGACAAACTTACATAAGTCAATAATACGCACAATTAATAATGTGATACAATGTTCAGTGTATCTAAAATATTGGGGTCACAGGAATGTTCTGACCCAAATATGGGGTCACCTGCCAAAAGACAGGTTGGAAATCCGGCTGGAGACTGGAGACATAAGTCAAATCAAATTTGTATTGTCCCACAAGAGGAAATTCAGTTTGAACACTGATCAAACACACACATGATGAATAAAACATTAAACAATTTAATTGAAACCATCCCCAGAACCTTAAGGTTACAATGTTTTATTTATTTATTTAAATGGTAAATAGTGCATTTATATAGCGCTTTTATCCAAAGCGCTTTACGATTTGGTTCCTCACATTCACACATTCACTCACACATTCAAACACCAACGGCGGAGGCAACCATGCAAGGTGCCAACCTGCTCATCGGGAGCAATTAGGGGTTAAGTGTCTTGCTCAAGGACACTTCTTCCGATTACCAGACGACAGATTATTTTTCATTTAACCTTTATTTAGCCATGCAGGTCAATTAAGAACAAATTCTTATTTTCAATGACGGCCTGGCAAGAGGACAAAAGGTCCAGGTAATAGTGAAAGGGGACAAATAAATTATAATATTAATAGAAAAGAGACAGATAGAGAGAGAGAGGGAGGGAGAGAGAGAGAGAGAGAGAGAGAGAGAGAGAGAGAGAGAGAGAGAGAGAGAGAGAGAGAGAGAGAGAGAGGAGAGAGAGAGAGAGAGAGAGAGAGAGAGAGAGAGAGAGAGAGAGAGAGAGAGAGAGAGAGAGAGAGAGAGAGAGAGAGAGAGAGAGAGAGAGAGAGAGAGAGAGAGAGCATAATGTATGTGTGTCATTTTATCTTTGGAGGAAATCACGGTATCAACATATTGATCAAATGAAAGATTCAAGATTGTTTTCTTGGGAAAATATAAAAGTTTATTGTCTCATGAATGGCTACGGTTTCTATTGACAAAGTGCAAAAGAGTGATGTCTTGATTGAATGAACAGTAAAGTACATCAGAACATTAACAATTAAAAACAGAATTGGATTTACTCTCTACATAAATAGATCAGTGTATGGAAAAGCCAGGAGAGGGGATCAGAACGTCATTAATATATCACAATGACAGATATCAAGCCCTCCTACATAATTACTAAAGATCTACACAATTCTCCTTTTTCTCTCAGGAAAAGCACAAGCTCAGGTTCAGAAGTGCTGAGTACTTTGATTTACAGCAGCCTCAAGGAAGGCTCCATGTCACCAGAGGCTTCCTTCTCTCTCAGCGAAGTGAAGAGGTTCTAAACTCCATCATGAACAAGATGACAGGTGAGGGAAGGTAATGGCAGAGGTAGTAAGAAAGGTAAAGGCAAAGAAATGTGCAACCCATGTGTGACTAAAGAAGTGTCTGGTGCAATGTGGCATAACAAGAGTCCCTTAAGGGATCAGAGAGGGAGAGAGGGAAAGGATGGGGGTAGAGGACAATGAGATTTAAGGAAAATGCGTGCAGGGAGGTAGCAGGAAAGGGAGAGGGTTTAGACGATTCCATATTTTGCCAGGTCGCTGAGCTCCATGTCACCAAAGGCTTCCCATGGGCAAACCACTGTGATGTCAGTGCCAAGACCCTCCATCCCTGGGATATCATCCCCGAATCTGATTGGACAAGACAAGAGAGTTGTCATGAGTATCAGTCATGTAAATTGAATGGATAGAATATTTAATTAGTGAGTGTTTGCCAAGTTATCTTTTAGACTGAGCATAGCCTACCCCTTCTGGCCAGGCTTGGGGGCCTTGCTCTTGAAGGTGCGAGCGGTCCTCTGCTTGAACTTGGGAGGTGCCTTCTTGTCGGCGGCAGCTGCAACACCTGCATCTGCCATTTCGATTAGTTACTGAGAAAAGTAGAGAGGAAAGGAAGAGTGGGTTAGTAGGTTTACTGACATCATGAAACAAGACTGCACTTGCCCCGTTGTTTTTGTTTTTGTTTATTTTTTGTTACTGTTTCGTCCAAATGGACTGCACCTTGCTTCCTTTTTTATTTTTATTTGTTCTATTTTGTCTGAGAAAGGCGCTTCTCTCTCTAAATCCAATTTATTATTATTATTATTATTATTATTATTATTATTATTATTATTATTATTATTATTATTATTATTATTATTATTATTATTATTATTATTATTATTATTATTATTATTATTATTATTATTATTATTATTATTCATCTGTGGTCCTCTCTACCTTTTTGTCTACTGCTTTCTGAAATGTTTTACAACCCCTGTTTTTCTTTTCTTTTTTCTTTTTCTCTTAAATGCATCCTCCCATTGTTAATTAGGTGCAGGAATAACGTATATTCCCTAGATCTTCCTTGTTGTCTTCACACCGCTTACTTGCTCCTTCTTATCCTTCTTATGCTCAACCCAACTAATTACCAGACTGTATAACCAGTCACAATAATGCACAATTAGAAACCAGCATAATGGTCAAAATTCCATGAGGGTCACATGCGGTAATTCCCTCATTCCCTCAATAAAATAAAGACAATTGAAAATCTTGTGAAACTTACAGGTGTTCAGAGACCTTTCATTACACCACAAACCAATGTCTAATCTGACTCATGTACAGTTTATTTTTTATTTTACAGGAAATTCTGAATGCTTTGGCTGAGCTCTATGCACTATGGCTACTTCATATTAATATGAAATAATACACAGGGCGACTGACACACACAATTACCCAGAATCATCATTACGTATCGCCAATGAAAACCAGTTCTTTCTAAACATGCACCCACAGCTTTTTGAGGTACAAATTCAAATAAATATGTCCGCAGATAAAGCCACAGATGGTACGGCTGTAAAATATAATAATGCATAGGAAGCAGCATGACAATACTGGGATTGTGCGGACATGCTCCACTGACCCATCATCACTACTACCTGTAACCACACAGACACGTACTTATTTTGGAAGCTATAGCTCATAACATATATATATATCTGTAACAATCATATCCCAAAGGTTCTGATGAATTCCAAATTGAAGCTGAGAAAGAGTTTGTAGTTTCATCATCCTACCTGTCTTTGCAGTTACAACGTGTGCTTCAGGAAGTCTCTCAGATGAGTTTCTTGCTTGTGTCTATTTCCCTCTGTCCAGCAGCCCTCTTTTATGCTCCTCTGCCTAATCCCTTCTGATGCTGTCACTCCTGTACTGCTCAGCTTTGCTCAAATCTCTTCTCTCAGCCCCTCCCTGACCTTTGTCCCAACGCAAATAGAAATGTGAGAGGTATTTCAAGGTGGATATTTTTGTGCAGTTATTTTTGGCAGTGATAATAGCACATGGTTCCTTGCATGTTATCTTAATTTGTAACTTCTTATTCAAATGAAGATAATTCAATGATCAGATTGTTCCTCCCCCCCCCCCCCGTTTTCCTCTAATAAAGACTGTATCTAAACAGCTAAAAGGAAAAAGAAATAAAATCAAAAGACACTACACATCGCATTGTTGAGATCAGAGAAGAGGCAGATAACAAATGCCACCCAAAACATTTTTATTTATTCTTTTTTTTTTTAGCATTTTTACAGCTTTATTGGTCACGCAGGACCGACAGAGGAGAGGGCGAACGGGAGGAGAGGTGGGAAGGAAATGCGACAAATAACGACGGGAGCTGGGATCGAACCCGGGTCTGCCGCGTAGGTGCGTATGCGCCACGAGGGCGCCCCCACCCAAAACATTTTATGCCTATATACTCGGATATCACTTCTTTGCGTGTAGATTGGTGACGTGTTCAGAATTTTGTAATATATGAGACAGTTTAGTAAATTCAAGGAAAACAATTATTTAATCAGCACAAGAAGGTAGAGAGAAAAGAAAAACTAGATTGCAATGGTAATTTTAATAATCTCAATTTTTAAGCCTCTAAATTAATTAACAGTCAGCACATCTATTTGTAGCGGGACTGAGGTTATAGAGGCTACTGAGGTGTAGTCTATTTACTGTATCTAATTATCTGTACACTCTTTTCTATTGATTGATTGATTGATTGACTGAAAACTTTATTAACAGATTGCAGAATGGGTACAGTACAGTACAGCTCAATACATACAATTGTTAAGGGGATGCAGACCAGAGAAAGACTTTCGTCTTGTTTACATCAGGGTCCCCCATTTTCAATTCATCATAACATGACACACACGGCATACAGATAGACAGTACTGCTACATCTTACATTTATGACATACCAGATTTGCAAATACAGTACTGTTTGTGATACAAAAAGTGTCCGGAAAAGAGTGTATATACATTTGACGTAGAAACTGTACATTGGAGGAGGTTGGGTGGGTAGGTGGGGTGGGGTTGGGTGGGTGGGGACGGGGGGGTTGGGTAGGGGATGGGTGGAGTACATGCGACAAATAACGACGGGAGCTGGGATCGAACCCCAGTCGGCCGCGTAGGTGCGCAAGGCACTATGGTATGCGCCACGAGGGCGCCCCCACCCAAAACATTTTATGCCTATATACTCGGAGAAACCTGTCCCTTTCACACCTCACTTCTTTGCGTGTAGACTGGTGACGTGTTCAGAATTTTGTAATATATTAGACAGTTTAGTAAATTCAAGGAAAACAATTATTTAATCAGCACAAGAAGGTAGAGAGAAAAGAAAAACTAGATTGCAATGGTAATTTTCCAATAATCTAACTTTAACATAATCTAGACAGAATGCAGACAAGAGGTTGTACTGTACTGTACTGTACATGGTGCATCATGGGAGTTGTAAATAGAATGTACAGTATTTAAATAGCTCCATGATTCTACCAAAAATACACAACAGCTCTATTTTTAAGCCCCTAAGTTAATTAACAGTCAGCTCATCTATTTGTAGCGGGACTGAGGTTAGAGGCTACTGAGGTGTAGTCTATTTACTGTATCTAATTATCTGTCAGGAACACTCTTTTCTAGGGCGGGGCTGGGGGAACCCGTGCTGTGACACTACGTCGCTGTGACGCGGCCAGGGGTTCCCACTCTGATGACTTCTTCGGGACGGGCTGAAACCCGCTCCGTCATCATGTGTAGCATCAGGCTCGTCAAGTTAATTAACAGTCAGCACCAGCGTTTCCGTTAGCCGGTAATTACCGGTATTTGTCCGGCAAAATCTCCTGAAGTCCGACATATTTAATTTCTCCGGTCTTAATGTCCGGTGAAAATAATTCCCTGAGTCTAAGCACAATTTGATTATTTGAATTGTATTAAAATAGGCTAAAATTAAATAGCCTATGCGATGAACGAAACGATCATTACATTTGTTTCCTCGTTGCTTCTAATAATGACAACGACGTTGTCAGCGAGAGCTTTAAAAACGTAGGTCTCGGTTCGCTTCATCGGACCAAACGCGAACCAAATATAGGAAGTGATTATTATTACCACTGCTCGCAGCACTCACTGCAAAACAAGCACACTGCATCTAATCTCTCTATCTATCTATCTATCTATCTATCTATCTATCTATCTATCTATCTCTCTCTCTCTCTCTCTCTCTATGTCTGTGCATCTTGGGAAGAAGGAAGAAAAAACGCGGCTTATTATTATTACCGAGGCGCGCGGCTTATTATATTATTAAAACGGCTACTTGTGGGCACTCATAAAAACACCGTGGTCTACAAGTTGTTTAGCGAGAGGATGGTGGTAGGTAATGTGCTTCAATAGAACAATGGATCAATGCCATGTCAAAACTCGGCTCCGCTGATCTGGGCTCCGCAGTACACACACAGACACACACACACGCGCGCGCGCACACACAGGATCGCAGCCACACACACATTTCCACTGTCCAATAGACAAGCGCCCTTTTCGACCGCGTGACATTGAGGTGGAGAGAGTAGTCACGCAAACCACGATAATGTTGCAGTCTCTCTGCTTTCTCAGTTCTTCGCTTGATATAATTAATACAAATGTCCAATATAACGGAATTCGTTAGCTCATAAAAATGTGATTATAACAGACTGCTGTTCAGTGTCGGACCGACTGCCACATACGCGGTCTATTTTATTTCAAGTCAGCAGCAGCACGGAGACGGAGTATCGAGGGACTTATTTTATTTGGAATATATTAATGACTGTATACGCAAAAGTAGCCTAGTTTTAAGTAATAATATTATAAATCTACATGCCTTGAGGATGACATGAGCCTGCCTATCAATTGTTTTAAAGCTCAATAAACTATGACCGGAATTAATCTCATTTGTCCGGTAGTTGAAATCTTGCAGGTCACGGAGACCGGCAACAATTTTTTCTAACGGAAACCCTGTCTATTTGTAGCGGGACTGAGGTTAGAGGCTACTGAGGTGTAGTCTATTTACTGTATCTAATTATCTGTACACTCTTTTCTATTGATTGATTGATTGATTGATTGATTGATTGATTGATTGATTGATTGAAAACTTTATTAACAGATTGCAGAATGGGTACAGTACAGTACAGCTCAATACATACAATTGTTAAGGGGATGCAGACCAGAGAAAGACTTTCGTCTTGTTTACATCAGGGTCCCCCATTTTCAATTCAACATATATGACACACACGACATACAGATAGACAGTACTGCTACATCTATACATTTGCAGTCTCCCGTAGGTGTTCTTTGAGAGTGTTTTTGAAAGTGGGTAGTGATTCAGATTCCTTTACAGCTTTGGGTAGGGCGTTCCACATTGATGTGGCATAATTGCTGTGGTACCCTTGACTGAGATTTCATAATCAAAATGTTAGATTAACCCTGAAAACTGAAAATATCTATGGTAAATAGTTCATTACATGGACTCTCAGAGTGATGGAACAAACAGTAGCAGGCAGCAGGGTTGTGTGACATTCTGGGGAGCCTTCAGGCAAACCCCCCATGTTAAAACGACTAACTCAACGGCAATTAGAAGAAACAGTTGGAGACACCGGGGGCAGGTCATAAAAGCCCCCTCATGCTAAAACTGTTTGTGACACATACAAGGAGTCTTGAAGACAGTTGGGGAACGGTGAAACAAAACCACACACCAAAAAGGAGGGGGCCACAGTCAAAACCCCCCTCTGTCCAAAAAGGAGGGGGCCACCGCCCCCCCTGCTGCTACAGGCACCCACCCACCAGGACATGTTGGGTCATATAGCCCCAAAGAGGACTGCCTGTTTTTAAGATACTTGTGATTGGTGGAACTAGGTTAAGAATAGGGAGGTCATGAAATCTATAAGTATTGGAACAGTAAGGATAGAGGCCAGGCCAGCTGAGACCCGCCACACACACAACCCAGGGGGTCTTACTGGTCTCCATCTCTCCATAGACCATGGTCCGCCTTTGCACTACGTGAGTAAAACTGTATATGGAATAATCCCTGTTTTGTGATAACTAGAGTATCGTAGACCCAGGTTTAGTCATGTGGTGACAGGGAGTACTATGGTCTTATTTCATAATATAACATGACTAATATGTATGTGCAATACTGTCTTTGATGTAGAGAGCCAACGTGTGAGGGCTATTGTGATTTACCTCATCAATCCTTTTGTACAACTCATGTGTCATTTGAATGAAATACAATTCCTGTATGTAACTAATGCATTATCCACTCTCGGCCGCTCTGCAAAATAAATGAGTTTGGACCATAGTTCCTCTTTTGTCTGGCTATACAAGCTTATTCTCTACTGGCTATTTTTGGGAGTCCAGATGAGGACCATGTTTCTATCACACTGTGATCTTTTCCTTCATCCAGTTAGCAACCTCACTGTGCTGTAATTAAAAGTAGATATTCATATAGGAATATACGACAATCTGGTGCCGTGAGAAGACCCGTTCTGATTTGTTCACATAATGAGCACGCAGAAAAAGAGCCGGGAAGTTGGGGATTTGCAGTACAGTGGTTGGTGGCTCTCTGGAGGATGAGGGAACATGGGGTGAATAGGAATGTTCGTGGTCGCGTATAGCCACAGTAGGACCCAGGGTGGATATATGTATTGTTTGCATGCAGGACTGGTGGAGTGATGTTAGATTTAGACTGTCCAAAATTAAAGCCAGCGCGCTTGTTGTTCAGTAAAGGGGCAATCATGAGCTTTTTGATGCTTGTGTTGTTATTAGAAACAGGAGGCCGCTGTCGACCTGCTTGTTTTGAGTTTTATTGCAGTAAATGCGAGCAGCGTATTTGTGCCATGTCATTGTGAGCAGGAGGACTTGTGAATTTTTGTTGATTATATAAAAGCGGCGGCCCGACGATGAGTTATTAGTCATATTGTAGGGACAAGTTAGGGCTGATGTTAGGAGGCGCTGAGGAGATGATTGACAAGATGTCGAGTTAGGAGGCTACGTGCAAGAGCAGGCCTAAGTGAGGGAGAGTATACGAATCTGTATGTCTGTCTGGTGAAAGCAAAAGCTTAGTTTAGGTAAAATATTTGAAGGAGACGGCGTGGAGTGGTAGAACGTGGATTAAGTCACAGAGATGCAGGAAGCGGGACTGAGAGTGGCTAGAAAATTGATGGATAATGCGGGGTAGTCAGACATATCTTAAAGAAAATAATGTAGTGTAGGGTTAGGGAAAAAGTGTGATGAGTGTGTGATAGTGGGAATTCTATACCCTGTTAGTGGGTCGAAATTGTATTATTAAGTATATGACTGGGCTCGCCGCTCGGAGGAACTGTGTATGACGCGGGTGATTAGGAAAATATGGGGTATTTAGGAAAAGGATACTAGAGGATGTTCAGTGATCAATTTTTAGATGAAAAGTCGGCTTACACAAGAATCCAAGGTTAATAGCGTTGCGCCATGTAATCGATGTCTCGTACGGGGGGTCGGTTTGTTTGTGTTTATGTATTTATGTATTTGTGTAAATGTATGTGATTAGTAGCAAGCTTGACGAAGGTTGTTATGTTGTGACGTGGATCAGATCAATACTAGTCTGTGGATCATATTGGAGTTGGGGCTAACTAGCTTAGCTCTGTGGAGGAGCTGCGGTATTCTAGAGATGTTGGGGCGACGATGTGAAAAAATGTACGGAACACTGTGAGAGCAATTGTTGTTAAGAGGCGAGTCGAGGCGTTCGTTGAGGTGATTGGGGCCGTTTTAGTGGTTATATATGATGCGGTAACAATTGTGTACGAGAGTATCGTGAATGAAAGAAGTCGCATGATGATGACGTCATGGTGTTGGGTGGAGAGTGTGAATGAGAGCGCCCATGGAGCGAGGCGGAGAGAAGGGTAGGAGAAAGGATTCGTGTTGATCTGTATAAACGGCGTTGATATATGAGAATGTTTTTAAATTCTTTTACGATAGTTTGTTCTTTTAAAGTAGTTTGTTATTTAAGCATGTGTGAGTTGTTTATTGTTAGATTGATACTGGGCGGATTGGATGAATGTACGGATCTCGAACGTGGCATAACTTGGGGCTTCCGGGAACGCATGGAACCTCGCATTGAGGCTGGCTAGGCTATTAGCTTGCATGCGGCTGTTTTGTGAGATTGCGGGCGACATATGGGATGATTAGAGTATGGGAAATAATGTTTGGGGAGTAGTATTGGACGCGGTAGGATGTCGTGGCATTTTTAGGAATGTCGTGGCATTTTTAGGATGTCGTGGAACGTTTAGGATGTCGTGGCAGCGTTGAAACGAAGTGTTTTATGGTGGTAGTCGCATCGGTTGCTACTGCGCATGCGCGCCTAACGCTGTTTCGTTCATTTCGCTCAGAGGACAGTGGTGAGTGTTAATATTTTTGCTTTATGTTGTAAAGGTGATCTGGTAGTGGTTCTGTTTATGGTTGTTATTACTGCGAGTGTGTGTGCACAGGGGAAGGGGTGTAACATTGTTAGTGGTTGGTTTAAGGGAGGAAGTTGAGAATGGGTTGCAGACATTGCAGTGTGCCTGTCAGAGTGTAGATGATTTAATATACATGCCCAGAATTAAGCTGGGATTCATAAAACCGGCTAAACTGGGTAGGTTGTATTATTGTCTTTAATACACAGGGATATTTTTAACCAAGGGGGGATGAGTAGTTGATTGATTAAAAATAGTACAGTTAAAAACATACAATTGTTAAGGGGAGGCAGACCAGAGATGGAGTCCCCCATTTTAAATACATCATAACTTTTATTGCATACATGATATACAGATAAACTGTAGTTTGGGAGTAATAATGGGCTGAATTGGGTGAAATGTTCTACAGAGTGAGATACAGGTATGGATAAGGAAGTATTTAGAACTAACCACTATAATGTTTTTCTGAAATGAGTGATGCTTACATGATGATTAGATTTGATGGACGTTGCCGGTAATAGGTTAAGATTTCACAAAACTAACCTTATCAGTGACTATTGTTTAAGAAGGGAAATACTGTGTGCGCTGCAAAAAACATGTGTGTACAGGGTGTCCTTCGGGGCAGACCTGGTGTAAAAACGTTTGAGACCACTTCTGGGAATGTTGTTTTGTTGTAAATAAGTGATGCTTAGGTTGTAATTATATTACTTGAATGATGTGTTAAAATGGTAGTTTTTTTTAATCTGTGTAACGTGTACAATTGTAAGCTTGGAAGGATGATGTTGTGTTTTACTGGGGTTTAAAATGTAGCTTGAATTAAAATGCTTGTATAGGATACATTGATGTTAAGATGTCAGATTTTGGTACACTGTTGGATTAAGGTTGCTGCAAGTCTTTAGATGTAGGCTTGTTGGCATATGTATTTTGTTGCATGGCTATGTTGAAATACTTTTAGGTTGTTGAATCTTTAAGGCCATTGGTTTACATAGGCTGATGTTTATATTAAGATTGATTGCAAATCCTTGGGTCACAATATTATAATTTAGTGACAGGGGATTTGTTTAGATGCTGCTATGAGGTAAGATTGTGTGTTTACAGTTGTTATAAATGATTTGTGTGTTTAATGGTTAATCCTCTTGTTGAGTTACAGGAGGGAAGGGTGGTAAAGGAATTTAGGTTAGGTCATGGAAAACTCACAGGAGGGACCCAGGCTATCTTTACTAAGCAATTTAGAAACGGCCCAAGGGGGGTCAAGAAGGGGGTGAGATTAGACGCAACAGGAGAGAGGTCACGGAGGTGAAGATAGGAGTGAACAGTTGTACAGCTGTTACAGGGGCGGTTATACGACAGGAAGACAGAGCGGAGCTAATCAGTTAGAAGCAGGGGAAGTAGAGGTCAGAGGTGAAGATTGCAGAAGACAGTTGTAAAGTGAGATAACGGTTGACAGTTATTTTTACAACAGGGGAGATGTTGGGGGCGGTTAGGTGGCCGAGCGGAGATTGCGTTCGTCACCAGCCCCGGAGCTGTGAGCTGGATTCGCCTGTTCGAATCCAGCTCACAGCTCCGGGGTTGTCACCAGCTTGGCTGGCCGTCTGCACTAATACAATTGGTTGTATTAGAGGGTGGGAGAAGCTGGCGGGGTGGGTCCGGGTCGTTGTAAACAGCGACTCCTACAGTTCGGTCGGGGCGCCTGCTAAGCGCGGATTGGACTTGAGGGGGATAGTGTGGTCCTCCCACACGCTACGCCCTCTCAATGAGAATCCGCGCTGCCAGGTGAAAAGAAGCGGTGATTGGCTGGACGTGTGTCGGAGGAAGCACGTGGTAGCCTCCACTCTCCCAGATGATCTGACTGTGGGGGGTAAGTGCGCAGCGACCAGGAAGGGACTGGGAATTGGCATACGACTAACATTGGGATGGGAGAAAAATCGGAGGAAAATGGAGGGGGAAAAAGACAAAAAAAAAAGAAAAAAAAAAAACAACAGGGGAGATGTTGAGACAGGAAGCGGCTAATTTAAGAAGAGAGGGTAGGAGAGGTTGAATAGGAGCCAAATCAGGTTATTTACATTGATTGGGGCGGTTTATTTGATTGATGGAATAGCCGGGAGTTGTCACAGTTCTAGCAGGCTGGGGTGACTTCAGGTTGAAAAAGGGGTTCTGCTAGACCCTTTGAGTGCAGAGGTTGAGTATAGATGGTATTAGCCTGAAAAGAGTGTAGACGGAGTTAGAAGTAGGAGAGGGAGAAGCAAACTAACCTTTGTTTGTCAAAGATGTGGAGTGATTAATGAGTGTGTTGAAAGTGTTTGTTTATGATATAAGTAAGGATGGTGGTTCAAATGATCAGTGTGAACTGTGGATGATTGTGTGCCAGGTGGTATGCATGTGTGAGTGCATGTCTGAATGTTTTGATTTCAGTGGATGCTTGAAACTGTGATGTGAGCGAGGGACACATAGGAGGACAGGTTAGAATTAAAGGTACACATAGTCATTTGCAGAGCAATAAGAGTTTGAGTGATTATATTCACCTAAGTTACCATATCCAGAAGTATTGGAGGATAGGAGTTTTGTTTTATTACTTTCATTTGGATATTGTTTCTTTTAGGATGGGTTGTCACTCAGTACATGTCTATTTGAATCTTTGATTGTGTGGACTGAAAGGTGTTTGAATGGAACCGGTAGGGGTGACTGTGCTGACTTGAGAGGTGTCGAGTCACAGGGACAGGATGCTGTTCCGATTGAGGGTGTGTGTGATGATTGGAGCGTAGATGGATGGTTTTGGAAACATGGTTTTTATTTTCTTTCTGATAACTTTTGATGTGACGTTTGGAGATTGTTGGTTTTTATTGATTTGCTGTTTTAGGTATAAATGGTAATTTCATGTAGAAGTTGCAAGACATGTGGTAGTAGGGGGTGATATATTTAGATATTTGGTTAATTGTTTGGTTTTTGTTTTTCCCAAACTGTTTTACATGATTTGGCGGGAGAGGACTGTTGAAGGCTGGGATGCATTGGAACAGATCGATGACAGTTAAGTAGTGCCACCACGATTTGCATATGGAATTAATGGCTTCCCTTATTAAGTATGTTGACATATGGTGTAAAAAGAATTGCTTTGTGCTTGCGTTTCTTCAACAGCTCGGTCAAGCAGGGGGATTGCAGATCGGCGGTGGGAGAGACATGAATACATTACATTAGAGCGGTAACGTAGGATTTCATTTTTCCCTGTTACTCTGCAGTCCAATGGTGGTCAATTACAAATGGTGGTGAGAGGATTCTTGTATGCATTCGCCCCCGCCTATACAGACCCCATGAAGGGGGGGGGCCAGGTTGTAAAAACTGAACAGATGTAGTTTGGAGGAACTTCCACGCTAAAAGAGTCGTCTGACGACGGGTTGTCATGAGATAATAGATGACTGGACCTGGGGCATGTGACCTGGCCTGGGGGGGCGGAGCCAGTCTGAAGGCTGAGCTGAAAATGTGTGAACAAGGTTCTCTGGGGAGTTATGGAGTTGTGATTGGACTGTAGGGGACAGGGATAAGACTGAATAGATACTGATGGGCTTTGTTTTGTGCACATTGATTTGGTAGGACGCGCAAACAAAGGGCGGATAAATTACACAACGCAGGGTCAGGTAAAGATGCATTCACATAGTGAGGTTATGGCCAGAGTGAGGAGAGTAGGCGAAAGGAAATTTTCATTGAAATTCTGCTTTCCTCTGCCAGACTGAGCTGTGGAAACAAGAGGTGGTAAGATTATGACCATTATATGTGTCATAAAAGGGGGGAGGATAGGTGGGAAGCAATTGATTGATTATGCAAATGTGATTGTACTATCTTAAGGAAAAAATTAGCAGAAAGAAGAGATTATTTCAGAGAATGAATGTAAAATGAAAATATTGTGATACTAATGGATCTTGTCTCCCCCAGATCATGTAAACGGATTCTGTAACATAAGGAAATTGGGTTTTAAAAAAATTGTGATTGATTATACTTTAATGTGTAAAGTTTAGATTAAATTGTTTTAATTGTTTTTAGCATATTCAAAGTGCCCAGAGGAACAAGGCCTGATGAAAGAGTGGTAAACACTGTTTCATTAAGGCAGAATAGGTTAAATGGGGATCTGGATGAATGGGTCACCAGGACTCCCGGGAGGGAATCATAGTCAGGGGCAAATGTGGGAAAACAAGAAGACAAGAAGGCCAGAATTGATGAGATGTACCAAAGAAGAATGGAAAAGAATTGAGAAGAAAAATTGAGAAAAATTCTAAATTTATGATTTTTGTTATTATGTTAAATTGTATGGCTAGTATGTATAGAAATCAAGTCAAGGTACTTGTAATATGACATTAGTAAAATGTCAAAGGGAGGAATTGTGGTACCCTTGACTGAGATTTCATAATCAAAATGTTAGATTAACCCTGAAAACTGAAAATATCTATGGTAAATAGTTCATTACATGGACTCTCAGAGTGATGGAACAAACAGTAGCAGGCAGCAGGGTTGTGTGACATTCTGGGGAGCCTTCAGGCAAACCCCCCATGTTAAAACGACTAACTCAACGGCAATTAGAAGAAACAGTTGGAGACACCGGGGGCAGGTCATAAAAGCCCCCTCATGCTAAAACTGTTTGTGACACATACAAGGAGTCTTGAAGACAGTTGGGGAACGGTGAAACAAAACCACACACCAAAAAGGAGGGGGCCACAGTCAAAACCCCCCTCTGTCCAAAAAGGAGGGGGCCACCGCCCCCCCTGCTGCTACAGGCACCCACACACCAGGACATGTTGGGTCATATAGCCCCAAAGAGGACTGCCTGTTTTTAAGATACTTGTGATTGGTGGAACTAGGTTAAGAATAGGGAGGTCATGAAATCTATAAGTATTGGAACAGTAAGGATAGAGGCCAGGCCAGCTGAGACCCGCCACACACACAACCCAGGGGGTCTTACTGGTCTCCATCTCTCCATAGACCATGGTCCGCCTTTGCACTACGTGAGTAAAACTGTATATGGAATAATCCCTGTTTTGTGATAACTAGAGTATCGTAGACCCAGGTTTAGTCATGTGGTGACAGGGAGTACTATGGTCTTATTTCATAATATAACATGACTAATATGTATGTGCAATACTGTCTTTGATGTAGAGAGCCAACGTGTGAGGGCTATTGTGATTTACCTCATCAATCCTTTTGTACAACTCATGTGTCATTTGAATGAAATACAATTCCTGTATGTAACTAATGCATTATCCACTCTCGGCCGCTCTGCAAAATAAATGAGTTTGGACCATAGTTCCTCTTTTGTCTGGCTATACAAGCTTATTCTCTACTGGCTATTTTTGGGAGTCCAGATGAGGACCATGTTTCTATCACACTGTGATCTTTCCCTTCATCCAGTTAGCAACCTCACTGTGCTGTAATTAAAAGTAGATATTCATATAGGAATATACGACATTGCGAAACGTGTTTAGTCCCTTGTTTGAGCCGAATCTGGGTTTAACATGATTTGTGGAGCTCCCTCTGGTGTTGTGATCGTGGTATTCACTGACCTTTGGGAAGTATTTTGACATGTACATGGGTACCTTGGTCGTGTAGTGTATCTTGTAGACCAGGCCCATTGCAAGTTGCTGTACTCTGTCATCTACTCTAAGCCATCCTAGGTTGTCAAAGTGGGCAGGTGAGGGATGAGGTGGGTTCTAGGAGTCAGGTCAAGCAGTAGTCTGACTAGTTTGTTTTGAGATGTTTGTAATTTGGTTTTTAGTGCCTTTGAGGTGCTTTGGTACCATGAGGTGCAAGCATAGTTGTAGTACCCTTGAATGAGTGCTCCTGCCAGAGTCTTCAGGGTATTCTTGTTTACCAGAGAGGAGATCCGGTACAAGAATCGAGTTCGTTGGTTGACTTTTTTTTATTACATTGGATGCCATTTTGTCACAGGAAAGATTAGCCTCTAGGATGGTACCCAGGTAGGTAATTTCATCTTTCCGTGTGACAATATTGTCACCCACTGTAACTGAGAAACCGTCGGTCTTGCTGAGTTTGTTATTTGAACCGAAGAGAATGGACTCTGTTTTGCCCATGTGTAATGATAGTTTGTTATCGGTGAGCCATATGCAGATTTTGCCTAGTTCCGAGCTGAGGGTTTTTTCAACCTGTAACTTGTTCTTGTCAGAGACCAGCAGGGCTGAGTCGTCCGCAAACAGGAACAAGTTGCAGTCACAAGCTGACGACATGCCATTTGCATAAATTAGGAACAGTAGCTGTCCTAGTATGCTTCCTTATGGAACACCACAGCTCACTGGGAGGGGGATAGGGTACTGTTTACCTCCACCATCTGTTCTCTCCCCTCCAGGTAGGATTGTATCCAACTCACTGATAGACTATCAAAAAACCAATTGCTTTTAGCTTGTCAATCAGATGGTGTGATTGACAGTGTCGAAGGCCTTTTGTAGGTCCAGCATGACCATGCTGCAGTATTTGCCTGCGTCCACCTCTTGTTTGATGTGGTCGTTCAAATAGAGAAGGCATGTGTCATTGGAGTGGGATGTTCTGAAGCCAGATTGGAATTCGTAGATTAGATTTTTTCCCGCGAGGTACTTTTCGACCTGTTCATATACTATTTTTCCCATGACTTTCGAGATGGATGTAAGGATAGAAACAGGGCGGTAGTTGCCTGGGTCTAATTTGCTGCCCTTTTTGTGCAGGGGTGTTACTCTCGCAATTTTTAAGTCCTTGGGGACGTGTCCCTGTTTTATGGAGAGGTTTATTATGTGTGTGATGACTGGGGTGATGGCGGCTGCTGAGTCTCTGAGGAATTTGGAGGGGATGTTGTCATGGCCAGTGGCCTTGTTCGGTTGGAGGGTGCTCAGTTTTTTGAGTACCTCATCTGTAGTTACCATTTCCAGTTTGAAGTCGTCTTTGTGGACGCCTAGGTTCTTGCAGTATGCTACTATGTGTTCTACCCCATAATGCCCTGAGTGGGAGGGTAGTTTGTTTACCAGTGTTGTGGCTATGTTTGTGAAGAAAGTGTTTAAGTAATTGGCTACATCCAGCTTGTCTGTGATGAGCGTGTTGTCCGTCTTTATGTTTATGTTTGAGAACCTGGTTTTAAGTTTTTTACTGCAGCCTAATTGATTATTGAGTAATTTCCAAAGTTCACATGGTTTATTTTTGTTTTCCTCGGTTTTGTCATTGATGAATTTTTTTTTTGCAGTTTTAATCATGGAGTTTACGTCATTTATGTTTCTTTCTAGTTTGAGTTCAGTCACGTGGACTTGGAGTTCACTGCTCGTGCTTTTGGTAAGCTTTGACTGACTTTTACTGTTTTGGTCCCGCGACGTGCTGGGCGCCTCGATTGTGAACCCCGGTTCATTCCTTCTCGCTGTGGCCTCTCGTGGGTTCTTTTGTAGAGGTGGTAGAGGAGGAATGTTGCCGTTGATCGTGTCGCCAGCCGCCGTCTGTGTAGGTAGCAGTTGTCTTGTTGTGCTAGCCAAGCTAGCTACATTACTTCATTACTACTACTCTATTTATTATTATCTTTAAAGGGGTTATGCACTGCTATTCCTAGCACTATTTGGGCAACTTTACACACTTCCTGTGAGTCTATGTAACACATCTGTAATTTTTATTCCAAAAATAATCATTGTTTTATATTTCTAATCTTGTACTCAAAACCAGCATTTTTCAGCCTCATGAAAGCAGGCTATTATTGGCTTGGCTCCACCCATACTAGCAGAATGCTTTGAGTGACAGCCACCCACCAAATAGCTCCGCCCATCTCCCCGTCAGAGATTAGGTTTCAGGTTACATACAAATATGGTATGTCATAAATATAGAGATGTAGCAGTACTGTCTATCTATATATATATAATATGTTACCATGAATTGAAATTGGGGGACCCTGATGTAAACAAGACGAAAGTCTTTCTCTGGTCTCCATCATAGCAGTACTGAGCAGTACTGTAGCAATACAAATATGGTATGTCATAAATATAGAGATGTAGCAGTACTGTCTATCTATATATATGTTACCACTATTTGTAAAAGCCACAACCACGTTACCATATTTGTAATAATGTAAATCATTGTGTCGTTGTACATATTGTGTATACACCGTTAGAAGCTAACATAGCTTAGCTTGGTAGCTATTGTGCTAACAACATATCCCGACGTCTGGCTCGCTGGCCGGCATGCACGCCCGACACAAAATGGTTCTCTCCTCTCTGTACACCCCCGTCCCCACGGGTACCCTGCCGGGGAGCCCATGGACGCGACAACGGCGGCAGCCGTAGGGTGCTCGAGCCCGCCGTAACGCTAGTGGTACACAATAGCTATGAGCTAACTAACGCTACGGCCGCCGCTGTTGTCGCGTCCACAAGCTCCCCGGCAGGACACCCGCGAGAACGGGGGCACACAAGGAGGAGAGAACCACCCCAAATCGAGCACTCATGCCGGCCGACAAGCCGGACACCGCGGTTGTTGTTAGCACAATAGTAGCCCACTGTGATGCACCGAGTGGGCCACCATTGATCAACATGCAGCGATGTGTAGCTTGCATGATGCGTGTGCAGTGCTTTGCCACACAGGTCTGAGAAGAGGACCTGCACATGATAGCAACCGGGAGCGTCGCGGAGCATTCAGCCTGCTGGCTACCTAGATCCACTTCAACCAGCCGAGCGTCGGGAGCTCCAGCAGCTTGTCGATGTGCTAATAGCCTGGAGCCAGCTACCGTTAGCTTGCAGAGGCTCCAGCACACCGACAAGCTGTGTAGCCAGCTACCGTTAGCTTGCCGAGGCTCCAGCACACCGACAAGCTGTGTAGCCAGCTAACGTTAGCTTGCAGAGGCTCCAGCACACCGACAAGCTGTGTAGCCAGCTACCGTTAGCTTGCAAAGGCTCCAGCACACCGACAAGCTGTTTAGCCAGCTACCGTTAGCTTGCAGAGGCTATTAGCACACCGACAAGCTGTGTAGCCAGCAGGCTGAATGCTCCGCGACGCTGGTTGAAGTGGATCTAGGTAGCCAGCAGGCTGAATGCTCAACGACGCTCCCGGTTGCTAACGCCGGCCCCGGCTGGTGCTAAGTAGCTAGCGATCGCTCCCGAGTCCCGAGAGCTAACGCCGGTCTGTCTGTCGAAGACCGAGGGAACCGCATCAGGCTTCAGCTGATTAGTGATCTTCTGGACAAACCTTCCACCCTGCAGGTAGCAAGAATGGAGGCGGGCATTACTAAAACCACAGAGCCAATCACATCACCGTGCGCTATAAACAGCGCCCTGTGACGTGCACCAGGTCGTCAAATCAACATGACCTGATTTACTAGAGGCAAAGAGGGGATGGGCTGTAGCTGAGGAATTCGCCAATATAGTATTTAGGCCCAAAAACACATTGATACGAACTCCTATTACTATAATACAATGCTAGAGACTGAAAAATGACATTTATAATGCATAGCACCTTTAAGTGTTATCTGTTGTAGCCTTCTTCTTCTTCATCTACCACTACTACTACTTATTCTACTACTTCTTCTTCTTCTACTACTACTACTTCTTCTTCTTCTTCTTCTTCTACCACTACTACTACTTCTTCTACTACTACTAAAGCATTACATCACGTGCAGGAGTGGGTTATGAGAATTAGACCATGCCTAGGGGTGGTCGTTAGACCCCCCTAGGCATGGTCTAATTATCATAACCCACGACTGCGCGTGGTGTAATGGTTTTTATACAATGGCCCATGTCATCCAACCTTATTGCTATACAATAAACACACATTAATTGAAGATTTATTGACAAAACCATCCGCAGAAAAAGTAGTTCCCAAAAAAAAGGGAGAAGTTGCCTCTGTGTGGAAGCAGCTCAGAAGTGCAACTGTCTCTCAACTAACACATCCAACTGTTCTCAGTAACACATCCAACAAACTAACACATCCAACTGTTCTCACTAACACAGCCAACAAACTAACACATCCAACTGTTCTCACTAACACATCCAACAAACTAACACATCCAACTGTTCTCACTAACACATCCAACAAACTAACACATCCAACTTCTCTCTCTTTTTTTTTAACCTACTTTCTGTAGAACTTCATTCTTAAATGCTTCTATAGAAAATAGGTTAAAAAAAGAATTTAAAATCTTTGCCCTATAGGAGGATTTCTTTTTTTAAACCTACTTTCTATAGAAGCAGCTGGGAGGTGCACTGTTTTAAGTGAGCGTGGCTTATTTAATTGATTGATTGATTAATTGCAAATTTTATTAATTTCCGCCTTGTTTCCAACTGGTTAAGCTTAGGCACTATTTCGAAGTCGCCCTCTTTCGAAGTTGGTTATGCTTAGAGTTTGGAATGAAGGCTGGTGGTCTATCGCATTGCTCTAAAGATAAACTCTAAGCATAACAGACTTCGAAAGAGGGCGATTTCGAAAGAGTGCCTAAGCTTAACCAGTTGGAAACAAGGCGGAAATTAATAAAATGTGCAATTAATCAATCAATCAATCAATCAATTCAAGCTATATTTATTTTTTTCCACAATGACTCATGACCCACCAATTACATAATCCAACATTGTGTAAGAAACTAACAAATTCGCCGTGACAGTCGTTTTTGATTTAGTCGTTATGATGCTGTCAACAGATCCATTCGTAAGATTATTGTCCGCCATTTTGCTTTCAGTTCTAAAAACTCGCACGGCGGATTGATTGTAATTCGGTTGTGGGCCGGTCCTGGGACCACGAGCGGGGGTTATAACAAATACCCACGTTTAACTTGACTAATTAACAGCCAATCAGAATCGAGAAATTTGCATGCCATTGTATAATTCTTCTTCTACTACTACTACTCCTTCTTCTACTACTACTACTTCTGCTACTTCTTCTTCTTCTTCTTCTTCTTCTTCTTCTTCTTCTTCTTCTTCTTCTTCTTCTTCTTCTTCTTCTTCTTCTTCTTCTTCTTCTTCTTCTTCTTTGACTTATGTCTCCAGCAGGATTCCCAACTAGTTTTTTGGCAGTTGATCCCATATTCACGTCAGATCATTCCTGTGACCCCAACATTTTAGACACACTGAAAATTGGGTCACGTTGTTTATGTGTATTATATTATGTGCAAAAACAGCTTTTCCTCAGAAGTCATAAAAGTAGAGGTTGTACTACTTAAGTGAGCTTGTCAAAGGCTGGGGGTCTGGGTTTGTGTTGTAGGTTCCTGAGTGTCCATTTCTACTCCCCACACTTTATATTTATTGATGAAGGATTGCACTACAACTCGTACACCTTACTGTAAATTGTACCTAAATTGTACCTCATCCCATTTCTGCTTTGCACTATATAGTACTGCACTGCATAGTATTGTATATTATATGGTAACTCAGTTATGTCTATTCTGCATTGAACATTGTACATATGTCTATACTGAACACTGTGACCTCATTTTCTACTTCTAAATTACATGCTATACTATGTTATTTGATACTATCTTGTCTAGCACAGTCTCTGGAGCGTAACAGTAAGAAGCATTTTGTATGAAAGTATTCTGTACTTCTGTATGACAACTATTAAAGAAACTTGAAACTTGAAACTTACTAGCCCCTAAGGCAGGGGTCAGCAACCTTTACTATCAAAAGAGCCACCCCCCCCCCCCCCCCCCCCTCCCCCTCCCACAAAATAAAATTCATCTGGAGCCGCAAAACCAATTTACCCTTAAAATGAAGTTAACACAGTGTATAACGTTTTATATTTATCCCCAAGCATACCCCACATTTAGCATAAAACGCCTGACGATTGCATACCTCAAGGAGTAATTTGCGATGTATTATACATTATACTTATAGCACACAGTTTGTTGTATTAATGGAATTATAAAAACAATAAAAATTAAAATGTTGACATTTTATTGCTGTTTTTACCTGTTATAACAAAGGAAAACCTCACACTCTTATGAAGAGGAGAAAAAAGACTGGCATGTGTAGACCTACTTTTAAATAAAACATAGAAGAGGAGACAAAACACTGGCGTCTGTAGACCTACAGTACTTTGAAATAAAACCCTGAACTATGCAGGTATATTTGAGTCCTTCCCTTATTTGTGGAAATTTTTTCAAATAAAAAGTAGTCCACTTTGAAAAAAAGACTGGCATCTGTAGACCTATACTTTGAAATAAAACACAGAAGAGGATACAAAACACTGGCTTCTGTAGACTGACTTTGAAACAAAAACCTGAACTATGCAGGTATATTTGAGTCCTTCCCTTATTTGTGGAACATTTATAAAATAAAAAGTAGTCCACTTTGAAAAAACTTCCACTCTGCACCTTACATCCATCGTAGCCACGCCCGCCCAGTGTTCCATAAAACACAGGGCGGGGCCACCCCCACCTCCTTCAGAGTCTGAATTTCACGCGAGAAAAAACAGCCAAGGGCCCTCAGGGCGTGAAAGCGGAACGCTCAGATGGTATTCACATAACTAGGGTTATAGGATAACCTTCGTTATGTTTCATCACCATCTGAGCGTTCTGCTCCGCTTATGGGAACTAGAGGGGGAGCGGACGCGCAGCCACTGACAGATGCACCCCCTGAGGGCCCTTATACGACCATCAAGACGGGGAGGGGAGTCTCGTCCTAACGAGGAGCAGGGAGATCGAAATTCCGATCCAATATGCGTAGTAGGGAACAGCCACCCTAGGACGCACAACGTGAGTGGAACCGTGTGTAAAAACACCCTGTGGTCCACACCCACACACTCCTGCTAGCCCACCTGGTGGCGGGATGCAGGAGAAGTCCCGGCACTCAGGACTGCATGGGAGACAGAGACCCCAGTCATGTCCATGAGGTAAAACCTGAAAAAAGGGCCCGGGGAGGACCAAGAGGCAGATGTCCTCCACCGAGACACCCCCAAGCAGGGCAGCAGTCAGTGGCGGCTCGCCACTAGGGGCTCTGGGGCGCCGCCCCCCCTGGTTAACCCTGGTTAAAAGAGAGAAGAAGAAGAAATTTTTTTTTAATTTTTGTATAGCCCTATAAATAATATAAACATGTTTAAAATTTTCCATAGCCGCATTTCGCGGAGACGCTCTCTCTGATTGGCCGACGTCAGTTTCTGGTTAGTACTGTAGATAGTTACTCTATGCTAGCTGTTGTGTTGTTGTGATGCAGCTATTTGTCTTAGAGCGTGACGCCAAGTTCTTTCGACGGTTAAGCTTAGGCACTCTTTCAAAGTTGGTTAAGGTTAGAGTTTGTCTTAGAGCATGGCGATAGGAACGCCAGGTAGTTTGCAGGCTGTTCGACGCGGAAATGGGCAAAGACACAGCTCGTCACTCACACAGTACTTGTTGCAAGAAGCTATATATGGATGCAGTGTGGACATGGATGGACATCAACACAGTCTGGACAGTGGAGTGGATATACTTTATCGAGCCCTTCTGCCTGCTGGACCACTGTGCATTTCAAGTTCAACTTAACAAGGTAGAGTTGCGATATTCTCTCTCTCTCTCTCGCTCTCTCTCTCTCTCTCTCTCTCTCTCTCTCTCTCTCTCTCTCTCTCTCTCTCTCTCTCTCTCTCTCTCTCTCTCTCTCTCTCTCTCTCTCTCTCTCTCTCTCTCCTCTCTCTCGCTCTCTCTCTCTCTCTCTCTCTCTCTCTCGCTCTCTCTCTCTCTCTCTCTCTCTCTCTCTCTCTCTCTCTCTCTCTCTCTCTCTCTCTCTCTCTCTCTCTCTCACTCTCTCTCTGATTGTGTAGGGCATATTGGCTGCATTTGACTGACTGTGATCATATATTGATTGATGGCAATGGTGATAGTTGTACCTAATTAAATATTCGCCAATGCGTGGTACATGTTTGCAAAATGTTTGGTATAGCGCCCCCCATGGAGAAGAATGTACCGGCCGCCACTGGCAGCAGAGGCTGCCACTCCTCGAGTGGAGTGTGCCCTGACACATGACCTGACTCATGACCTCTGACAAACGTACATAAGTCAATAATACGCACAATTAATAATGTGATACAATGTTCAGTGTGTCTAAAATATTGGGGTCACAGGAATGTTCTGACCTGAATACGGGGTCACCTGCCAAAAGACAGGTTGGAAATCCGGCTGGAGACATAAGTCAAGTAAAAATGTTATTGTCCCACAAGAGGAAATTCAGTTTGAACACTGATAAAACACACACATGATGAATAAAACAACTTAACATTAAACAATTTAATTGAAACCATCCCCAGAACCCTAAGGTTACAATGTTTTATTTATTTATTTAAATGGTAAATAGTGCATTTATATAGCGCTTGTATCCAAAGCGCTTTACAATTTGGTTCCTAACATTCACACATCCACTCACACATTCACACACCAACGGCGGAGGCAACCATGCAAGGTGCCAACCTGCTCATCGGGAGCAATTAGGGGTTAAGTGTCTTGCTCAAGGACACTTCTTCCGATTACCAGACGACAGATTATTTTTCATTTAACCTTTATTTAGCCATGCAGGTAAATTAAGAACAAATTCTTATTTTCAATGACGGCCTGGCAAGAGGACAAAAGGTCCAGGTAATAGTGAAAGGGGACAAAGAGAGAGAGAGAGCATAATGTGTATCATTTTATCTTTGGAGGAAATCACAGTATCAACATATATTGATAAAATGAAAGATTCAAGGTTGTTTTCTTGGGAAAATATAAAAGTGTATTGTCTCATGAATGGCTACGGTTTCTATTGACAAAGTGCAAAAGAGTGATGTCTTGATTGAATGAACAGTAAAGTACATCAGAACATTAACAATTAAAAACAGAATTGGATTTACTCTCTACATAAATAGATCAGTGTATGAGGGACCAGGAAAAGCCAGGAGAGGGGATCAGAACGTCATTAATATATCACAATGACAGATATCAAGCCCTCCTACATAATTACTAAAGATCTACACAATTCTCCTTTTTCTCTCAGGAAAAGCACAAGCTCAGGTTCAGAAGTGCTGAGTACTTTGATTTACAGCAGCCTCAAGGAAGGCTCCATGTCACCAGAGGCTTCCTTCTCTCTCAGCGAAGTGAAGAGGTTCTAAACTCCATCATGAACAAGATGACAGGTGAGGGAAGGTAATGGCAGAGGTAGTAGGAAAGGTAAAGGCAAAGAAATGTGCAACCCATGTGTGACTAAAGAAGTGTCTGGTGCAATGTGGCATAACAAGAGTCCATTAAGGGATCAGAGAGGGAGAGAGGGAAAGGATGGGGGTAGAGGTCAATGAGATTTAAGGAAAATGCGTGCAGGGAGGTAGCAGGAAAGGGAGAGGGTTTAGACGATTCCATATTTTGCCAGGTCGCTGAGCTCCATGTCACCAAAGGCTTCCCATGGGCAAACCACTGTGATGTCAGTGCCAAGACCCTCCATGGGATATCATCCCCGAATCTGAATGGACAAGACAAGAGAGTTGTCATGAGTATCAGTCATGTAAATTGAATGGATATATTTAATTAGTGAGTGTTTGCCAAGTTATCTTAGACTGAGCATAGCCTACCCCTTCTGGCCAGGCTTGGGGGCCTTGCTCTTGAAGGTGCGAGCGGTCCTCTGCTTGAACTTGGGAGGTGCCTTCTTGTCGGCGGCAGCTGCAACACCTGCATCTGCCATTTCGATTAGTTTCTGAGAAAAGTAGAGAGGAAAGGAAGAGTGGGTTAGTAGGTTTACTGCCATCATGAAACAAGACTGCACTTGCCCATTTAATCTTTTAAGCTACTGATCCCGTTGCTTTTGTTTTTGTTTATTTTTTGTTACTGTTTCGTCCAAATGGACTGCACCTTTCTTCCTTTTTATTTGTATTTGTTCTATTTTTCCTGTTGTTACTATATATATATATATATTCATATTTGTACCCTTTCTTTTATATAGCTTCTCTTTTTTTGTAAAGTGTCCTTAAGTCTGAGAAAGGCACTTCTCTCTCTAAATCCAATTTATTATTATTATTATTATTATTATTATTATTATTATTATTATTATTATTATTATTATTATTATTATTATTATTATTATTATTATTATTATTATTATTATTATTATTATTATTATTATTATTATTATTATTATTATTATTATTATTATTATTATTAATCTGTGGTCCTCTACATTTTAGTCTACTGCTTTCTGAAATGTTTTACAACCCCTGTTTTTCTTTTCTTTTTTCTTTTAAATGCATCCTCCCATTGTTAATTAGGTGCAGGAATAACGTATATTCCCTAGATCTTCCTTGTTGTCTTCACGCCGCTTACTTGCTCCTTCTTATCCTTCTTATGCTCAACCCAACTAATTACCAGACTGTATAACCAGTCACCAAAATGCACAATTAGAAACCAGCATAATGGTCAAAATTCCATGAGGGTCACATGCGGTAATTCCCTCATTCAACTCAATAAAATAAAGACAATTTAAAATCTTGTGAAACTTACAGGTATTCAGAGACCTTTCATTACACCACAAACCAATGTCTAATCTGACTTGTGTACAGTTTATTTTTTATTTTACAGGAAATTCTGAATGCTTTGGTTGAGCTCTATGCAGTATGGCTACTTCATATTAATATGAAATAATACACAGGGCGACTGACACACACAATTACCCAGAATCATCATTACATATCACCAATGAAAACCAGTTCTTTCTAAACATGCACCCACAGCTTCTTGAGGCACAAATTCAAATAAATATGTCCGCCGATAAAGCCACAGATGGTACGGCTGTAAAATATAATAATGCATAGGAAGCAGCATGACTACAAAATACTGGGATTGTGCGGACATGCTCCACTGACCCATCATCACTACTACCTGTAACCACACAGACACATACTTATTTTGGAAGCTAGCTCATAACATAACATATATATATATATATATATATATATATATATATATATATATATATATATATATATATATATATATATATATATATATATATATATATATATATATATATATATATATATATATATATATATATATATATATATATATATATATATATATATATATATATATATATATATATATATATATATATATATATATATATATATATATATATATATATATATATATATATATATATATATATATATATTGCTTCTCAGTAATAGTATCAACAGATCACTGCAGCCCTCACTCTGTAACAATCATATCCCAAAGGTTCTGATGAATTCCAAATTGAAGCTGAGAAAGAGTTTGTAGTTTCATCATCCTGTCTTTGCAGTTACAATGTGTGCTATAGTCTCTCAGATGAGTTTCTTGCTTGTGTCTATTTCCCTCTGTCCAGTGTGACGGATCATACTGGGTCTGCGTTGTGTTTGATGTTAAATGAGAATGTCCCGAGGGGGAGTCCGCGTCCGCGGGCGACGACACAGGCCACTGCACTAAGAAGTGAATTCACTCCTAACTACCGTACCTATGCGTCTGTTAACCCTGTTATGGGGAAGTGAGTTTAATTTACCAGCCCGCACTGCCACAGTCACTCGTCAACACACCTGTTTCCGTGACTGTGGACCAGTGATGCCGGTAACGCGTTACTAAGTAACGCGTTATTGTAATCTGATTACTTTCCCCCGAAAATAGTAATCTAACGCGTTAATCTTTAAAAGCCAGTAATCTGATTGCAGTTACTTGTCCAAGTGGCTGTGCATTACTATTTCGTTACTATCTCATCATAAATTCATAATGCAGGCGGAATGCAGTATTTTATTTCGTTTTCGACAGTCAAAAATACATTTTGAGCTGTTTTTCTTTTGGGAGTGACGTAGTGTGGCAGTGAAAGGGTTACACAAGAATGTGTCCCGCGGGCCGCGGCGTGACTGGACACTCTGTCTGTGAGTGACTCTGCCTTGGTCCAATCACATTCCCCATCCACAGTCTGCGAATCAGAGGCAGAGTAGGGCGGGTCTTCACAGCACGTCATGTGACATATGAGCCAATCGTGTGACAGCAGGGCTCCGTCGTCGGAGAATTCCAGTGTGAGTTTCTGTTCAGACTTCCATCCCAAAACGCTCGTCAGTCACTACTTCACGTTCATATGCGGAGGAAACAAAATACTGTCTACCGCTAAAAACAGCACATCCAATTGCATTGAAAGCATCTGGAATCACAACACTAGCCGACGCTTCGACTAGGTACAGGAGGAATCGGAGGCCAGCCAAACAGCAAAAGAGAGAGATAGTTTCTTTCCCTTTTGATTAATGTATATTTGATGGTGGCAGAGCAAAAGCTCTTATTTGCCAGATTTACAGTTAATTTACATGTTAAAGAGAGACGAATTGAAAATGGGGGACCCTGATGTAAACAAGACGAAAGTCTTTCTCTGGTCTGCATTCCCTTAACAATTGTATGTATTGAGTCGTACTGTACTGTACCCATTCTGCAATCTGTTAATAAAGTTTTCATTCATTCAGACTGATTGTATGTTTATAGAGAGACATTTATAAAAACAATTTAATAGTTACAGTTGATATAATTGAATAGTTCAGCCTGCATTTGTTAGATGTGAATGGATACACTGGTTTTGTAAAACCACTGGCTGGCTGCTCTAATGCTGTGAGCATCATAGACTGTTGCTTTACCATACTTGATGGTACAGAAGCTGAAGCACTAGT
>NC_140171.1:43625164-43654988 GCF_963971535.1 Notolepis coatsorum
CTTTCTTTTATATAGCTTCTCTTTTTTTGTAAAGTGTCCTTAAGTCTGAGAAAGGCACTTCTCTCTCTAAATCCAATTTATTATTATTATTATTATTATTATTATTATTATTATTATTATTATTATTAATTATTATTATTATTATTATTATTATTATTATTATTATTATTATTATTATTATTATTATTATTATTATTATTATTATTATTATTATTATTATTATTATTATTATTATTATTATTATTATTATTATTCATCTGTGGTCCTCTACATTTTTGTCTACTGCTTTCTGAAATGTTTTACAACCCCTGTTTTTCTTTTCTTTTTTCTTTTAAATGCATCCTCCCATTGTTAATTAGGTGCAGGAATAACGTATATTCCCTAGATCTTCCTTGTTGTCTTCACGCCGCTTACTTGCTCCTTCTTATCCTTCTTATGCTCAACCCAACTAATTACCAGACTGTATAACCAGTCACCAAAATGCACAATTAGAAACCAGCATAATGGTCAAAATTCCATGAGGGTCACATGCGGTAATTCCCTCATTCAACTCAATAAAATAAAGACAATTTAAAATCTTGTGAAACTTACAGGTATTCAGAGACCTTTCATTACACCACAAACCAATGTCTAATCTGACTTGTGTACAGTTTATTTTTTATTTTACAGGAAATTCTGAATGCTTTGGTTGAGCTCTATGCAGTATGGCTACTTCATATTAATATGAAATAATACACAGGGCGACTGACACACACAATTACCCAGAATCATCATTACATATCACCAATGAAAACCAGTTCTTTCTAAACATGCACCCACAGCTTTTTGAGGCACAAATTCAAATAAATATGTCCGCCGATAAAGCCACAGATGGTACGGCTGTAAAATATAATAATGCATAGGAAGCAGCATGACTACAAAATACTGGGATTGTGCGGACATGCTCCACTGACCCATCATCACTACTACCTGTAACCACACAGACACATACTTATTTTGGAAGCTAGCTCATAACATAACATATATATATATATATATATATATATATATATATATATATATATATATATATATATATATATATATATATATATATATATATATATATATATATATATATATATATATATATATATATATATATATATATATATATATATATATATTGCTTCTCAGTAATAGTATCAACAGATCACTGCAGCCCTCACTCTGTAACAATCATATCCCAAAGGTTCTGATGAATTCCAAATTGAAGCTGAGAAAGAGTTTGTAGTTTCATCATCCTGTCTTTGCAGTTACAATGTGTGCTATAGTCTCTCAGATGAGTTTCTTGCTTGTGTCTATTTCCCTCTGTCCAGTGTGACGGATCATACTGGGTCTGCGTTGTGTTTGATGTTAAATGAGAATGTCCCGAGGGGGAGTCCGCGTCCGCGGGCGACGACACAGGCCACTGCACTAAGAAGTGAATTCACTCCTAACTACTGTACCTATGCGTCTGTTAACCCTGTTATGGGGAAGTGAGTTTAATTTACCAGCCCGCACTGCCACAGTCACTCGTCAACACACCTGTTTCCGTGACTGTGGACATACCCACGGGCTTCCCCGTTACACCAGCAGCCCTCTTTTATGCTCCTCTGCCTAATCCCTTCTGATGCTGTCACTCCTGTACTGCTCAGCTTTGCTCAAATCTCTTCTCTCAGCCCCTCCCTGACCTTTGTCCCCACATCTCAGGTGGAGGATCAAATATAGAACTGTGAGAGGTATTCAAGGTAGATATTTTTGTGCAGTTATTTTTGGCTGTGATAATAGCACATGGTTCCTTGCATGTTATCTTAATTTGTAACTTCTTATTCAAATGAAGATAATTCAATCATCAGATTGTCCCCCCCCCCCCTCGTTTTCCTCTAATAAAGACAGTATCTAAACAGCTAAAAGGAAAAAGAAATAAAATCAAAAGACACTACACATCACATTGTTGAGATCAGAGAAGAGGCAGATAACAAATGCCACGGTGCCACCCAAAACATTTTATGCCTATATACTCGGAGAAACCTGTCCCTTTCACACCTCACTTCTTTGAGTGTAGACTGGTGACGTGTTCAGAATTTTGTAATATATGAGACAGTTTAGTAAATTCAAGGAAAACAATTATTTAATCAGCACAAGAAGGTAGAGAGAAAAAAAATAGATTGCAATGGTAATTTTCCAATAATCTAATTTTAACATAATCTAGACAGAATGCAGACAAGAGGTTGTAATGTACTGTACATGGTGCATTATGGGAGTTGTAAATATAATGTACAGTATTTAAATAGCTCCATGATTCTACCAAAAATACACAACACCTCTATTTTTAAGCCCCTAAGTTAATTAACAGTCAGCACATCTATTTGTAGCGGGACTGAGGTTAGAGGCTACTGAGGTGTAATCTATTTACTGTATCTAATTATCTGTCAGGAACACTCTTTTCTAGGGCGGGGCTGGGGGAACCCGTGCTGTGACACTACGTCGCTGTGACGCGGCCAGGGGTTCCCACTCTGATGACTTCTTCGGGACGGGCTGAAACCTGCTCCGTCATCATGTGTAGCATCAGGCTCGTCAAGCACACACGCAGAGCATGTGGCAGAGGGGCCGTCTGAAAATACAACATTCTCATAGACAAACCCAGGCCTAGCAAGGGTCTGGGTATCAGCCTCTGTCATGAGAAGTGATTTGTCGGGCCGCTTACGCTTCCCTGCAGGAATAGTAACGTGGCCCAACGCCAGAGGTGAAACAGAGCCCCTATTTTCGTATCGCATACGAGGGGATGAACATAGAGTTTTGCTAGACACAATGAGATGTTGGCGTCGGTCTACTCCCCGGGGGGAGCCACGCACTTCAAATTCGCCTGAACCTATAGGCCGCCCAGGTCTGTCAGTACTGTGAGGCCCCATGTCTTTCATTATGCGCTTTAAGTGCCAGGGTGCCTCGTGCAGGGGTCGCAAGGCCACTGGTCTGCGGTCTCGCAGCAGCCGCTGACGAGACAGTACTCTCTCCTCTGGCTGTGAGGCGTGGGGCGGTGTGGGGGCCTGGCTATAGGCCGCCGGCGCCTCCACTGATAAGGTGAATGAGCTCAGTGAGTGAAATCAAAAGAACCTCAATGTTTTCATGTTGTTATTCACCGGCAGATGCAAAAAAAATCATAATTTATATTCTCCTTTTTTTCATTACAATTTACTCAAGCCTAGTAACAGACACAATATTCTTGACACTGGGAATACATACCCCCAGGTCCCTAGATGTTCCTAGATACCAAGAACATGCCAATTTACCTTGTAGAAGTGGAGCAATCTTCCATTTACTTAGGCATGTACCTTTAGGTGACATTTCTGAAAATAGGGCTAGGCTACAGCTTAACAGGTTAAGAGTGGTAGTAAACTTAAAAGTGGGTTTAGCATTGGCCTATATTCTATGATTACAGAATGCCAAGGAGAGAAAGAAATCGGAAGAATATTAAAAATCAGCTGAAAAATGCTGCGAGAGGCAGCTTCTCTTTGAAAAATTGGGTCCAAAGCAACAATAGTAAGGGAGGAGATAAGGATACAGGTATGTATTTGTAAGTCCTCACTACTAGCTACGTGTACAAGCTTGTCTCACAGAGCCATAGTTTGGATTATAACTGAGAATCTGGTGCTAACATGGTCAATAATGCTTATTTTGGACAGAAAAATGTGTCTTAAATAACTTGAATGCTCTCCTGTTGCCATTAAAATATCCCACTGATCCAAACAGATTACAGGTACAATATATTAAGTTTAATGGAGAGAATGGGGAAGATAGAGAGGGGGGAGGGAGAGAGAGGGAGAGATAGAGGAGAGGACAGGATGAGAGAAGGAGAGGAGAGGAGGAGAGAAGGAGAGGGCAGGAGGAGAGAAGGGGAGGAGAGAAGGAGAGTTAGGAGAGAGAAAGGAAGAAGCTCAATGGCACTCGAATTAACTTTAACTGTTAAACAGTTTTATATCCTGTAAAAATATTTGTTGTAAATAGCTTTTAAAGAATAGGTTCACTATTTTTCAACCCAGACCATATTAAAATGTTGTTTCCCAAATAGTTATATTCCTCACTGATATATTTAGCATTGAGAAATGTACCACTGCAGCAATGGTTTAGGCCTTCAAACACCATGATAAATCTACTTTTCAAACACCATGATAATGAGGTGAAATAAACATGTGTGTTTTTATCATAGAGGTGTGGTTATACTATTAATCTGGATTGTCTATGTTATTCTAATGTTAATCTAATCAAGGATGAAGACTATTTCACCATACATGGCGCATCATAGCTTTTTGCTCACTGATGTGGTCCCATGTTGCGCAGACTCAGTGGTGCCCTTTTTTTTCTTTTCGCCCTGCCCCTCAAACAGCCTAGTCCGCCACTGTCTAACTACACACTCTCAAGACCTACGCTCTGCATCTTCTAGGTGCCTCAGATCCACTCCTATCCAAGCTCCTGGGGGGTCTTCAAAATGAAGCAGGCTATTATCAGTCCTCGCTCCACAATGGTGGAACGAACTCCCCACCATGCACAGTCAGGCCAATTTTCCGCCATTGACTAAAAACACACCTCTTCAAACAATATCTGAAATAATATCTGGAGAAAAAAAAAGTTTTTAAATACTAACCCTGTTAGTACTGTACCCTAATACTATGCTACTATTCTTATACTACTACCTATCTTGTAAGATGCCTATACTACTTTGCACTCAGAGTGTAACACTCAAGCTCAATATTATTTGACAAACAAAGGAGGAGATGTACTCCTCCTGGTGAAATGTTGCTCACAATCGGTAAGTCGCTTTGGATAAAAGCGACAGCAAATGACTAAATTGTAAATTGTAAATTGTATTCTTATCAGGAGCTACGTCAGAACGGGAGGATGGTTTTGGAAGTAGGGAAGGGAGAAGAAGAAAGTTAGTTTACATTTAAAATGTTCTATTCTTTATTTTACTCAGCTGATAGAGTTGTGCCCTTCCTGATGGCTTGTCGTACAGAACTTGTAAGTCGCTTTGGATAAAAGCGTCAGCTAAATGACTAAATGTAAATGTAAATGTATGCTCAAGGGAACATAATTGCATATTATGTTCAATATATGTTCTACTCTCTGTTTTTAAGCGTAATTGTCTATCTACCAATCCATATACTTCAGCATCCATTCACTTTCACGATAATGACTTAATTAAACCCAAAGGCTGAGTTTACAGAATTTTAAGGTTACACTCTTTATTTATTATTTTCATTATTATATTTTTTCTTTGTCTTTTCTTTTGTTAATTCATATAATGGATTTATGTTTAGCTTTAAAAATAATAATTATTACTTCTATTATGTGTGCGCATGTGGGTGTGTGCGCATGTGTGTGTGTGCACATGTGTAGTAGGAATGTTTGTGTGTGGGCTGGTGTACAGTATGTGTTGTACGTACTGGTGTAGAAAAGGTTGGGCACTCTCACAAAAGGGAAAAGGGGAAAAAAAGCTGGGGTGAAAAGAGTTGTCAATACAGTACATTGTCGCAATATATATTATGTTTTGCTGAGTGAAAATATTTGCCAATAAGAAGTGTCAAAATAATTGTCAATACATTGCTGCAATATACTGTATAATTAATATTATTATTGCAATATTAGGTTTTATTGAGTGAAAATATTTGACAATAAAAAGAAAAGAAATACACTGAAAACTGTCACATTGTTCATGTTTATTTTATAACAAAGAGAAAAAGCGACTTTACATTCCTCTGAAATATGTGGTGCTGCTATCACTTCTAAACTAGTCAAAACAACAACAACAACAACAACAACAACAACAACAACAACAACAACAACAACAACAACAACAACAACAACAACAACAACAACAACAACAACAACAACAACAACAAATGGAGTCTGACAGTAGGTAAAGTGCTCTCTTATGTTTGAGTGTGTGTGCATGTTTCTTCTTTCTTTCTTTCTTTCTTTCTTTCTTTCTTTCTTTCTTTCTTTCTTTCTTTCTTTCATTCATTCATTCATTCATTCATTCATTCATTCATTCATTCATTCATTCATTCATTCATTCATTCATTCATTCATTCATTCTTTCTTTCTTTCTTTCTTTCTTTCTTTCTTTCTTTCTTTCTTTCTTTCTTTCTTTCTTTCTTTCTTTCTTTCTTTCTTTCTTTCTTTCTTTCTTTCTTTTAGTCATAGCTTTCTTGAGGGGGAGTATATGGATCTGGATGTGTTTGTTATTTTGCTCTATAGTTATGTAAAGTGTTGTTTGTTATTTTGCTCTATAGTTATGTAAAGTGTTGTGTTGTTGTGTAACCTGCTTAGAGGCTTCTCCACCTTTATCTCGCTGAGAACACATGTCAAGCATTCATCTTTTTTGGATGAGCATGTGAATAACGGGGTCACCGGGTCAGCATCTTAGGGGGATTAGCTGGGAGGAGTATATATATATGAGGCCAGTTCAGGGGGAGGAAGACACCAACGAGACTTCAGAGACACAGCAGCAGCCAGGAGCATCCTTTGGCACCGCATTGACAGGTAGGATGAACTCTCAACTTCAACTATTCAGCTTCAGACCTTGAGCTAATGATGAACAGCAGGAATACAGAGTACACTGGGATTCCGTAGGTTGGAGACCTGCAGACAATTGGCTTTGGGGATAGATGGATGTGAAGTTTGAAAATGTATCATATTCACACGTGGCCATGGTGGGAACAAGGAGGAAAGGAATCCCAACCTGAGCATGGCATAAGAGTAAAATGGTCAATGACAGAACTGAATGGGGCTTTTCATTGATAATCAGGGCTTGAACTGAACACAAGTGTCAATTAATGTCAAATGACATAAGTCTGTCAATTCTATCAGCCACTTTGGCTAAAATATTTGATTAATAAAAGACAGAATTCTGACCAAGTTGACGGCAAACATCACAATAACACCTGTGGTGCCTCTGATGAAAGCATTAGATTTCTGCACCAAAACATCAAGGTAAAAAAAGTTGTACTTATCTATACAATAGTACAGTTTATAGTGTTTTGAGTTATGACTAGATTAACCTTTTTCCATTATAGCGTGTTTCCTTGTTTCTGCTGGCCTGTGTGAGTATTAGCATGCAACGTCCCGCCGGCGGGACCTTTTTAGGACGATTTGCCCACCGGCACTTTGGCGACCCCTAGTGGCTCGGGTGTGCATATTTTGTAATACAATATATATATATCGAATTGAAGGCTTATTTGTTGCCTGTCGATAGCGCCACAATCCGCCAAAATCCATTCAGCGGTTCTCGAGTTACATGCCGGTATTTGAGGCTTGTGCAAAGTACACGGTATTGCGCAAAATACCACTCCCGACTCATGGCGCAGTAGCTCCGTCAATCTAGATCCGATCTCGAAAATGATTGTGGATCGTTGTAGCAAATGAGTGTGGCTTACCAATGAAATACCATGTGGGGATGTATGAATCTAAAAAACAAAACAAAAAAACTAACAAGCGAAAACAGGAAGAGAAAAACAGCCGAATGAATTGAAGTCTATGAGAAAACTCCGTTTTTTCTTTTGTACACAGTTTACCAAAATCACTCCTAATCACTCAATTTGTAAGCCATACCACATTCTGGGGAAATACTACCTCTGGACTACTAACTACTACAGAAAAACTTGAGTAACAAGTTTTTCTACAACTCAAGTTCAGACCTATGTTACTCTATTACGTTAGCACTAAAAGTAAAAAAAATTATTACGTTAGCACTAAAAGTAAAAAAATATAATTCTGGAATCAGAAACTTCAGAATATCATCTTTCAAAATAGACCAGGCTCATGCATGTGCTATAAGTATAAAGTATGTTGTTTTGGTTTGCAAAAAAATTATGCAGTCCTCAAGTTCAAGTTAAGAAATTGCCACTTTTCTGCCCGCTTGATAAGAGGTACAAGTCAAGGTTCATGGATCTTACTCTGAATTAAGGTGTATCAAGACAATGCAGAGGGCTTTAGTTGAGTTGGGTTTCCATCGTTCACTGCTTTGGCAGAAAAGAAAGTAAAATCAATATCAAAACTTAAATAGCCTGAGGACATTTTATTGAGGGAAAGAAATAATAGCCTATTTGTTCCAGTGACTCATCAAACCTGACATTACTGCACACACTGAGCTACTGGTGGATGCGTCAGTACTTTAGTCTCATCCTTTTCCACTGGGTGCTGGTCCACCATAGATACAGGAGATATTTAGGGAGTGGCGATTGTTTTTGGTTAGTTATTTAGTCAAATGTTTAAATTGTTTATAGTTAAACAAGCATTTTCCAAAGCCTGGTCAAATTTGACCTCACTTGAAAGTGCATTCAAGAGCTTTTCAAGCAAGGTCAGGAGGTGATTAGGGTTTAAATCCAGATTGAAAATGTACCGTTTAGTGAAAGATCTCCTTATACAGAGGGTTTATTACTTACACGTTTGTGTTGACACGGTAACTCTGGGGGTATTTTGGTCACAAGATATACAATCTGTAACTTGGAAAAAGACTAATCTTTAAAGCCAATGTGTAAAAATAGCCAGCGATTAGGCACATTTTACACCTGGTAAGGAAAGTGCTGGCTGTTTCTGGAACAGGGTTTTACGGAGTTATGAGAGTCTAATTTCAACTAATCTGGGGAGATTATCACTCTGGCACAGCCGCACGGACACAGTGGATGCTTCAGGTTTAAGGCTTCTATACAGACAAGAAGGGTAATGAAGTGATGGAATGGGGTGGGGAATATATATATTGACTTTTTTCACTTGAAATATCCTTCTTTCCGAATGACACATCATAGCTAACTCACCAAACATGTTTTCTCTACTTTTCTCAGTAACTAATCGAAATGGCAGACGCAGGTGTTGCACTTGCAACTGCCGCAGACAAGAAGGGCACCTCCCAAATTCAAGCAGAGGAGCACTCGCACCTTCAAGAGCAAGGCCCCCAAGCCTGGCCAGAAGGGGTAGGCTATATGCTCAGTTTAAAAGATAACTTGGCAAACACTCACTAATTAAATATTTTATCCATTCAATTTACATGACTGATACTCTTCTCTTCTCCAATCAGATTCGGGGATGAAATCCCAGGGATGGAGGGTCTTGGCACTGACATCACAGTGATTTGCCCATGGGAAGCCTTTGGTGACATGGAGCTCAGCGACCTGGCAAAATATGGAATCGTTTAAACCCTCTCCCGCTACCTCCCTGCACGCATTTTCCTTAAATCTATTTGTCATCCACCCCCCCCCCCCCCCCCTAATGGACACTGCTACCTCCCAGCACCCATTTTTCTTAATCTACTTCCCCCCACACTCTGGACTGACTTGTTGTTATGCCACATTGCACAAGACACTTCTTTAGTCACATGGGTATGCGGAAACTATGTACACACCCTGCCCACCCATAGTGGCCCCAAAATGACTTGCTTAGCAAAACAATATATACCGGTATATATATAATATATATATGTATGTAAATATAATACTATGGCCCATTTGCTTTGCAGATGTGCAAAAGGGTTTCCTCTCACTCTTCGCTTGGCTTCAGCAGTCCTGAGAGAAGAAATGGACATCTTTTGTATATAAGAGGGTTTGAGGGCCACTGTCATATCAATTTAGGTTTCGCTCCCCTCTCCTGCCTTTTCCTTGTCTTCCCCCTCCCTCCTTGGAGCCATTATATCTGTATACACAGCAGTCTATTTATGTATAGAGATATACAGTATTTTTTTTAACTGTGAAGGTAAATTAGTCTATTCTGTCAATAGAATCGGGAGTCAATGGATATCATATCCATTAATAAACGTTTTCCCAAGAAAGCTTGTTGGTCTTTTGCTATACAATCATATAGTGCCTTGTCAATATAATGTTGATAGTGGACCCCCCCCATCACAACACATCATCTGCGCTTAAATATTACATTGAAATAATTGGGTTCTTAACTCATTGGACGCCACTCACGTATAGTCGGGTTAACTCGCCATTGCTTGACCACCAAACCCGAGAAAAGTCGGGTTTTCTATCGTTATTTCTTTTATTCGATATTCCCATTCATAATCCATCGAGGGAGCCTGTGTTATCATTGGGAATGAGTCTGAGAACGAAAACGTCCAATACCGCCACCTGCCGCCTTGCGGACGGTATTGCACATCCTTGGGAACTCTCTGGCTTGGGCTGTATGTCGATCTAAAAAGTCTGGTCCAGGTTTTCCTTGTTGGGCAGGAGTAGCGTTTATAACGCATGGGTTGAGGATAATCAAGCACTCCCGGTTCATGTTCTTTGGTGGATTATGTTGGCAACACGATCGACATCAATACTTGGAATGGCAATCAGATAATTGGAATATTCTTTTTACAGTACATCCTAGTCAAGGTAAGGGCTATATGGTATCAATCTTGCATTGATCGAAGAATCCCTTCCCTGCGATCCGAACGTATGTGTGTATTAATGTGTGTAAGGTATTCCATTGGTGACGATCAAAGCATAGAAAAATGACCCCCCCCTCACCCTTTCACGCATTCATGATGAAACATAATACCGATAATATAGCGTTGATTTCAGATTGATTGTTGATATATGCGAGAAACGCCACGGTTTCTAGTGAAATGCACTAAACGCTGCATAGCGCGTTTTCTGGGATTACACAGGATTACTCTAAAACTATACTCATATTCACTACAGTATAAAACGGGAATGTATGGATGAATTTTTTTTTCTTTTTCACAAATTGAACGATAGATACTCGATGTCAAATGGGCAATAGTTTTATATCCATTGCTATGATATAAAATATAGTTTGAGCCCTGCAAACACCACCATGTATCCCTATTCTTTAAAGTGGTGGCGTTCTTACCACATGGTAAACAGCAACCTCTAGGCGCTGATTGAGTTAATGTTTGAAGATAAATAAGTCACTTTGATTTAGGCTACTGGCACTATAGGTGAATGAAAAATGACAAGTAAATTTGAGTCAAATCAAATGGAATGCCCAAATGAAAACAAACAACTCTTAATCACAACAAAACATTTTTATATAAAAGTTTTTATATGGACATTCAATAACAAAATAACATAATGGCAGTCAAGAGATACAGACATGACAGGGGGGAGAATTAGTCATTGGAAACCATAGCGACTATGAAGAACGACCACGTAGCTAATATAATACAATGACAAGAAAACCATGACAGGAAACTGAATCTACCCCATTTTCCTTGGGGTGGCCATTTTGTCTGTCAGCATGTTTCTTGGACAAACAGCACTGTGCTCTTCATAATGTTAGCTAGCCTCCTAGAGTTAGCATAAAATGGCTAGCTGCCTATGATTCTCATTGGGGTTCAGTGGTAAAGAAGAATGCAACTGGGTGCTGCTCAAAAGTTGAATCTGAAAGACACAATATCATGCAAAACAATTTTCTAACTTTTACAAGTATCGCTCATGCTGGTTATCCATGCCTTCAGTGGCTCAATAAGTTGTCCATCTTTGTATATTTTGCGTAGCACTTCTCAAGATGAGAACCAGAAATTGGAGGGATTTCAGCATCTTTGGCTAGATTTTCTAAATGTTTCTTGTTTCAAAGCACATTCTATAGTAATATAGATTTATTACAAAGTCAAAGAAAGTAGACTAATGAATTCGACAAAACCCAGCAGCACATTTACCAGCAAAAACAAAAAAACTGAAAACAAAAATGTTGACCTTTTTAACTGTCTCTGATTTGTGAGAAGTGGTAAACATATAGGCAGCAAGCACACAGATTAATAAAAAACGAAATTAAAGGGGGAAAAATGACATTGCAGCATTTTCATCATTGTTTTCTTGGTAGTTAGTTCATGCCCCACAAAAACATTGTCTTTATCAACTATGTTGAAATATTTACTGTTGTACAAGTGACAACACTTTCAGCCATTTTACTGTAAATCTACAACATTAATATGCTTCTAACAATGTGACCACATGGGCCAAACTGAGATTTCAGCATTGAAATGCATGGAGATAAAAAAAAAAATCCATAAAAAAAAGTGAGAGGCTTCAACCCTTGAGAAGTGCCATAGGCCTAGTCATTCATTCTAAAAAAGGCCTAGTCAACTGTAAACTTTGGACATGAAGAAATTACGTGGCCAAAACCGCTTTCGGCCATTCCTATAAATGTTGAAATGAAGTTATATTAAAAGTTCCAACCAGGAAGACTACTTTTCTCTCTTCCTCCCCCTATCTCTCATACACACACGTTTTTCCTCAGGCATTATTAACTCAGGATAAGGTTGAGATTCCCATGCTTTTACAGGAGCCAACCATCATACTCTCTACCCTGCATTTACTAGTCACCATGTTTTGTCTGCTCTGCCGTCACCTCAGTTCCCTGTCATTCTGCACTCTCTCCACCCCACCTCTACCACCGCCGGCGCCAACGGGTGGGACACTTTCTACATTGTGTCACAGGGTTCTCCATCCTATGAAGATGTACCTTTTTCCATAGGGTCTATGCTCAAATGCTTCAATTAAATAATTTAGTTATTTGTAAATTTGATAAAAGTTTTACTTTAATGTATTCAAACCTATAGCCTCTCCGGGATGAAATACGACTTAATCTTGTGCTAGGATACCTGATCACCTTAACAAAACCTTATTATTATTTTTTTTAACAAAAGAAAATGTTATTAAAATAAAACCTGGACCAACCCTGCCCTCTTTTGTTGATGCTCCAATCACAACTGTTGCTTGGAGGATCAAGAAAATATATTTGATAGGTGGATTGACATGAGAGACTGATCTTGGTAGTGTTGTGGAGCTACTCCTAGGGTATCCCCTCTGTCTCGGAACAGGATTTAAAACGGAAAGAATGAAATCAAACTTGCACCTTACTATATAGAAGGACCGGCAACTTGTACAGATAGAAAAATAGAACATGAAATAAAGTAACAAAAAGACAGCAATAGGATTATCAAGAATCATGATAATAATAACCACAATAACAAAGATAATATATTTATACACAAGCAGAAAAATGTGCTTTCTACAAATCTTTGGAACCAAAACAAAAACAAAAAAAGGCAAAAACAACCACATTCGGACGAGTATAAGGATATAGAAATATGCACAATAGTATGGTATTTTGCATTTAAATATTTTTCTATCGACTCATAATTGATGGAATCGCTCTCATTCAATAATTGTTGATAGCATGATCATCTCAACTATAATTACCAACTTAATTCTTTTCAGGAAGACTCATTTTAAGGTTTTGCTTGCTCTATAAAAGACAGAGCAGGTGGGGTAATCCAAATAAATCTCTACATTAAATGCTAAAAAGGAACTATGAAGAATACTTTAACCCAAGGGTTCTGGTAATGATTTAATGGGTGTCGGTATGATTGTATCTAAGCCTATCTCAACTAAGCAATTAAACATTGGCGGTGTACAGTGCAGTGTTGCAGCGTTTGTAGTGTTCAGTGGTGTCGGTTTGGTGACAGTGGAGTGTAGTAAAATGTTGTGCATGTCAAAGGAGCAGGACGGCGATGTGAAACTACATTACAGAATGGTGGCAAGTAGTCGCAATCATAACCTCAAGGTTCACCCTGCCCCTGGAAACAGCCTTTAGCTAAGATGTCTGTGCACTAAAAGACCCCCAAAAAACAGCAACGTGAATGCTGTATATAGTTGGGTCAAATAAAATGATGGTAATATAAGATGTTCATCATAATAATAATAATAATAATAATAATAATAATAATAATAATAATAATAATAATAATAATAATAATAATAATAATTTGGTAACTTTTTTTTCCTCTAAACTAATTTCTTTGCATATTGTAATAATTTAAGATTAAAGGTTCACCATTTCCACAGACTATGAAAACTTGAGGTAAGGTACAGCTATGATAACCCTCCCTCCTTCGGTTTTCTGGAGTAATTTCTAGTTATGATTCATTGCACCATCTTTCCAAGCCACCAAACTTCACAGCCTCACTCTCTCTCAGAACGCAGCGAGTTCACTACCATGAACGCAGGATCTCCCGTCCCCCTCTCTCTATCCTCTACCCATCCAAGAGGAAACTATAAAATCCTCCAGTGGATGTTTTCCCCCATTTAACAGGTAGTGACTGGTCATTCTGGTCCAAAAAAAACACGCTTTTGGTGCCATTTTGATACACCTTTCCTCCTCCCTCCCTGGCCATTAGTGTTGTTGACAGAAAGAAAGTCACAGTTCCTCCATTACTCATCTCCCTCCGTTTTCTTTGTATCTTGCGCGTGCGCAAGTCACATACTGTTGCACTCTGCTCGCTCTTTTACATGGGTGAGGGGCTGTTTCAATGTTAGTTATCCATGCACAGGTTGCAGGCTGTGGAAGAACGTCTGAGCTCCATTCCGTGTCTTGTGCTGCTGAGTGTTGAGGAAATAACAGGGATGGGGACTATAATACAGCCGTGCAGTAGATTAGGTGGCCGTTTTTTTTTCTTTTCTTTTTTATCAGTATTTTTTTTTTTCTATATTGAGGCCATCCATCAGTCTTTAAAACAGCATTCCTTTATTTTGTAGAAGCGTATATAAGAAAAAGTAGAACTGCTCTGGGGTGGGATCTGAAATATCTCGGTTGCAGTAGACTCTATACTCCGAAAAAACAGGCTGCAGTCCACCTCCAGGGCAACAGAGGGAGCTCTTTCAGAGTGTTTCAATGGAAGAAAGAGGAGCTCCTTGGAAATGTAGTGTCTTTAGTATGGGGCAAATCTACTGTAGCCTCCCCTGTACAGTGCGGCCTGGGGAAGAGAAGAGGACAAATGGTAATGAGGTCAAATCATTCATATCGCGAAAGAAATTCATCATCTGGAATGCTGTCCCATATCTATATCTCACAATATCTGTTCATGTATAAAAATAAAATCACAGTATATCAAAAAGCAGGGTAGCCGGACCAGCACTCTCAGTTTCAATGTTTTTAATGGCAGTCTGAATGGATAGCAGACATGTTTCGGACAATGTCCGGACATTGGACATTGTCCGAAACATGTCTGCTATCCATTCAGGCTGCCATTAAAAACATTGAAACTGAGAGTGCTGGTCCGGCTACCCTGCTTTTTGATATACTGAACTTTATGGGATTGCAGCACCCAGTGTGAGAACTTGTGAGCGCGGTCTAACTTGACTATAAAAATAAAATCACAACATAAGTAATCCAGGGGGCGGCTATGTGGTGTAGTGGGCAAGGCGCTCGCCATCAACGCTGGAGATGCTGGGTTCGAATCCACCTCTCGGCGTTGCTATCAGCTTGGCTGGTCGTTCATACTAACACAATTGGCAGTGTTAGGGGTGGGAAAGCTGATGGGTGGGTCCTGGGCGTTGTGGACAGCGACCCCTACAGTTCGGTCGGGGCGCCTGCACAGCGAGGGTAGGATCTGGAGGGAGGTAGTGTGACCTTCCACACGTTACACTCTCCCGGTGAGAATCTGCGCTGCCAGGCTGGCTGCCGGCTGGCTGCACATGCGTCGGAGGATAGCATGTGACAGTCTCCGGCCTCCCGGACCAACAGTAGGGGGGAGTGCGCAACAACCAGGAAGGGGGTTGGGAATTGGCATAACGACTAACAGTGGGATGGGAGAAAAATCGGAAAAAAGGAGGGGGAAAAAGATAATAAACAAAATTAAATAAATAAAAAAAACATAAGTAATCCAGTTGCTGTTTATCGCATTGATAATGTAAAGTGTGATATCGAACCGAAACTCCCCTCAAATACTTAAGATCTCATTTTGAGAGGATTTTCAGTTAATATGTGGCTGCTATAACAATATCACAATACCATCGCAATCCGGCTCTACAGGTGACAATGCTTTGAATGCGTCATATACTCAGCTTCTTCCCGTCAGCAGCTCGCCTGGTAAACGAGTCAGGTGTCCCCCAGCTCCACCCCCCCCCCCCCCACACCCTCTATGGCGAGCTTGCTAGGGCTGGACTTTTGGACTTTGAACTTTGTGCGGCACTGTATACATGTCCCCAACCACTGCACTTTATTGTCTTATCGTTGTCTCACTGTTCTGTCCTGTTTTGCACTTTATTATTATTTATTATTATGTTGTTCTTATTTGTGAAAAAAAGTTATGCACTGAAATGTCATATCACGTTCCATTTGTGTATACAATATGGTGAATAAAGTCATCTGAATCTGAATCTGAATGGGAGGCCTATTCACACCATGCTCTATGTAGGAACTCACCATGGCTCCAACACCGTAGGCAGCAGCTGTAGCCGGGTTCAGGGCGGCGTGGAGCCCGGCGTGGTAGGGGTCTGCGGTGTACACCCTTCCATAGCTACGGGGAGAACACATCAGTATGTCAAGTAAAACATCCACCGTGATGCTAATTAGCACAGGACAAACACTAAACAATCTGATCAAAAGGGCACCCTGGAGGAAAGGGATGAGGTCCAAACTCATCCCCAACGTGAATAACGGCCAACCTTTTCCCTATTCGTCACGGGGCGAGTTGAACAAATCTTTCTTTATGATATCATCATTTCTACTAATAAATATTAAGGAAGACGGAATGTTCCGTTTGTGCATAAGGTGTGCGACGTGACGCCATGCCCCGCGATCATGATTGAGCTTTTGATGATCCATAATGTTTATTCTTTTTTTGTCTCATCCGACATCATCCGCGCAAACTCTGGACATCTGTCTCATACTGTAGACGTCTGTGTGTGGAGTGCTGTTCTCTACCCGGCCCACCGGAGCGCATCCGCGGGCCTGTGAGGCGTCCTGTGAGGCGTCCTGTGAGGCGCCCTGCTCTGCCCACTCACCTGTCACTGTAAGCTGCTGCTGCAGCTGCTGCCGCCGCAGAGGGAGCCGCTACGGCGGTCGGCTGGGCGTAACGATATGCTGCATAGCCACCCTGATGGAGAGAGAGAGAGAGAGGGGGGGTGGAGGAGAGAGAGAGGTGGAGGTGAGAGAGAAAGAGAGAGATGTGGAGGGAGAGAGAGAGAGAGAGAGAGAGAGAGAGAGAGAGAGAGAGAGAGAGAGAGAGAGAGAGAGAGAGAGAGAGAGAGAGAAGAAAGGAGGATGTAGGAGGAGAGAGATACAACAGTGGGATATGTTGAGGGGAGGAAGAGGAGGAGGAAGAGAGAGAGAATTGTTGTCAGTAACATGGATCCTGTCCCTCATACCAACAGCACCCCCCCCCCCCCCCCCCCCCATAGAAGTCAGACTGGTAGTGAATCTAAAGGGTTACAGTGAGAGACTCCGCAGAGGAGAGAGAGCTAGAGATTAACAAGCAGGCTGTCAGCAACAACACAGGCTAATCTGGTGCAGTACAGCATTCACAAGGGATGTCGCTCAGGCTCTGTGTGGATCTCTCCTTCCATGACAAACACAGCTGGACTGGAATCGTTCTTTTTAAAGATCCTGCTGTACTTTGCCTGTTATAATGCACTGTGGTCCAAAAAGGTACACGTATGCTATCGTTCCCCAATTAAGTTAGTGGACTTGATTGACATGGAGGAAGAGAGACCTACAGAGACATGGGGGGGGGGGGGGGGAATATAGTGTTCATAACCATAGCTGGAGCCCCCCCATTCCCCTATCAAAAACACACAGTTAAAGAGGGGGGGAGGGGAGGGGTGGCAAGATGATTGTGTCATTATTTATGTTTGATGGACAGCTGATGAACAGACAAGACACGTACTACAGGTGTAAGGGAAAGAAATATAGTCAGCCAATCCGATTAAAGGAGGGACACACACACTCGCATGGCCAGCGACCAATCACTGACAGACAACAGCATGCATTCCCAAACTCAGAATGAACACGGTGTATTAAAGGCCAAACATCCCTACGGATCACCCCCCCCCCCACTGCATTCTACCCTATGACATCATTCATGGCCGCCAAGGCCCCGCATTCAGGGACGCACACTTGCTGCTATGGGAAGGAGGGAAGGAGGTATAGGAGGGAGGGAGGGAGGGAGGAAGGAAGGAAGGAAGGAAGGAAGGAAGGAAGGAAGGAAGGAAGGAAGGAAGGAAGGAAGGAAGGAAGAAAGGAAGGAAGGAAGGAAGGAAGGAAGGAAGGAAGGAAGGAAGGAAGGAAGGAAGGAAGGAAGGAAGGAAGGAAGGAAGGAAGGAAGGAAGGAGCAGAAGATGTGGACCAGGAAAGGAAGGGTACGGAGGGAGAGATGTGAAGGATGTGGGTGATAGAAAGCAGATAAGACACGGGTGTGAATTGCTTCATCATGGTGGGGGAACTCCAATGGAGAGGAAGGGGCGAACCAAAACAAGAACGGAATGACTTTCAGATGTTGTTGATGGAAGGACAGGGGAAGAGGGGAATGGAAGGAGGGGAAGGGAATGTTGTGAAAGAAGGGAGTATACAGGAGGGAGGAGAGGGGAGAAGGGGAGGGAATGTGGGGGCAGGGGGTGGATTGGGGGGGGGGGGGGGGGTGTAAGGCTTGTAAGTATGTCAGCATGCCGACACTGATTCAGTTAGCATGCCACAGGTGAAATAGGTACAGGGAGATTCCGGGAAGGGGTATGAATTGACCACTGGAAGTACATAAATATTAATGGACTGTCCTGCATTATGTTTTATTACAATGCCCCCAAGCCTTACTGTCTTCAGTTTTTCAACGTGCCAGATCAGCCATAATATATCATATGTAAACCATGACATCTGAAATGGTATTCATGGTGAAAATAAACCGGTGACCGGAGAACCCCAGTTTGTCAAAGAGTCCTGGTATTAAGTTAAGTTAGGTATGGGGTAGGTAGGCCTATACCCTGTTTTTAACTTGGCCACTTCCCTTTTAAAATACATTTTGAGATTATTTCCCAATTTACTAAAAGGTCTGCCATGTCTCCTATCCCATTAAAAGGAACACGCCAACATTATGGGAAATGTGATTACCGTCTTCTCCAGAGTCAGACAAGAAGATAAGATACTAATTTCCTTTCTATACGTTCAATAGAAAGCTATCCACTTTCATTCTATTGTGCTAAGCTAGGCTAGCTTGCAGCCGGATAGCTTTCTACTGAACGCACAGAGGAAATTGGTATCCATCTTCTTGTCTGACTATGGAGAAGACGGTAAGCGCATATCCCATAATGTCTGTGTGTTCGTTTAACACCAGAAATGTATAAATATTTACTTTGTTTGTTTTAATCTATCAGGTCAGTCTGACAAGACATGTTGAGCATGAGACCCTGTGTAGCAGTTTTTTTTATTTTATTTTTTATATCAGGCCCCTCTTACATTGGGCCAAACTGTGACACAAATAGGTATTTATTTGCACAATGAGCGAACGTTACTAACTTTACAAAGACTGAACTCGTTGTGCAGATATGTATTAAGACTGAACTCGTTGTGCAGATATGTCAACTGTAGGGTAGACGATTTGGTCAAAAGGAAGGTCATATCACACATCTATAAACAACTAAAAGAGGAACCAATAGTATGGACATTACAGAGAAATGGGAATTGTAGATGAACACTATCATTTCAGACGAAGAAAACATGTCGAAATGGACATAAATGAGCTATAATTAACGAATTAACTAATAGTGCAGCATGGAGGGAGTTTGAATGGAAGGTCAAGATGTGATCTCAGAACACCTCTCACCATATCAAAATTCAGCTATGTTTCTAACCTGTGGCTTGATCGGAGACCACACATATATTTTGGGATTGCCCAAAAGTATCAAAATATTGGCTAAATATACAAAAGGAAATGAAAATAAATCATGGGTGGGGCTAGATTTACCCCTTGACCCAACCAACTTCATAATAGGATTACCACCTGAAGATGTGGGTGATACAAACCAGATGCATGTATTAAGAGCCCTTCTCTTGATAAGCCAATAAGATGATTACATTCTCCTGGCTGAAGCAACAGTCTAAACCAATGGAGGGGAATGGCTTTAAGTGTTTACTATGTGGAGACCATAACTGACTTCACCTGAATTCTCATGGGAGGAAGAACTGGGTGAGGAAAAATTGGATGAACTATTGGAAGAGGCACTTGAAAGGGTTTACGCCTCTTCTTTTTGCACTTGTCACAGTTTCATCCAATGTAAACTCATATGGCCTATTAGAGCAAAGCAAGACTAAATCTACACATATCTAACTGTGTGAGGTGTAACCAGTCTCCTGCAAACCATGCATCACATGTTCCCTGAAAGACTTTAATAACACTTTCGGAAATAACTTGTACACAGATCGAATGCATTATTTGGGGTTTCCACGCCCACATTACGATTGGCCAAAATGAACCCCTTTCTTTTCTCATGTTGTTATGTTAGTTACATATCCCTGCAGTTCCACTTGGTATGTGTGTCTAAGATGTTGAGGACTGTATTGGCACATTTAGTTGACCTGTAAATAATGGTATGATATGGTATTTTATTTATTTATAACATTTTTGTTTGTTCTCCGTCATGCCCCCTATTTTGTTGTATTGTTGTTTGCGATATTGTTTTATAATCTCACTAAATAATTTATCAACGCAGTCATTGTAGAAAATTATATACAATTTAATTAAATAAACAAAATGGAATATTTGACTCATGGGGACACTATTTCCTTCACTGGCTCACTGTTTCTCAAGCACCCCTTTATTTAATTTCCACCGCAAAGCTCCAACTCACTCCACTGCAGACATTTTCGTAAAATAGAATTTCCATATTGAATATTTGTTCAATCTGGTTTTTATGCAGGTTTTTTTTTCCCGTTTTTTTTTCTCTCCCCCTTCCGCAACTCCGCCCATGTCAGATTCCAGTGAGTTAGTAAGAGAAAATACAGAGAAGGCATTTCAATCTCAGATGGTCAAAAACAATGTCTAGCAGCACAGTCATTGTGAGACGAGGAGGAGGAGGAGGAGGAAGAGGATGCACACTAAGCTCTCACAGAGGGAGTCAACCCTACCTGGGCCAATCTGCCACTAATGTCCTGAAACACTAGTCTACAGAGAGAACAGAAACAGCTATTGTCAACCTGGTCACACATACATACATACATACATACATACATACATACATACATACATACATACACACACACACACACACACACACACACACACACACACACACACACACACCAGCAAACACATTCACAAATCACATCGGTACACGCTTGCACACGGATACAAACCATGCATAGAGCGGTCCATTCATGAATGCAGAGACGTTTGATCAAAGTGTCTGTGCAGCTAGGCTGTTTTGAGTGCTCCTAATTCCAAATGTCGTGCACATACCTATGCCCATCTGGAGCAAACAATGCCATTCTGTATGTGTATGCGAAAAGTAATAATCGGAATTAATTTGTGAAAAAAATTTATTGCCATCCTTGATTTGTTTGTTTATGGAGAACGAATGTCGAGGGTCTTTCTGGCGTGAAGGTTTACTGAAACGCCCACGACTAGGCGGCTCTATGGGTTTGTTCCGTGCGCCAACACGCCATCACACACTTGAAAAACACTTGCAGACAGGAGGGAAAAAGGGAGGGAATGAGTGAGAGAGAGAAGAGGAGGGAGAGAGAGCTATACGGGGAGAGAGTGGTATACTTACATAGAGATCAGCTGCACCATAAAAGCCATCCTGATAGGCCATCACACTGAGAGAGAGAGAGAGAGAGAGAGAGAGAGAGAGAGAGAGAGAGAAAGTGGAAAGAAAAGGAAAAACGGAGGGAGAAAGAAGGGAGGTGGTGGGAAGTGGGAGGTGGGAAGGAAGAAAAAAAGAAAGAAAAGGGGAGCGATACGCCACCGTGTGGTGGTTGAAGGGAAGGGCAGGGTGGAGGGTTGAGGGATGGGAGGAGAAGGGTGCCAAAGAGATTAATACACACCGTGCAACATGCAATGCAAAATACCACCTCATTGGTCATATATATATATAGTGTTTAGAATAGAATAGAAATACTTTTATTATCCCGAGGGAAATTTGACACTGCAAATCGCTCACATTAAACATTTAGACAGAACGTGCTCTAGTCTAGAACATGCTCGTAGTCATTTTATTTCCTCTGCCAGTAACAAACATACATTGTAATTGTAACACTAGAGCACCAAATTAGTTTCTAATAGTGTATCCGTTAAAGCTTTTCATTACACTTTTTGGAGGTACAGGGAGATGGTATTTCAGTTAAGCTCACAATCAATGACATTAATTCAATAAAAACATGTATTAACTCACACAGCATGCACAATTCTCCAGTACTCCTTTTATATTATAAGTGAAGACATGCATTTAAATGAATGTAGGATATTTGTTTGTATTTGTTTTCTTGTCTGTGTGTTTGTGTATGAGAGAAAGAGAGAGGTGTGTGTGTGTGTGTGTGTGTGTGTGTGTGTGTGTGTGTGTGTGTGTGTGTGTGTGTGTGTGTGTGTGTGTGTGTGTGTGTGTGTGTGTGTGTGTGTGTGTGTGTGTGTGAACTTACCCAGGGTAGGTGGGGATGGCTTGCTGAGGCATAGCTGCCCTGATAGCACTGTACACCGGCCGGCCTCGACCCCGGAGGTGAGCACCCCGAAAGGTCGCTGCAGTGGAGACAGCTGCAGCAGGATATGGAAACCCTGGGACTGAGAGAGAGAGAGAGAGAGAGAGAGAGAGAGAGAGAGAGAGAGAGAGAGAGAGAGAGAGAGAGAGAGAGAGAGAGACAGAGAGACAGAGAGACAGAGAGAGAGAGACAGAGACTATCAGAAACATTTGGTATTGAAAGGTTGTAGTATTGATTGTGGTGAATATTGATTATTGTAAATGGGAATGGATGTTCCTGCATCAGCAGAAAAAATACATACATTTAGGTTATTTTAATTTATTTAATTCAAAGTGGATTCATCCCAACGCTGACAGAAGGTTTTACAAACTAGAGAATAACTGACCATCTCCTCTGTGGTCTAAGGTTTTTAAAACTAGAGAATAACTGACCATCTCCTCTGTGGTCTAAGGTTTTTAAAACTAGAGGATAACTGACCATCTCCTCTGTGGTCTAAGGTTTTTAAAACTAGAGAATAACTGACCATCTCCTCTGTGGTCTAAGGTTTTTAAAACTAGAGGATAACTGACCATCTCCTCTGTGGTCTAAGGTTTTTAAAACTAGAGAATAACTGACCATCTCCTCTGTGGTCTAAGGTTTTTAAAACTAGAGAATAACTGACCATCTCCTCAGTGGTCTACAGTAACTTCAACCAGCATGTGGACTGCAGATGTTAAAGGTTCAGCTTTAACATCAGTAAATGGTAGGATAAATGCCCTCCTGCTCCACTCAGTATGTGGTAGAACCTCCACCTTTCAAGCCGACTCTAGTCTCTGCTGGCAGACACACACAACTTGTGCAGACAAACATTACGGATATGGTAATAGTACTCGCTGTGACGTCAGCACATGATGCACATCCATTTTATTTTTGTGAAAAATGAAATAAATAAGAATTATCACGTAACTCTGGTCTACAGGTATCCAGTGTGAGTGTGAAAGCAGGCGTGTGTCCTACCTGTATAGAGCTCTGGGCTGTACATGCCTCCAACCATTGGACTCAACTTCCATCCAGCTGTAGGTAACAGAACAAAATCCAATTCCCAGTTTAGCATCAACAAACAAGCTAAGCAAAAAATATACTTTCCCCCCAAAACCTAAATTAGGGTATATCAAGGGTATATTTGTATACATTCTTTGGAAGAAAATAAGCTTTTTAGTGTATTATAGTAATATAGTGTTTTATTTCAATGTTTGTGAACATTACCACAAACACAGACGCCAAATATGAATAGTCCATATACATATTGTTTAGCATTAGTCCTTGTATCCAGAGAATTCAAACATCATGTTGTTGTTTTTGCTGGTGGTGCTCCCCCTTTGTTTACATTTAGATTACAGATTGGAGCTTTAATATTCACTAGAGCGTGAAATGGCATGTGATTAGAAATGGTTATAAATGAGAAAAGCGCTACGTACATAATGCATTAGCGTAGGGTATCGTGGCCAACCCTTCTCCGTTAGAGTACGGGGTGGTCATCTTCTTGTTCGTCATCACCCTGGCTGTGGCATTGTTGACCTAGGTACCACAGAATGGTAAGCTCAATACAATCAACGGATAACCATGTACCGGCAGTATATACCAGATGCTTCCCATGTATGAGACACCTTAAGCAAATCTTAACCGAATCCACACAATACAGACATATACAGATAACATAATTATCCGTTTGTGTCATATGTTCCCAAGGAACATGCCAACTTTATGGGAAATGCACTTAGTCTTTTCCAGTCAGCCAAGAAGATAGATACCAATTTCCTTTCTGTGCGTTCAGTAGAAAACGATCTGCCTTGCAAGCTATCTTAGCTTAGCACAAATTAATGGAAGCTGATCCATATCCACTTCCATTCATTTGTGTTAAGCTAGAATAGTTTACAGTCGGATAGCTTTCTACTGAGCGCACAGAGAGGAACTTGGTATCTATCTTCTTGGCTGACTCAGGAGAAAGTGCATTTCCCAAAAGGTTGGCGCATTCCTTTAGACTAACTAGGCAATGTATATACTGTACATAATCAACTCTTGTTTTTTTATGAACATCTGTGACATAACTGATGTGTCAAAGCAATTTGAAAACAATCTGTGGGTGTCTACTGAAGTGGTTCATCGTACTGACGAGTGGGTAATGGTATTTGGTATTTAATGCATGCGCTCTTCTTTTGAAGGAGAAAGACACTGGAAAAAAAACGAAGATCCCAGTGATGAGTAGTCAGGCAGTTTTTGCACGCATACAATTTAACCATTGACACACAGAACAAAAACAACAAACAAACAAACAAACAAAACAAACAAAAAATTATAAAAACATTTCAGATCGAAGGCATTCAAAAAATAAATCCAAGACCATTTGCTACCTTCAAAAAAAAAAGAGGGAAAAGAAGAGGGTGAAGTAAAGCAGCGAGATTCATCATCAAGTTGAACACGATGCAAAAAACATCAATCGAAAGAGTTCACAAATTACACACAGCCAATCAGGAGCGCATCGCATGACCAGAGGTGAGCAAAAACTAGCCAATCAGCAAGCATCAGATGCAGCGAAAGAGAACCGATCAAAACCGGTTTGCAGCCCTCCCAATCAAATACACGTCATACAGAAAGAGGGGGAGAGAAGAGAGAGAGAAAGAAAACGAGACCAAAAGAGAGAGGGATGCAGGAGGAAAGAGCCAGTCCACATAAAAAGACAAGGGGAACACATACATGATGGAGAGAGAGAGAGAGAGAGAGAGAGAGAGAGAGAGAGAGAGAGAGAGAGAGAGAGAGAGAGAGAGAGAGAGAGAGAGAGAGAGAGAGAGAGAGAACAATCTATCCACATGTGCAATTTGGCCAATGAACAAACAAAAATGAACATCAAGATGCAGGACAATCACACAGAATACATCTGACCATCTGCCTGCCGCTGATCTCATTATACATGAGGAGGAATGGAGAGATGGATGAATGAGTAAGAATGAAGAGAGAGAGAAAGGGAGAGAAGAGTCGAGAGATGAACAGAGATGGATGGGGGATGCAAACATCATTCCTCAAAAAAAAAAAAAAATCAAACCACAGCTGTGAAACACTGCCAGACATTCCAGATCAGTGCCTGATGCTATAAAGACCTATGGAAGCACACAACCACTAACACACCATCCATAACCAAAACAAGGACACCTCTTCAAATCAAAAGAAGAAAGTCCGCCCATATTTGAGCTAATTGTGCAAATCCTAAAGTTGATAGATGTGGCTATTTTCACAATAAGTGTCCTGCTTTGCTCTCCAAAGACTAAGAAGTATGTTCAGAATATTAGAGTGCATGAGATCTTAAGTGCAGCATGATGAATCATCTTTGAGACACGTACTGCTACTTAAACGACGGTCCATATAGTTGTTTGTACTTTTGAAAGTTCAGACGCTTGTCTCTGGTCTAGAGTCTGGAGAGAGTGGTAGAAATATCACCATCCTGCAACACTACAGAAAGACAAAGCTATAAGCCCTCTCTAGGAAGCTAACATAGCACTCATGCTCTAGCATGCCATCCCACTACAGTGTAGAAATGCAGCTACCAATGAATACATAACACAGAGAGATGACATAGTACTAATATGACGTCATACAGATGACGAGAAAGAGTCAACCATGCAGGATTCAGCTTTGGAATTATATGCTTAATGCAGTTAGAGAGGTGATTGGGATGAGTGCATAAGAAGTGGTAGTAAGATAGATGCTGTACATTCAGTTATAGAAGTGGCCATAATAATAATAATAATAATGCCATGCGGTCAATGGCTAATCTCGTAATCAACGTCTCATTCGCCACCTCCCCAATCAATCACAGGATTAGCCAATCAGATCCTTTCAATCAATCAAGCCCCCTACAGTCAAGGAGTCCTTAATTTGTGTGTTGGATGCATTTGTATCTTATTTGGGGCGGATGGGGTGGGGTGGGGAAGGGGTCATTCAAAGATGATGCCATGTGTACACAACTTACCATTGCTGTGGAAACGGCGTGAGGACACGCGAGCGGTTACCGTGGAGACTGACAACAACAACAACAACATACAAAAATCATCAGGGAAATAGAGAAAATATATATAACAAAAAAAAAGATAAACAAAAAAAAACAAAATCAAACAAACTATAAATAAATAAAAACGAGGTAATGAAAAGCAACCCCCACCCTGAGGCAGAGAGGAAGTGGTGTGGGGGGGTCACGTGTCAAAGGTCACATACGAGTAACGGCCATTTAACAACAACCTCGCCTCTACAGTTTAAAAACCACTTCATACAGAATCACATGGGGAGAGCGAGTAAAAGAACAAACAGAAGGAGACAGAAAATGTCAATACATTTAAAAAGGGAGTCTAACTTTGAGAGGAGACACTATCCGTCATTACCTTAAGATTATAGTCAAATCATTTAAAACGTCAAACATTAACCCCTCCGAATATTCTATAGGGAGTATATGAGAGGACAGGGAGATGAGAAGAGAGAGAAGAGATAGACAGACACGCCCGGGTGCTTCCACAGATGCGGGTGCATGAGGGAGAGACAAACAGGGGGAGAGACAAGACAGACAGACAGACAAACAGACTGGCATGGAGAGAAAGAATGGAGATAGAGAGAGATGGAGCAGAACTGAAAAGAAAGGAGAGGGAGACAACAACCATCAGCATCGCCTTCACTCTCTCTCTTCCTCCCTCCACAAGGATCCACCTGCACACGTGTGCCACGCCCACCACGCAGACAGAGAACATCCGAGACCATGCAGGAGCCAAGGAGCAAAACAGGTAAAGAAAGAAAGAAAAGAAAGAAAAACAGCACGATTCCAAATCAAGAGCCATTAGCCAATGGCAAAGCAGTGTGGAGTGTTTTATTAGCCAATGGCAAAGCGTGGAGTGTTTTATTTTCAAGGCCAGTTGTAGTTTGTAGTCTGAGGTCATGCGGACAACGTGGAGAAAGAAACAACACAACAAAATGCAGGTCCATCAAGTTTTGTGTTCTTTTTGGGAGAGGAGGATGCAAGTGATTTAAGTGTACGTGTGTGAATAATAAAAATGTTTATCCATCCATATAACACGCCCAAAATTAACACACTCTATTAATAAGCATACTTTTTTTTTAAAGACAGAAAAAATCACACATTTTGGCACACTTCCAGGGCAGTCTCATTCACAAACCTGTCCCCTGGAGACACTCGTCATGCACTCGGTCCCTGAACACATCAAGCATACAGGTCTAGCCAAAGGAAAATTCTTAGTATTAAGTATTTTCTTAGTATTAATTGAAAGAGCTAAACCCAAGACAACATCTGGCCTACATCTTATGAACCATCCATGCAAAAGAGCCTCTTCACAAACGCCGGCAAGCATGGTTTGTCAGAAGAAAATAAGAAAGAGGCTAATATTGCCCATCAACCATGAACACAACCATGAACCAAAATGGCCACTCAACATGATCATGGAAGAAGTGGTGATGCTGGTGATGGAAAGGGTGCAGAAGAAAGAAAAAAAAAGATCCTACATGCTGTGACATAAGCAGATACCGCTGGCAACCGTGCCTTCTGATTGGCCATGCCCATTGTGTAGCCACACCACCCAGCATGCTTTGCAAACCAGACCCACGGAGCTGAAGATCAAGGTGCAATGGACAGCCCACAACAACAAAAACAACAAAAACAACATGAATATAAACATCAACAAGGAGTGGCATCCAACCAGACATCTGTGTGTGGTACCACTGCACCATGCAGTAGTGAAGCCGGCGGAGGGGTTAGACTCAAAACACATACAGCCGCCGTGGAGCCTTCTCTCAGCCAGAACCAACCGGAACAAACCGGCTCCCATTCTCACTGTTGAACATGGAGGGAAACAGAGGAAAATGGCCACCGTTTTTAGAAGGTGAGGATGGTGAATTACCTCGATCTTACGTCCCTCCACCAGAGTGCCGTGAAGCTTCTCTCTGGCCCTCTCCGCATCGATGCTCGTCTCGAACGTGACAAACCCAAAGCCCTGGGCATTGAAGAAAGATGGAAACGGGGGAAGAGAAGGGAGAGTGGAATGAGGTTGAAAATAACCAAAAAGATAAGGTCTGACTTTTGCAGTGATGCACATTTTATTTGGAATTTGATATATTTTACAGATAAATATACTGTTTACAATATAAATTGGGAGTATTGTAAACGCTTCCTACCTTGGATCCCCTCTCGTTGAAAATGATCTCAACATCAAGGATTTTCCCATGTTGCTGTGAAGACAAAAGAAAGTAAATAAGTTCCAAGCGAGCACATGCTATATCGTATCTCACCACAAGGTGTCAGTCTTGTACAGTCAAAAGGAAATGGCAACGATCCAACACTGTTGTTCTTTTCCTACACCATGTCTTCCCTGCCTCTGCACTTTTCACTGCACCACAAAAAAGGGGCATTCCTCTCAAAAATAAAATGGTGCAGTCCAATTAGACAAGCTTGCAATCGTGCGCCTATTAAAAGCATCCAGTCCGTTGACCTCACCACCAGGCACGTTGAAACTGTTCAAACAACCCTCCGCCTACAAGCAAATCGTTGGTCATGAAGGCAAAACAGGAGTAACATGTGATTTCCCTGGCGCACACCTCCCCCATTTTGATTGTGATTCGTGGCTTTGTGGCTCAATTTCTGAAACTGCAAGCTTTGCTTTACTCATGAGTGCTTTCAGAAAACCAAGGTTTTTCTGAAAGCACTCACAAGTCAAGCAAATTTTGCAGTCTCAAAAATGTATGTATGGTTTTCACTAGAGGGCACCTCTACGTCATTTTGACAATGAGCCGTTTTAACCCTATAATCTGAGCGAGTGCTACACCTGTGTGTGGATGTGAAGGTGAGTGGAGACACAGGCTTGACTGTCTGTCTGTCTGTCTGCTGTCTGTCTGTCTGTCTGTCTGTCTGTCTGTCTGTCTGTCTGTCTCACCCCGAACATCTGCCGTAGATCGGGGTCTCGGAAGCGGAAGGGGATGTTGGAGACGTGGAGACGTTTGGGGGTCCCCTTGTCCGAGTCGTCACTGACGTTCCCCCCGACGCCGCCTCCAATCGAAACCACCAGCGCCTGGCACTCGATCTGGGAGGAGCCGTCAGACTGATGGGAAGGGAGGGACAGGAGAGGGACGTGAACCGGGAGGGAGGGGTAGAGAGCGAGGTGTGGAGAGAGAGAGAGAAAATAGAGAGGCGGGAGGGAGGGAGAGACAGAGAAAATGGAGGGAGAGAGAGAGGGGGGAGAGGGATGGAAAGAGAGGAGACAGGGCGAGAGAAAGATGGCCAAATAAAGGCAGAAGGAATGAGAAGGAGGTG
>NC_140171.1:43655188-43822688 GCF_963971535.1 Notolepis coatsorum
GGGCCACACAGAGACCACTTTCCCAAGAGCTTCAGTCTAAAAGTCTTTCAGGCAGGATATTATATTTCAATCCCCCTGCTGTGTGTATGTGTGTGTATGTGTGTGTGTGTGTGTGTGTGTGTTTGTATATGTGTATGAGTGTGTCTACATGTGTGTGAGTGTGTGTGTCTACTGCCCCTCATTAAATATTCACTACAGTCACATCTATTATTGAGGGTCAGCAGCCTCCATGCATAGGGTGTTGCACAATAGTGAGCGTCTGACACCCCCCCCCCCCCCCCCCCCCCCACACACACACGCACCTCCCTGCACACCACCTCTGACACGCAAATACCCACATGCCCAAATGCTCACAAAGACCAACTGTCAGCAAGGGAGGCTGGCTGCCCAAGCGGCTCCTACTCACACACTACCCCAGAAATACTCATCCAAGAGTACGGTACATTTCAGCATGTCTATATTAAGCAGGCCTACATCCCAGCGCGTCGATTCAAGTTCACACAAACACAACACAATGAGACACCACCATCCAAAGACACACACAAACACAGGCTATCACACACACACACGCAACACAATGAGACACCACCCAAAGACACACACACACACAAACACAGGCTATCACACACACAACACAATGAGACACCATCCAAAGACACACACACTCATAACCTGCAGTGCATTCCTTGCCTGTTGACCGAGGGGCATCGCTACCCTAAATGGTAATATAGTACGATAGTACAGAGTGGTGAGAGAGCCCAGACAGACAGAGGCAGACGGAGACCTGCAGAGACAGACAGAGATAAACAGAGACAGACAGAGAAAGGCAGAGGCAGACAAAGACCGGCAGACAGGCAGAGACAAACAGAGGCAGACAGAGACAAGGAGAGACCTGCAGAGACTGGCAGAGACAGAGACGGAGGTAGACAAAGACAGGCAGAGACTAACAGAGACAGATAGAGACAGACAGAGGCAGACAGAGACAAACAGACAGAGGCAGACAGAGACAAACAGAGACAGACAGAGACAAACTGAGATAAACAGAGACAGACAGAGACTGGCAGAGACAGACAGAGACAAACAGAGACAAACTGAGACAGACAGAGACAAACAGAGACAGACAGAGACCTGCAGAGACTGGCAGAGACAGGCAGAGATAAACAGAGACAAACAGAGATAAACAGAGACAGACAGAGATAAACAGAGACAGACAGAGATAAACAGAGACAGACGGAGATAAACAGAGACAGACAGAGATAAACAGAGACAGGCAGACAGGCAGAGACACACAGAGGCAGACAGGCAGAGACACACAGAGACAGGCAGAGACAGACAGACAGGCAGAGACACACAGAGGCAGACAGGCAGAGACACACAGAGACAGGCAGAGGCAGACAAAGACAGGCAGATGCAGACAGAGACAGACAGACAGGCAGAGACAGATAGACAGAGACAGACAAAGACAGACAGAGAGAGACAAACAGAGACAAACTGAGACAGACAGAGACAAACTGAGACAGACGGCAGGGTTTCCCATTAATGACCTAGACTGTGGTGGCCCGTAATAGTAATCCACTATATCTTTTTATTTTCTAAAAAATAAACCAGTTCAATCAACACAGGTAACCACTTTTTCTTCATTTCTTTGATGGCTCAAATGTATGCTCTTAGTCCAGTGGTTCCCAAACCTCTCCTCGAGACATCCCAGCCGTTCCATGTATTTGTTAAATTCCACCACCAGCACACCTGATTCAACTAATAAAGGGCTAGTTAAGTTGAATCAGGTGTGCTGGTGGTGGAATTTAACAAATACATTGAACGGCTGGGGTGCTTCGAGGAGAGGATTGGGAAGCACTGATCTAGTAGATTTTGTGTTTTGAGCACAAAGTTCATCATAGATCTAGCCTCTTTATTTTGCTCTCAAAGTGCACCAGATTGATGCATTTAACCCTTTCTCTGCCAGAGCTTATATCCATCCTTGTACCCTCTCTGCCAGCTCTATTTGTCTATGGCGATGTTCACCTTCTTTGCAGGGCTATAACTTTTTAAACTGTATTGCTAAATTGACATTACTATGGCCCATTCAACATCAATTATCTATCGTTCAGGATGTAGGAACGTTTTACTTTTTCATTCACACATTCATACTAAAATACCGTCTAGAGTATAAATATGTTTTTATCGTTTTCTGCTGTATTTCATAGAACGTGAGATATAGCCATAAATGCATATATTAGATGATAAAATGCAGTTTGATACCGATCAACGTTATATTAAAAATTTCAACTGTACATGGTCCTAAACGTCATGACTGGTCATCTGCTGGTGACCGGATGGGGGGGGGGGGGGGGGGGGGGTCGTTTATAATTCAATGACCGACGTTAAATGATTCATGTAGTATGGGTGATATATTGATCAGAGCAGTTTGTATTGAAAATGGTAAAGAAAAACGCTCCTCTTACCGTTGGGCGATCACACTGGAGCAAAAAGATCGCTATTATGAGATGTTGATCGATGCGATCCATTTCCGGTTTGTATATTACTAATACACGTCCAAAACATGTTGATTATTGAGTTATGGCAAAGATTCATATCGACAGTGTCTGTATTGAGTCCTGGGACGCTAAGCGAGTGGCCGGACGAAAATAGGGGACGGACCAAGAACTTCCGGCTACTTCCGGTTTGGCAACTCGTCGATCGGCCACGAGGTGGCGGTATTGAAGCGTTGCAGAGTTGTGATGGCCCAGACAGCATCACCCAAGACTCCGTAAGTGACATATGAATACCATGACGAAAATATTAAATATTGATCTCAAAGACGCCTTGCGGCATCATTGGCAGATTACGCATGGCGGAGAATGACGTGTTAACACGTCATCGGCGGAGAATGGGTTAACTTTAAAATGTACCCCAAAAAAATCCCGGGGGTTCACCCCTCATAGTCTCTGAAAATCCTGTGGGAAACACTGGACAGAGACAGGCAGAGGAGATGGGGTGCAGACAGGGTGAGGAGGTGAGTGACAGAAGGCCCATGGGTTTCTTCTTTACAGTTCTGTTGAGCCTGGGCTTTAATAGATCATCTATACAAATACATAAATAAATAAATGAATAAACAAACACAAATGGAAATAGACAAATGTATTAAATCAAAGTATATATTTTCTTTTAAATAAATCAACAGCCTACTGTATACCTGGGGAACACTTTTTTCCATATCTTACTTTGCCGAGTTACGTGCGTTGTGTGAGCTGTGTGAGCCAATTGGAGGCTTTTTTTTCTCCATTTTGGATGATTTTAGATTGTGGTTGAACAAAATAAATGTTATATCTTGGAACAAACATGCTTATTGGCTCACAGACACTGATGAGAGAAATACTTAGGTATCAAAATTAGGTATTTAATGACACTGTCATTCACAGTGTACATTTTTCAACACAGTTGATAGTATTGAAGCAATTCAATAGATACCATCAAATAATCAAATTTCGATACCCAGCGATAAATATACATATATCAAACATGTATTGCAGCCACACAGATTTCATATTGATCTTAGGTTCAAACCATCCTTTGAGAATGCATTTTTCTTGCCATGGTTAGAACCGCCATACATGTGCATGTCCTCTGTAGGCTCAGGGGGATTTTGAATCATCTCCAAGGAGGAGGAACACAGGACACAGGGACCATTCCATCCAAAACATTACATAATGCAGTGGAGACCCAATGCAACCAATTCTAAGTTTCATTTAGAATGCACGACAATGCATAATATAAAATCTGAGGGATAACTTTGTAATTTATCAGTTGATATGCCAGGTTTTTTTTAAGGTGATAATATATTCTCCCATATATTGTTCCAATTCAGCATGATATTAAGATGTTGCAATTTGTTGTTCCAGATTAACTCCCCAAGATGTCTATTATTCGCTGCAATTTTCTTTCCATACAAGATGGAAACTAAGCCCTGTGTAGAGAGGAAGTCAATCAAAAGGTGTTCTTCTACGGAGCACCATGGCACATTAACGCAGACCGCCCTGGAGGGGGGAAATGAAGATCAAAAATATCCTTCAGTTCTTGAAATGTTTTTAGACATTTTTCATTAAATAAATCAGCTATAACCATCCCATTTTTAACTGACCAATGAGGGAAAAGGAAAGGTTTAGATAATAGGCCACTATTATGCCATAATGGAGACATAATCAATTCTCCACCTTTCTCCATATCTGTAAAGAATTGTCTCTTATAGAACCCATCCGCAAGGAGGCGGACTTCTGTTTACTGACAGATAGCGGCACATCGGTCTTCATTTTGATGGTGGAATGGTATTTGATGGCATTTCATTTTCAGTCCAAATTACAATGTGATGACGTATTTTTAATAAAAAGAAATGTCAATGTTTTTATGATACAATTCGTGGTGCCATTTCATTCAAAACGTTGTACTTTAACTTTAAAAAATACTGCTGCAAGGAACAATGTTTTGATTCGTAGAAATATACAGTATCGTATATAATTTTCACAATATGTATACATCATGGAGGACGAGTCACGACATAGTAAAAATCCATACCTTCGCATGGATATGACCTTCATATTGTGTAAACCTGCCGCCGCTCCTAAAAGATGCTGTGTGCATCCGACTGCACACCTCTGTAATGAAGGTGAGTGAGTGAGTGATGGTCTGAAGCAGTGCCCTGCTGTGTCATACAATACATCTCTGTCGGGAGTGTTAGCAGAGTGTTTGCTTGTGTGTGCGTGTGTTTGTGTGTGTGCGTGTACAGTATGTGTGTGTGTGTATGTGCGTCCATGCGCGCGCGTGTGTGCGTGTATGTGTGTGTATGTATGTGCGTCCATGCGTGTGTGTGTGTGTATGTGTGTACTGTATGTGTGTGTGTGTATGTGTGTGCGTCCATGCGTGCGTGTGTGTGTGTGAACTGTATTTGTGTGTATGTGTGCGTGTGTGTATGTGCGCCCATGCGTGTGTGTGTGTATGTGTACTGTATGCGTCTGTGCGTGTGAGTGTGAGTGTGAGTGTGTGTGTGTGTGTGTGCTGTGTGCTGTGTGCTCACGCGTGCGTGTGTGTGCCATCTGTCTTCCAGCTCCTGACCTTTCTCAGCCTCACACCTGTGACATGGTAGCCAGGTCCCTCTACTGTATGTGACAAACAGGATGATGAACACACAGGCCGACCTGGGTCACATAGATATATTGAAACTAGACGGAAGCATTTCTGAACAAACCCATCACCTCTCAACAAAGATCATCACATGTAACATTACATTACATCATGTAAGAAAATGATCGGTCACAAAAATATATATTTTTCTTCGTATGTCTCACGTGTCCAGCTGACCAGACCATCACCTTTATTTATTTATTATTCATAATATATATTGTTCTTTATCTTTTATGCGCATGTTTTATATTCTCATATATCTTTACTGTCATTTCTATTACCCAGCCTGTAACTCTCCTCCCCCTCCCCCGTGCTTCTATGACCCCTGGATGACCCCAGGGGGATCAATAAAGGAGCATGTTATCTTATAAGGTTACATTTAGGCATAAGGTTTCCAGTGAGGTAAGGTTAAGGCAAGACCTCGGTTTATAACAAGCCAACTCTGTATAGGATAAACATGTTGCAAGTTCCAGCTTTACAGTCTGGCCTGATAATGTTGTCAGAAGCATATTTCAGGTTCAACTTCAGGTAGAAAAGAGAACATTCACAGGGTTCCCACAGACATTGAAAAATGAAATTCAAGGACTTTCAAGTACTATTTTTGTTCATTATAAAAGGGCATTAAAAGGATACAATTCACTTTTAAATGCTGTTTTTTATAGAAGTTAGTTACACTTTAAATAAAACAATTATATTTCTTGATTCAAAACAATTTAATCATGGATGAACAAAACTTTCAATGTGATTTTCAAGGACTTTTTAAGCACCTTGTTAAAACTGTTTTCAAGTTATTCCAGGCCTTGACTTTTTTTTTAAATCAAGCACTTTAAGCACTTCAAGGACCGTGTGCGAACCCTGCATTCATGAGCGAACTGCCATGTTGTGCGAGGGGCGCGCATTACAATGAGTTTTTTTGTATGACATCACATAAAGACGGAAGTCCAAATGACTCGTTTAAAGGCACAGCTTCTGAATACAGGCTGGGTGCTAAATCTGACTGGGTCGTCTTATTTTACAGTTTCAGTGTTAGTGGGCCCACCAGAGACCCACAGATATGTGCACAAGCTGAAAGAAAGTGAGTTTTTCACCATATGGGTTCTTTAACACTTTCAGAGCCCAAGCTTAACCTTGATTTACCGGTTGAATGCCCACCATCCACTTCAATGTTAGCATTAATAACGCCTAATCTATGTTTTAAATTATGGCTATGTGTCTAATCTGCCCGTCGCTTATCAATGACTCGTTTTCCAGTCAACATTGTCGAAGCGGATTGTTTTTTTATCGGTTCCTTTTCGTTTTATAGCATCTTGAAAAGCCCTCGTTTTCAAGGAAAATATAAAGATTCCATGATAAAAGACGTTTACTGGAATATTCTAGAATACACAAAAACTTTGTAATTTTTCGGCCTATTTATGAATCGTTTTCAAATAAACGCTAGATTATCGATAGTATATGTGTACATATGCACGCTGGAGACGCGAGCTGAAAAATCTATTATCTGATTTCCTCATCAGCGATCGCACACACACACAGGGCAAACGCTGAGATCTCAGTGAATACAACTCTGATTATCCCAATACTGGTAAAATAGATTCCTTACCTCAGATCAGATGTTCTCCAAAAAGATCATTCCAATTCCTGATCGCCATTCCAAATATCGATCACTACTGTCTACTATCAATTGGCTACTGTGAATATATATTCCAGGCTGCTTCCCGTCCCGCGATGACTTCCATGTTGAGCAGACAGCTTGCCAGCTCAAGGAGCCAGCTGGCTCCGCCTCTACATATCGACTGATCTAAGCGACTGACCTGCAGTTACACAGGGATAGACGATAGGGGGCGCTTTTTTCCATTCTGAGCTGCTGGAGGAGCTGCTGTACCAACGGGAGACTCGGTTGATGAAATATGAAATCAGATCGCTAATAAAAAAAATTTAAACGCTAATACACGTCGTGGGCATTCAGGCATTGGGCTGATAAAACGTCATATGACGTCATGGGCACTGAAAGTGTTAACAACTGACTGAACTAACATTCATACAGTATGCAAACAGATGGCATACCATGTCTCCCAAACCCGTTAGTATAATGAACTAAAATGACTCAGTATGCACAGACAATAAAGTAGGTGGAGTCAGTTGATTTATGGGTTGCCAGCTAAGGTAGAGTAACCAGAGTCACATTGACGTATAAATAAAGGACCTGGGGGCCGCTAGAGAGGGCAGTGGTGTCTGTGACAAACATGTCTAGTAGGTAGGACTACAATAAGTATATTATAGTCGCTTATAGGATAACAGTATCCTGTATCATGCTAATAAACAGGTCTAATGCAAGGCTGAGCATGGTATTACAATCTTCATTTTTACAAAATGTCATTGTTGGGGGGAAAATCCATATAGCTGCAGTACAGAATGTTACCGTACACGAGGATGACGCACGATTTAAATTCCATCCAGACAATCAAACCCCAATTCATCAAATTTGCACTTTTTCTTACGCAACATAAAAAACTAAATGGGTGGATAAGGTTCCGTGTATAATACTGTATGTGACCAAAGAAGAAAATGATGATAAATGATACATGAGAGAATCGCGCCCGGCGGCACCTAAATTAACTGTATTTTGTTCCCAGTGTGAGTTGAAGATGATAGCAGGTGGAGCCAGTCATTCTGGGTCAGCAGGTACAAGGGCTAACCTGGATTAGAAACAGAAATAGAGAAACTAGACACGCTGCTGTGTCTCGCTAGAAAGAGAAAGTTGATCACCCAGGCTTGGGGTCAGGCACAGAAGTGGGAAAATGTAGACTGTATTCTAAAAACATAGCCTTAAGGTGACGACACAACGTTTTGGAAGCGCTGTAGATTAGTAATGTTATCTCCATCAGGGCAAACAAGACAAAGGCTCTATGTGGATTAAATACTGAATTACACAGATCAGATACATCTGGTAAAAACAAACCCTGGTCATCGTATTTGCTGGTAAAACTTGCCAATGTACATTTGGCCATGTGTTCCTAACAGACACACAGAGTCAGGTATGAGCCAACCTGGGTCAGACCAACTACACCATACAGAGAGAAGACCAACCAACTACACCATACAGAGAGAAGACCAACCAACTACACCATACAGAGAGAAGACCAACCAACTACACCATACAGAGAGAAGACCAACCAACTACACCATACAGAGAGAAGACCAACCAACTACACCATACAGAGAGAAGACCAACCAACTACACCATACAGAGAGAAGACCAACCAACTACACCATACAGAGAGAAGACCAACCAACTACACCATACAGAGAGAAGACCAACCAACTACACCATACAGAGAGAAGACCAACCAACTACACCATACAGAGAGAAGACCAACCAACTACACCATACAGAGAGAAGACCAACCAACTACACCATACAGAGAGAAGACCAACCAACTACACCATACAGAGAGAAGACCAACCAAAACAATATCACCACGTTAGCCAAAATAATAACTAGAAACTTCAGACTCCTCTCGCACATGCATTGGACAAGGCAACCAGTATGTGGGGACAACCCCAGTCATTATCATTCCATTTGTCACCAAAATAGAGATAGAAAAAAAGAGAGTGGAGGACAACCTTGTGTTTGTGTTGAACTACTGGCCCTTTTCAAAGTGGATCCATTTCCAGCCTCAACCCAACAGGCATCTCTCTGCCCGACAAACCATGCCAACAGGCATCTCTCTGCCCGACAAACCATGCCAACAGCCCAGCATCTACCAAAATAGTGCCTTGCATGATGTTGTTGTTCTGTCGAGCACGTCAAGTTATGTGCTATTCCTCGACTGCCTTGTCATTCGGTCGCGTAAAAGCATCTGCTGAAAACATAAAGACGGCGTGAGAGAGAGATAGACAGAGAGATAGACAGAGAGAGAGAGACAGAGAGAGAGAGAGAGAGAGAGAGAGAGAGAGAGAGAGAGAGAGAGAGAGAGAGAGACCGAGAGAGAGAGAGAGACTGACTGACCTAGCATGACAGAGAGAAAGAGAGTATTTTTTGCCACTTTGATGCCTAAGGCTACCAGATTGACTAGGTTATATGTTGCACTTTTGTATTAGGCACGTTTGTATGTTTTGCTTGTACATATGGTTATGTTATGGTTAGGGGTTAGGATTAGGGGCGAGGTGGCAGTTACTTTGAGCACTCACTAATTCATAGGAAATCCAACAAAAAGCTTGAACAAATATGAAGGTATGGTATACTATCATGGATTGGATACATGCAAAAGGTATGGATTACAATACCGTCACCCACAATATATACATATTGTAAAAAATAAATACACACTATATATTTTTAAGTTGTTTGAAAATATTTAGGAAATAGACAATTTTGACATTACAATTGTACTACAAGATAAAGATGTCATATCACATTGTAATTTGTACGAAATAACTCCCATCAAATACTGTTAACTTATACCGTCAAAAAGTAAAGACAAATATTATTATATGATATGATACTTTGGCCATATCGCCCGGGCCTATGTGTGCGCATTAGGGGTTGTGTAAGCGGGTATGTTGCCCAGGCAGAGTCAGTGACTCAGAGCAGTAGCTGGAGCTAGCTTACTTTCGGGTCAGTTGGCAGAGGCGAGTGCGTCTGAGGAGGCATGTTATAAAATGCACTCGTCTGCAGCAATGTCACTCTTCTGCGGAGGAGAGGAAAGCAAAAGGAAGAGAGGAGGAGGAGGAGGAGAGGAGCATGGCTTAGAGCGCTAACTAGGGCAGCACTGGGCCATTTCACATGAATAATGACTTTTCAGGATCTTTCTTTCCAGGGCCTAAAGCCATTAGTCTATAGCCTAATTCCAACTGACTTGGAGGATGGAAAATACGGCTCATATTGTTAGAAGCAGCTCAAAACTGTGGCTCAGTAAGCATATTAAGTGGGCGAGTTGCCTTCCATCCAGACGCAGCCTTTTGACACTGTGCTGTTGTTGGTTTGTAACCAGCTCTGCCAACAGCTGGAGAACCGTTTTACGACGTTGTCAGTGGCATACCGATGAGCCAGGAGACCCCCCTCATTAAATTATTCCATCCCCAAGTGGACCCATCCCCCTCCCCCCTTTCCTCTCCTCTCGCTGCCGCTCTCCCCTTTCCTCCCACTCTCTGCTCCCTTTTGCTTTTTACGCTTCATAAAATCCAGACGGGACCCTTGCATCCATCCCGCCCCCATGCCTGTCAATCAAGCCAGCTGCCTCATAACGACAGGACATCAGTTTTGCCTAAGCTCCGCCCTCCACTCTATTCTTCCATCTCCTTATAGGGTAACAAGTCTGCTCGTCAACAAACCCCTCCCACTACACCCCCTTCCAATTCCTTGTAGGGTCGTATACACCCCCCCCCCATGACAGACACACAAAGTAGAAAGGCACACACACATTTAAGTGTTACATGTACACCTGAATTCACATACACACAGGTACGCACATATACACACGCACACACACAGCACAGCCTCTCAACCAATGACTTTCCCTGTCATCTCCCCACTAGCAGTATCAATGGTCTGCTAGGCTCCAGTGCAACACTTTATGAAAGGTACACACTCCAAAACAAAGATGGCTGACATTATCCGTCTGTCAATATTTCTCATTAAAACCCACACGTCACCGACCCAGACAAGCAGGTGAACACACACTGAGAGGAAAAAAAACATGTATTTACCCGACGTTGACACTCCTCGTCCGATATATTCATTATACCCATGGAACTAGTCGGTCTTGTTCAGGGGCCCGCGGGAGGGTTTCAGTAATAATATGACACTCGGGTGTCTCGACCGTCCCGTGTGGTTTGGGATGCGTACACAAGGAACCTATATGACAAGTGTTGTCATTGTCAACGCCGCTGTGCAAAGAAGCAGAGTAGGCGACCCCTCTCCCATTTCAAACATGGCTTTTTATTTTTTATTTTTTTGGAATGGCACACATACACAGGCGTGTCAAAACTAGTGCTTTCAGAATTCTTGTTAATGCAAATGTGGGTTGAAGAGGTGAAGCTGTTAAGCTAATTTCAGCAATTCAGTAGCAGCTTCCCAGCTGTGTTTGTAGAGTTAATTATTATTTTTAGACGCGTAGTGTTAAAGAAAAAAGAAAAAAAGGGTGTTAGCTTTAGCGAGGGCTCGGCAGTCGACTCGAGAGACTTTTCCTCGCCGCACGCTGTACAACAACCAGCTATCAATGAACAGTCGCCATGGCAACGTGGCTCATTGGGATCACGACCATTTGTTGACCGCGCGAAGATCAATAATAGGAGGGGGCGGAACACCAAGGCGGGGGCCTAATAAGTCTGAACTTCGACACAACCTCTTTATGGTTTATGCGGCGTGGCAGAGAGAGAGAGAGAGAGAGAGAGAGAGAGAGAGAGAGAGAGAGAGAGAGAGAGTTACACCAGGTAGGCGTCTCTCTTCCCTCGCCTCAGGGCACAAGCTTAGGTGGGGCTCTGCAAATATTTCAGCCTTTTACTTTTCTCTTACTGTTCCCACTTTTCTCTCTCTCTCTCTCTCTCTCTCTCTCTCTCTGAGAGACTATGAAAGGTGCTTATAAATCACAGGCCATAATTTACTTAGTGCTGTACTTGCCTGCGGAAATCACCCCACCCCTCCCCCCAGTTCAGTCATAAAGCAACGTTGAATGCACACACATACGTCGTGTAACTGCAAAGTCAGCTGTACAGTCGTTGAAATTGCATCACACAGGCAAACTAGCTTACTCCACTTCACCCGTGATATCGATTTATCTCAGTATAGCTCTCCAGTTGTCTCCCTCCTTCTATCCCTATCTCTATCTATCCATCTATCTCTCTATCTCTGTATAATCCGAGCTTCTTACCACATCTATGGGCTTTCCTGGTAAATGAGGGTGCCCTGTCACCTTTAAAATCAATTTCCATTCTCCTCTTGCTCGCTCTCTCTCTCCCTCTCCCTCCCATCCCCCCTTTCAGCGTCTCTTAAAGGAAAACATTGAGATAACAGCTGCCAGGGCCCCGGGGAGAGAGGGAGGAGTGAGAAAAGAGGTCAAATAGTAAAGAGAGCAGGATTCCAAGGTACAGCTGAAAGAGAAGTACACACACGCAAGCACCCAAACGCACAGGACCACTGACTCACACTGCCAGTGAAATGTAATGATATGAACGTGACACTTCACACACTAACCCTGCTGCCTGCTATGTGCTTACGGTTGGTGTGTGTGTGTGTGTGTGTGTGTGTGTGTGTGTGTCACTCTCAGAGAGTACAGCGAGGAGGTGTTAGTCGGGTACAGAGAGAGACAACTGTTCTGAGGACACCTGTCCCTTTCACTCCCAGGATGGAGGGATGTACTGGGACAGCTGCAGGGACAATAAAGAAACATTGCTTCACCTCCCCCTCTATTCCTGCCTAGTCCCTCTCTCTGACCCTCAAAACGCCGTAAGAGTTTAGCTGATATTGTGGATGGAGAGAGAGAGAGACCGAGACCGAGCAGAGGCCCATACTTGGCCATCGTTAGCGAGCTCTGCCTTCAGCTGCAGCGACTGGCATATATATTCCAGATACATAAACAGAGTGTGTTCTCTGGCGACGCAGGCAGCGATGTTCACAAGGCATGCGCGCTACTAGCCCTGGGCAGGGAGCAGATGCCATCACAATGGCGTACAATACAGTGCTGCTGGCTGCTGCATCTCAGCATAGCGAATCACAATAGTAATAACGATACAATCTGGAGCCTCAGTCCCTGTCCCTCCCCCCTTCCCCCTCTCCCTCTTTCTCTCTCTCTCTCTCTTTCTTTCTGTCAACAACACACAAACCGCCGCTCTATAATCAATGTTTCTATTCCTTGCGTTCGTAGCAGCAGAGTGGCCACTGTGCGGGTAACCGAGGGAGTCTGATTAAATGTCCTGACTGGACCATTCCAGGAAAAAGGGGGTCATGCAGAATTCTCATCCGTTAATGCTCGATTAACATTTCATGCTAAGCGACAGCCCCGTTCCGTTCTGATGTCATGTAATGTACAGTGCGGTAATGGCACACGAGATGGCAAGGAGATGGAAACAAGAGGCACATACAGGAGGCGATACATGAAAAGGGTTATCAGGATAAACACTCACCGACAACACGGAAGGATAGTACAGTCCCATCATCGTATTCTGTGCAAGAACTCAATTTGTCGTCTCTCCACACTCTCTCTCTCTCGCTCTCTCTCTCACTCCTCCTCGCACGCTCTCTCTCTTTCTCTCTTTCTCTGAGCGCGTGTCACCTCTCCAGCTCACTGTTTCTCGTCTGTGTGTCTCCCAGATTCAAAATCTCCCTCTCTCTCTCTCTTCCCCCGCTCGCGCCGACTGCCCTGCCAATCCCCCCCCCACCCCTCCCCACCTCCTCCACTGGCCCTCTGTCCCTGTCACTCTCCCTCGCTCGCTCGCTCACCGATTTCCTCTCTCTAGCTTTCTCGCTCTCTCTCTCTCTCTCTCGCTCCCTTTCTTTCCCTCTACCCCCAGCCTTCTGTTTTGCTGCTGTGCCCTTGCTTGCTCATCTCTTCTCTGCCGCGCTCGTCTCTCTACTCCAGTCCTCTTCTCCTCCTCCTCGCTCACCCAGATAGCCTGACGCTTCCCCCTCCACCCCTCCTACTTCTCCTCTGCCTCTGTCACACCTGCAAACTTTCCCCTCCCCTCCCCTCCCTCTCATGTCGCAGTCCCTCCCTCTCTCCCTCTCTCCCTCCTCCTCCTCTGTTCTCTTTCTCCATGTAGGTGAGTTAACTGGGGCTGCTGGCACCACTGGGATAGGAACACAAGATCTCTCTCTCTCTCTCTCCCCTGCAGGGGCCTTTGATCACATCTCTCTCATGCAGCCGGTGACAGTTTAGCACCTTCATCGCATTCGAGGGCCTTTGTTATTCACCATCCTGTCTGCTTTTTCCTCCTGGGGGGGAGGGGGGCAGTTCACACTACAGAACTCCCCAGGCCGTCTCACAGGTCCTTAATGGCTTACTCACATGCCCCATAAGGCTATATCTCTGTATAGTCTTACCGAATCATTACCCATTAGCCATTATGATGGCTTTTTGCCATAAAAACACTAAGCTATAATGCTGTACCATCTTAGGTTTTAATATCAATATGATAATTATATGATATGGAATGATAATCTAATCTGGTTCCACCCCCGAGATCTGAACACACGTCAAATAATAATAATAACTTTATTTGTATAGCACTAGGCCAACTGGTTTGAAAACCACAGTGTAGAAATCTCACACAATAAAAGCGATGGGGACACACACACAAACACTAAAGGACAGAGATAGATGGCTTGTGGATAAGAGCTAGTGGAGAGCAGAGCAGGACGCTGGACGCTGGTCAATGGGACACTCAGAGAGAGAGAGCGGGACGAGGGGATTACAAGCGCATCAAGAGAGCATGAGTGGATGAATGGAGGATGATCGGAGGATTAACCACACAAACTAAACTGTCTAATAACACCATCAGCAGGCTAATACACCCTCAGCAGACTGGACTGGATCCACACACACAAACAATTATACACCGATCCTTACTTTTTCTTTTTACATGTGTACTCTTGATGTACAGTATTTGTGTGTGCAGACTGCTGAATTGACTGATCTTGAAAATACATGTCAAATACATTTCATCTAGCATAGAATAGCGTTAATAATGCTGACATGACAACAGTAATGTTAATAATGCTGACATGACAAGAGTAACGTTAATAATGCCGACATGACAACATTAATGTTAATAATGCTGACATGACAAGAGTAATGTTAATAATGCTGACATGACAACAGTAACGTTAATAATGCTGACATGACAACAGTAACGTTAATAATGCTGACATGACAACAGTAACGTTGATAATGCTGACATGACAACAGTAACGTTAATAATGCTGACATGACAAGAGTAATGTTAATAATGCTGACATGACAAGAGTAATGTTAATAATGCCGACATGACAACATTAATGTTAATAATGCTGACATGACAACAGTAATGTTAATAATGCTGACATGACAACAGTAACGTTAATAATGCTGACATAACAGTAATGTTAATAATGCTGACATGACAACAGTAACGTTGATAATGCCGACATGACAACAGTAACGTTGATAATGCTGACATGACAACAGTAACGTTGATAATGCCGACATGACAACAGTAACGTTGATAATGCTGACTAGGCCTGCCACGATAATCAATCAATCAATTTATTTAATGACCACCCAGCCAGGCTGGTGGAATTTAGTTTCAGTGCAGGTTTCATAGCAGTTCCAACATAAAAACATAAAAACATAGAACATATGACATCACTTACAGCGTACATAAAAGAAAACACAATTACATAGATACAGTTCAGAGTTTGTCCATGTCCATGTCAGTCAACATTTTGCTGGGCGATTAATTGCCCCCGAAAATATCGCGATAAGCGATATTATTGCGACCGGTTAGAGAATTTTTTTGAGAAATGTATTTCCCAAAACTTTTATTTTGAAGCCCACCGCTCCGTCTTTTCCGGTTTAAGACTTTTATTTTGAAGCCCACCGACCGGACCGGAAGTATTGTTGTGATTATCCTAGCCGACAACTTGTCTCGTCCGGTTGTGTTTTTTAGTTTTAACGTTAGCTACTAACGTTAGATGCAGCTACTACAGGCAATCAACGATGAGGAGGAAGCGTCAAAGCAGTATATAATAGAATAGCTGTGGTGCGTAGGCACTGCAGCACGACTCGAAAACGACCCGTTATAATAAATTAATTCATGTTTAACTTGTCCCCGTCTCCAGTGCTTTGACTAGCCCCACCCGTTCATTGTAAACAATGATGCATGTAATTGTATTAACGTTATTCTGTGTTATTCTAACGTTACACTACAAATAACGCTACTTGGTTAAAAAAACACTATTGAGAAATGTATTAAGCTATATGTGGCGTTGCTACTGCCCCACGGAGCTCCCGTGCTGTGCTCTGTAGTAACGCCAGCGGCCAACCCACACGGAGAGAGACTGCAAGGGGCACTGGTTCCGCCTCATTAAAACAAACGCGCAAATAGCAATTAATCGCGCCCGTCAAAATCATTGCATTCATTTTAATTATCGCGGCAATTAATCGATTTATTGCTTATCGCGGCAGGCCTAATGCTGACATGACAACAGTAACGTTAATAATGCTGACATGACAACAGTAACGTTAACAGGTTCAGCGCCAGAGGTCGCTATGGGTGTTGGGCCGTTGTGTGCCAGCGCTCTGTTCAATGGGGATAAATTCCGGTGTTTGCAGTGCTAAACCTATATTAAATATTATAGCTATGGATCTAATAACAACGTCGATTGTCAGTGAGTTTCTTCCGGTCAACATGCAAAAAACTGATAATTTTTTCATCCATACATTTCCGTTTTATACCGTGGTGAATATGAGTATAGTTTTAGAGTGATCCTGTGTAATCCCAGGAAACTCCGGCAAACAGCGCTTTACTGTATTTCATTATAAATCGTGCCATTTATCGCCTGGATCAAGGATCATTCTGAAATCAACGCTAGATTATCGGTATTATGTTTCATCATGCATGCACGAAAGGGTGGGGGGGTTTCTATGCTTCGAGCGCCACCAACGGCATACATTACACAGTACATTACAGACACACTGCGATCGCGGGGAAGAAATCATCGGATCAACGCAAGATTGATAACATATAGTCCTTACCTCGTCTATGATGTACTGCAAAAAGAAGAATCCAATTATCTGATCGCCATTCCAAATTCTGATCGCGGTCGTGTGTCCAACGTTATCCACCAAAACACATGAACCGGCGGTGCTCGAGTGTCCCCAAGCCATGTGTTATAAACGTTACTCATGCCCGAGAAGGAAAACCTGGACCGGACTTCTTAGATCGACGTACAGCCCAAGCCAGAGGCTTTCCAATGATGTGCAATACCGGCTGCAATGGGTTAGGCGGCAGTATTGGCCGTTTGCGATCTCAGAGCCATTCCCAATGATAACATCAGGCTGGATGGATGAATTATGAATGGATATAGCGAATAAAAGAAATAACGATTAAAACCCGGGTTTTCTCGGGTTTGGTGCTCAAGCGATGGCGAGTTAACCCGACTTATCCCGGGTCTGGCGCTGAATGTGTTAATAATGCCGACATGACAACAGTAATGTTAATAATGCCGACATGACAACAGTAACGTTAATAATGCCGACATGACAACAGTAACGTTAATAATGCTGACATGACAACAGTAGCGTTAATAATGCTGACATGACAACAGTAACGTTAATAATGCTGACATGACAACAGTAACGTAATAATGCTGACATGACAACAGTAGCGTTAATAATGCTGACATGACAACAGTAACGTTAATAATGCTGACATGACAACAGTAACGTTAATAATGCTGACATGACAACAGTAACGTTAATAATGCTGACATGACAACAGTAGCGTTAATAATGCTGACATGACAACAGTAACGTTAATAATGCTGACATGACAACAGTAACGTAATAATGCTGACATGACAACAGTAGCGTTAATAATGCTGACATGACAACAGTAACGTAATAATGCTGACATGACAACAGTAACGTTAATAATGCTGACATGACAACAGTAACGTTAATAATGCTGACATGACAACAGTAGCGTTAATAATGCTGACATGACAACAGTAACGTTAATAATGCTGACATGACAACAGTAGCGTTAATAATGCTGACATGACAACAGTAACGTTAATAATGCATAATGCTGACATGACAACAGTAACGTTAATAATGCTGACATGACAACAGTAGCGTTAATAATGCTGACATGACAACAGTAGCGTTAATAATGCTGACATGACAACAGGACACTGAGGGCAGAAAAGGAGGTGGAGAGTCTCCTTCTACACAACGTAGAAATTAGAATCGACATCCCCACCTTGTGGTATAAAGAGCTTGGACGAGCCATGTGACGTTCCAATTGACACTGTCTTGACACACTATTCAGGAAATGGACCATCAAAGACCCAATAAAAGGGGATATTATGCTCATTATATGAAATACTTATCCTAAAATATATATATATATATCACTAATATCAGATGCGTTTTAGTTCTTACCTGGCTGTGGGGCGGGTAGCCATGGTAACCAAGGGTCAGGGGGTCGTTGTTCTGAAAGAAAGGAGAGCAGATGTTTGAATATATCAACAATAAACCTTTATTTGTCAAAGCAATTAGCATAATGGCAGCAGATTGCCAGCCTCACCTCATAGAAGCCTTTCCCTACTTGCATGTTTGAAGTTGTATAACAATCAGACACACACACACTCCTTCTCACACCCTCTTTTTGTTTTTCCAGCCCCTCGCCCCTCCTTTTTCCCCACGCCTCCTTATTTGAGGTTCTAGTTCCTTTTTGTGGCATTAACGGCTCCTAATCACATTAATTCGACCGCTGATGGTCTCCTGCTATCTTCCTAGTCAAGTCTCCTGTGGAGTTTTCACCCCCAGTGCATCCATTGTTTGCCTGTTAAAGCGAGGAGGAAAAATCCAGTGTCAAATCATAAATAGGTCAAGAGTGTCAGGGGGAGTACGCTGGTATGAGGTGGCATCAGAAGCCATTATGCAATCTCAGCCACGTTACGTCTTCAAATGTCTGTCCGTGTAAAGCAGGGTGTTGTAACACTCGGTGAGTAATTGTAAGTAGAGGAAAAGAGAGAGCAAAACATTTCCATCTCTGTTTGGAGGCGAGGATTCATTGTGATCCATGTCCCCACCATCCCCGAAAAAGGAAGTTTGTAATTAATTTTATTCACACTCGCAACTGTGTTCCAGCATTTATGCAAATGTGTTCCATTAAAAAGTGAGCTTTTTACAGCAATTATTAGCCGCCTGCATTATAAGGAGGGGGAGGGGAGGGGGGTGGCGTACTTGCTCTGTCTCTGGCTTCATATCGTTGGGATTAAAAAACAGCTCACCTCCCCCCTCTCCTCTCCTCTTATCTCCCTTTCATCTGGAACCAATGTCCCTGGTCTGCACTCTCCCCAGGGGGAACACTTAGCTCTGTTCGCAGCACGGCTTGAACCGTCCTGATTAATACTGCAGCCATCCACTGCCCCCCCCCCCCCCCCCCCACCCCCACCCCCACAGGGACCACTCCACTGAAAATGCAGCACGCCATTCCTAAAAACCAGCCTCCGAATATAGAGGCTTGGTTTCTGGGAGAGAGAAGTTTTGTTTGGTGAATTGGGGGGGGGGGGGAAAGGCAGTGTGTATGAGCCGGGCCTCCCTCTCTTCAAGCCAAAAATGTACTTAGTGAACTGGCGTTGGGAGGTAGAAGTGGTTAAATAATGCAATGCCTTTTAGAGGCTTGACTAACATGAATAAAGCATAAACATCTATTTTACAACACGGCCCCAGTTGGAGAACACAACGCTTGTGGAGATATGCCTCCTGTCTCTGTGAAGACGCGCAAATGCAAAAAAGAAGGGGATGGGGGGAGGCAGGGGACGAGGGACGGAGATTTTTATGGGGCACCACATTGTGATATAACGATGGGGGAGGGGAGCAGTCATAAAAAAAAACATCTGGAATAAATATTTCTGGTCAAAAAGGAGGGAGAAGAGAGGATGGAGAAATGAAAGAGGGGGCGGATCCTAGGAGGGAGGGAGGAACCCGGGCTGGACGAATGGAAGGGGGGGAAAGGGTCAAAAAGCAGTAAAGAGAGGGAGGGGCAAAGACAATGACTCATACATGAGCAGAGTCATGCGCTTCATTTACTTAAGGAGAGGGGGATTGAAGGAGGCCGGCCAATGTAAATGCATTGTCAGCAGTGTCTTACCATTAGCATTCATTACAGCTAATTAGGGCCAAAATATTGTGTTTCTCAGATATTCTTTTTACGGTATAATGATATTTTACAGTATTTAGTTTTCTAGTACAAATTACAATGTGAATTTTTTTTTAATGTCTTTATCTTGTAATACAATTGTCATGGTGTCGTTTCCTTCAAAATGGTCTATCTATTTTAATACTGCTGCAAGGAACAATTTCTTGATTAACTTAACTTTTATGATATATATATATATAAATATCGCAGATGACAGTATGACACTTGAAAGCCTTACACTGTAACAGTACATTTACAGTAAATCATACTGGAGTGTATTAAAACATATGTATAAAAATGGTAAATACTGGCTGCACTCGAGCTTCAGAGAGATAAGCCAACAGCCAGGGTTTATTTGGGACTGTGAGGAGGAAGCCTGGAGGCACATGTATGCACCAGGGGTGTCGCTGGCCCCGCCACAGGACAAGGAGTCCACCTGCGAAGCCTACATCAGTGTTGCCACATGGGACACATGTTAAATGTTAAACATGGGACAAATTATCCTACCAGAGGCTTACAATTATTTTGTTTTCTTTAGGAAATGTATTGTTTGCCAATTCTAACCAATAGAGCATAATAGGTGTACAGAGTGCAAAACCAGTCGTACAGAGGGCAAAGTAATCGCACAAATACGATAATTATCATACATCTGTCAACACTGGCCTACATGCACCATGCCCGCAATGTAGCTGCGCGTCAGGCAACAAAAAGGCCCGACGTGGACGTCTGAATTCAGCCTTTAAAGAGGAGGACAAACTGCAGGGGAGGACAGAGTGAGCAATCGGGAGAAAGTAACGAGAAGACTTCAAGTCAACAGATGGCAACGAAGCGGGGGGGGGGGTGAAGGAGAGGACGACAGGAGGGGGGGACAGAACCCTCTGAAAAGCATGAGGTGCGTGTGTATTCCAACTAGAGAGGGAGCTTGGTTACCTCGAATGCTCCAAGATTCTCATTCACATCACCAATTCACAGGACTGTGGTAATCCCTTGTATATACGAGCCCAGCCAGTAGTCTCCAAAAGTTACAGGCAGTGGCGTGTGCATGCGTCTGTCTTCTTACCAAATTCCCATAATCCATTCCTAATTTCATCACAGGACTCCTGGCTATTCCCATGGTGGCTTAGGAGTGCTCTTTTTTAGGTTCTCGACAAGGTACCACGTCTCGGTTCTTTTGAAAAGTCATGCCACAGAACTACAAAGCAGGGTATACCATGGACTCAAGAAGTTGTAAATCCATTTCATCCACAGAGCACTTGCATGCTAATCCCACGTCGTCCAGGCAGCCAGGGCAGACTCCAGATGTATTTTCTCTTGATATGTACTTCAAGTTCTTCTGGCCGCTCGCCTTTTCAAGGGCCCGTTGTCTACAGTGAAAAGTGGGTTTGCTCACAAAGCCAGTTCTGACATAATTGTTTGTCTGCATGTAGAACTAGACAGGGTTGCTTTATTCAATAACACACTGCTAAGAAGTCAGACCAGTCGAGACAAAACACTTAATAAGCTTCAACTAAGCCAATACTATACACAGGCCTGATCAAAACCAGAAATGACCTAATATCTACCACTCGCATTGCACTATTATGTTTAATGCAAACTACACTAGCGCACACACACTCTCCCTCTCTCACAAGCCCATCATTCAATCAACAGACCACTGCCAGCAATCCTTCAAAGACAAACAGGGACGCAAGAACTAAATAAATATTCTCAACTCGCAGCCGGAGTACATTTTTCTCGCTGACGTTTTCATTCTATTTCAGCGTCGGGCTGTGCTGAAGGTACGCGGTCGCGGGGGGGGGGGGGGGGGGGGGGGGCGATCCACCTACATTCATGTTCTAGTCAAGTCATTTGTCCTCGGCGCTGTCACCCCAGGCGAGTCCTTATTAGGTTAGAGGGCCCCGGATTCCAGCGCAGAGCGACAACAAAACGCCAAGCCGCTCGGCGCACGGGATGGAAATTGAAGCAGACAGCCTCCTCTCAACATCTTCACCCAAAACCTGACTTCAGCTGTAGACACCCTGTTGTTGTCATTAGGAATCCCTCTCAACCTGAACAAATGATTCCAGAGTGCTGCGCCGGAACGCAAAATAGATCAATGCCATGTCGTTTTCCGTGCCATTTGAAGCACTCCAATCAGAAGAATGAAACCATAACTTATAGAATGTTCACAGTGAAAGCTAGACCACTGGATAAGGCTGAGGGATGGTCAAAGTAATTGCCAGTTTTCATTCCCGCACCTCAATATAAATTACAACATGACGTGACATCGTTTTTAATTAGCATACTTTTTAGTTACGAAATTGCCAGTGACTTTTTTTATTCAAAATGTTTTTTCATCAATTACAACTATGTGCCTTTATATTTATTGGAATTGTAGATATTGTCAACACTGGAATAAAAAAAATCACGACATTTATGTGGATCCATAAATGAATGAGGGACTACGGCAAATGCACTGTTTATAATGTTTATGGGCAACATTGTAAACGTTTTATTTGCCCTCAGTGAAGTCAGTCAGCTGCTTTTATTTCATTTGAAAAAGGCTCAATCCATGATCCAAACATAAACAAGTGAGTAACCCCACCTCCAAACATGAAAAATGGGAACAGAGAGATGTGTTTTCATTCTCTAGTTGATTGACTTGAGCTCTTGCTACAAGCGCTAACAGCTGTAAACGGGTGGACGCTGAGTGGCACCTGCTTCCCTCCGGTGGCCATGTTAATGGGCGCTGCTCTTCCCAGCGGATGCTACCGGCGTGGAGCTCCACGTGGCTCGTGGGAGGAGTAGGGATAAAGATCTGTGTCATGGCCTCGCTTTCAGTTTTTATGAAAGTAAATATGAGTTTTTTTTGTGTATCTGCTGTATTTTGTGGCTATAAAATGTTTGTTTACATTAGTAAAGTTTGTAAAAACAATCCTATAATACAGACTTATGGTTAACACTTCCAGCGCCAAAAACGCTGTCCAGCGTTATTGCCCGCCATGCGTTGTCTGCCAGGATCGCTGTACAGCGTTTTTTAGATCAATATTTCATTTTTTCGCCATGGCATTCATAATTCATATACCCACCCCCGGTCCTGCAGCTGGACCCCAGATGTGACTGCAATGACGGCTCAATACCGCCGCCTGGTGGATGGTCGGGCGAGTTACACTCGCAAAACAGGAAATGGCATCAGTGCATCGAGGAAAATCATCCGGCAGTCACATCTCGTTACGGGACTCCCGACAGACACTATGTACATATGGATCGCTTTCTAAACTTAATAATCGATATGATTTCAGCGTTTATTGCGCCATACAAACTGGAAATGGACCTAGGCGATCGGCGTCGTATAATTGGGATCTTTCACCGCCAGTCTCATTGGCCCACGGTAAGAGGAATATAACGTTATTTTCAACCCGATTGTGCATTTCCTTGTTTGCAAACCATCTGATCAATATATCCACCCAACCTACATAAAGCAGTTACTGATGATCAAGGAATTATAAACGACCCCCCCCCCCCTTTCCTCCACGCATGATGAAGCATAATGTATACGAATCATATACATTTGAATTTTTTAATATAGCGTGTATGGGAATACGGCACTCTATAATAATCTCGTATAATCTATATATGCGCTTGGGCCTATAACTAGCGTTTTGGGAATTACAGCAGAAAAGATTAAAAACATACTTATATTCTAAAAGGTATTAAGTATTAACACAACAATGTATGAATGAAAAAGTATAACGTTCCCACATCCTGAACGATAGATAATCGATGTTGAATGGGCCATAGTAATGTCAATATAGCAATAAAATTTAAAAAGTTATAGCCCTGCAAAGAAGGTAAACATCTCCATAGGCTTACAGCGCTGGCAGAGAGGGACCTATGGGCATAACCCCCGGCGGGCAATGTGTTAAGAACTAAGGTTCCAAAAAAACATATTTTCCATCTACAAATCCAACTCTTCCAAGAATGTGATGTGAATATACACTCACATTTGTAGGCCGAAAAAAGTCTGGATTGGGGTTTTAACTAGCTGTGTGTACACCCAAATTAGCTGGGCTAATTATTTGAGCCATGTACAATAGTTTTATATATAATAAGAAATAAAATAAGAAATAACAATTCAGTACATTTATATCTGTGTTCATTTGTTACATTTAGTTTCACTAAGTTAGGAAAGTAATGTTTTAAGTCAAGCCTGATGTTGCCTTGCACAAAAGAATGATCCCAGTCTCTTCCACACAGTGAGGCATACAGTTTATTAATTGAACAATGGGTATTTACATTTACCCGACTCTTTTATCCAAAGCGACTTACAAGTTCTGTACGGCAAGTCATCAGGAAGGGCACAACTCTATCAGCTGAGTAACAATGTTCATCAAAGTGTTGAGTGCTACAGTGTAGGTTAGTACACCCTCTTTGCGCCACCCCTGTGCCTCAAATAGATTCGCTATCAGCTCTATCTTTAATCTTTCAAAATGTTCAGTTGCTATCGCCATCAGCTCTATCTTAAATTTTTCAAAATGTTCAGTTGCTATTGCATGCACTCATCTGTGTTTCACTACACACATGAGTGCATGCTTACTAGGGCTGTCTTAAATACTTCGAAGCTTCGTTCGATGGCACAAGCTTCGAACATTAAAAAAAAATCGAAGTTTAAAAAAATAAATTAAATAAATAAATAATTTGTTTTACTTCGATTTGTGTGTGTGTGTGTGTGTGTGTGGGGGGGGGGGGGGGGGGACAAATACACTGGAGGAAAGTAACCCAGCTCAGCACTGCCCAAATTATATCATCACTATTGCCTATTTGAAGGATATCATCCTCAAACAAATATACACCTACATGCCTTGTAGAATTCCACACATATGAAAGAAAGATACTGGGATGAATAAACAAAATAGGAAATAAAATGTAGAAATGCATAAATACATATGAATCTCCATAATATGAAATAGAACATTTAGATAAGGTGCTACTGAGATGTTTTGGTGAGTACTTTGTTTTTTTGTGGAAGTAGCCCTTCTTAAAAATGCATGAACATTCACTGATAATTGGTCTGTAGTGGAGTCTACAAGGTCTACATTGCCGGACCATGTAGAATCCGGACCTTGTAGACTGACATAATTCTGTGCATAGTTTAGTCTACTACACAGGCCATATTTCAAATAATCAAAATCTTACTTCATTCATCTTAAACATTCTTGATTTGGGGGATTGGTAGTTCCCATGAAATCTGAAGTTGTTCAAACGACAACAGCGATCCACCTTGAATTAAATCACACAGCCGAGTGAAACTGTGGGCTACTTAATTAATTATTCCAATCCACTTTATTTATAGAGCACATTTAAAAACAACAAAGTTTACCAAAGTGCTGTACAAGTCCCACAACATAAGATAAAAAAAAATAATAATAATATTATTAAAAAAGATTTATTACATTTTTTTTGAAGCTTCAAATTAAAATCGAAGCTCGGCCCCGAAGCTTCGATTGCCAAAAAAAGCTTTGAAGGTCAGCCCTAATGCTTACCAACTGTCAGTCTGCAACACTACTATCACCGACATCTAAGAAGGGAGATCCCCCCTTGAATGGCCCTTGTAAGGTTTCTCTCCTCCACACTGCCTGTGGTGCATTTTTCCCTATCGTTAGGTTTTAGTGAGTTTTTCCCTTACCTTCGCGCGGGGTATGTCTGGGAGTGTTCGCATTGCATTCATTTATTTGCATTTATTTTAAATGTGTTGGACCTTGGGCGCCCCAGTGGCGAACCACATAACTCGCTGAGTCGCGGCACGGCCGACCCGGGTTCGATTCCCGGAACCGTCGTTATTTGCCGAATGTCTTCCCCCCACTCTGTCTCCCATTCACCCTCTCTCTCTCTCTACTGGACTGCCCAGTAGTAAAAAAAAAAATAAAAAAAAATAAACGATAAACGCTAAAACACAAATCTTTAAAAAAAATTGTTGGACCTTATGGTGTTCTTATTTTGTTCTTGACTTATTGTTATGTTTCTTCTTGACTTGTTTAAAGAAGACTTGTCCGGCCCATGGGGACATTAACGTGTGTTGTCGGGCCTTACAAATAAATGTGATTTGATTTGATTTAAGTAAGGTTAGTTAGGGTTCAATTTTTTTTCTCTCTTTTTCAGATAATGGTATGGGTATCGGTAGTGCTGTACCGAATGTCATTTTTTAACATTCGAATCTTCTATTGAAGTATTCGAACGAAGCTTCGAATGTCTGTAAAAAAAAAGTTATTACATTTTTTTTTTATCCTCAATTTGAATAAAGTGATTAATCTGATTAAATGAGTATTTTTTATTTTATTAAATCAACTTTCTTTAACTCATCAGTTTCGTCAAAATAAAAAATCCAATAAGGGCACGGTTGGTCTTATAGTATAATATTATAATATTAGTATAGCCTAAACTTTATCTGCAACTGTGAAAAAAAAAACATTGTTTTAAACAGATTCAATAAACATATACAAAAAAGATTTTATTAGAAATTCGAATGTTGATTTAGAATTAGAATGTCAACATTATGATCGAAGCTTCGACGGATCGGTACACGTATCGGCCTGAAAAAGTTGGATCGGTGCATCCCTAGATGTAACCATGAGTCACGTGGTCTACTAAAACTTTGAGCAGTTGACTTGACAAGAGTAATTCCACCCCCACCACGCTATGAGATCATACCCAAGACGGCTAATGGGGAAAACAGCAACGACCATGTGGGAGAGAGAACCCATTATTGGGCTGCGGTGGCGACGCTGGGTTGCTCATGATTCCAACCACACCCCATTGTACTGGCCTTCACAGCCAAGTCACACTTTAACCCTGCAAATTGCAATGGTGTCCGGGCTATAGAGAAAATGGTTAAAACCATGGTGTATGTGAGAGAGAGGGGAGGGGGGGGCAGAAACAGAGATAGAAAATGAATAATTCTTTAGTCACTTGAATTTCACATAACAGAGAAAAAGAAAGAACTCAAAACTTTATGAGGGACAAACTCCCACATGGTGCAATATTTTCCATGATTCACTCTCCCCTTAAATACAGCCTGAGAGAAGTGCTGGCATCTTTAAGGTCAAATTATCATTTCTTGGAAAGTCAAGCGCTCTCATTAACAAGTACGTTGAATCTCTCTCAGCCCACTTCACTGCTAGAATATTAATGGTGTCATCGGGTCAGGACATAAGAATACGTCAGTCATATTTATACACACTGGGATACAGAGGTTCATCATTGTAGGTGTATTAATCACAAGAGGCAGACGGAAAATAGCCTGTATATTAGTGATGCTTTAAAAGGGTAATCTCCAGCCTTTGTTTACAAATTGCCAACATAAATGTGTGCGAAGGACCCAATATATCCCCAATAGTTAACGACGGCAGTATGTGTGTGTAATATGTCTGCATTATGCGAGTGTGTGCGTATCCACATCATGCACATATGTGTAGAGTATGTGTGTCGTATTAATCCTCCCCGTCAGATAAGGATCTCAGGGATCTGTGTGGTTATAATGCCCCCTCCAGTATGAGCTGTGATCCCGTTAGCCCCAAACAAAGCCTCTTTACTGCCAATGATAGGGAAAAGCTGTTCCTACTCACATGGAGAGAGGGGGAGGCGGGCACTTCACCCTCATTTCCTGACTACCCGACCAGCTGACGTTCAATACTTTTTAGGAGCTGAAGCTATTGATCTTCACTCACTCTCCCTATACACACACACACACATCCACTCCTGTCCGGTTGTAAGTGCATTATAGTCCTAAGCATGTCTTTCAGCACTCCTAGGCTGCAGCAACGTCAAGTATCCGTGCCATTAGTTTAAGCAGCCAACTGGCCACTTCACCTCCATTACTGCTGCTCACATGGCCGAGGAATAGCTTTCTATGTTCTCATGGAGCTCTTAACCCCCAGTAATGTCAAATAATGGTGTCTAGTGCATCAGTCCTGTCCCCTGTCGTGCTCTATGGGGAAATTATTGGGAATGAGTGTGCTCACTGAGGGGGAACAAAGATGTGTAAGCAGTTGAAAGAAATAAGACTGTAGACTACATGTACTACATTCACAAATTCAGGTCGGATGTTATGGTATGATAAAAAATAGTGTATACCCAAAAAATAATCCTAGGCTTCATATGCCATGTTCATGAGAGTGATGCGAGAAGCAGGTTATAATGATTGCCCCTCGTAAAATGGGGAGGTCTCTTGTTTACTTCAAGCACCCTCTGCCCTCTCACCCTCACTCCCCCCGCAAAGATCACACAAGCAAACGTTGACATCAATTTCCATTCTAAACCAAATGTTATCCACACCATTTACGCCACATGGCAGGGGGGCTTCTTAACATAATAAAGGTCAAGTTTGTTTACATTCCCTATACTTGGCTCGCAGCTGATGAATACGCATAAGGCTGAAAGCACTTGGGGGAGGATTGTAACAAATGTCCCAGTTATAACGATACATTTTTAAACATGAAAAGCATGACTGTCTTTACAGCATCACTGTTCTCACCTGGCCAACCTCGGCGATCCCTCCGGCACCGTCGATGCGGGGACGCTTGCACTCCGCCGCGGCTGCCTCCACCAGAGCGGCGGCGGTCTGCGCGTCGGGCTCCGGGTCTCCCCTCTTCATCCCGCGGACAGAAGCCGCAGCAGCGCCGCCCGGGCTGGGATGCTGCACTCCGGCCATCGCGGCCTGCAGCTCTCGATCCCGGTCCATTAGACCCCGGGACCCAGGCAGCATGAGGGATGCTACGTCGGTCGACATTAACATTTAAAATATCCTTATGTTCCCAGTCTAGTTCTAAATTTGGAATAATTGCCACTTATCTGCTCTGACCTGTATAAGAATCCTCTGTGTAGTCAAAGTGTGTATCAAGTCAAAGGAAATGTGTTGAGCTTTGCAGCTAATCTTAATGTATACCGAGTTGTTTAGGCCTTCGTAGGACCCTGCTAGGAGTTAATAGATCCCAGTGATCTTTATACGGCCAATCTGATCAAGCAACTTGATCGAACATCCGCACGCTTGATTTTACAAGCATTACAATGTCGCCAACACCGCGAAGTCTACAGTAACATGCAATGGTTACATTTACAACACCGTACAAAAGATATGGGAATTGCCCGTCCAGCCTATATGTTATTGTCCTGATTGTTGCCCATGCATTTAGGCTACCAAAGGCCTAAGCTATAATAGAGATCATAACAAACCTAAAAACGCTGATCAAAACAATGATTCCTGAGCATATAAACCGTGAAACCCTTTACAATTGCGTATGAGATAAATGTTTCAAGAACATATCAACATCCTACCGCAACCTCAAGACGAAAATCCCTCTCAACATGTCTTCCCTATCGCTTTTCCTTTCCGTCTATTAGCGAGACTTTTACCACAGAGAGAAGAGGGTTACTGAAAGTCAATCATCGGCAGGATTCCTCCCTTTCCATGTTAGTCCTATTTTTTTTGTGTAAAACAGTTTAACAAAATAAAGACAACAACGGGGCTGCGGCGTTTCCTTCCCTGTCTTCTATATATTTGCCCCCCTCTGTCTCCCGGTGTATGTTCTTGCGGCGTGTGCTGCACTACAGAAAGGAAATAGTCTTCCCTCCCCCTCTTCTCGTGGAGTCATTCCCCTTCCCTCCCTGCCTCGTTCCTCCTCCTATCCTCCGCTCGCTCTCCCCTTTGAACAGTACAGTCAGGCAGCCATCAAATAAACGCAGTGTGCCGCAGTGCTTTTGCACATTTCAGCGGGGGCCTTGTTGTGCGAGACTGCTGTGGTGCTCAGTACATTCTGTATGAAACGTTTCATTCTTTATTAAGCGACCAATGCAGCATCCCCCCCACACACTAGTGCATTCTCTGAAATATTCACGTTTAAGTTGATTTTAGCTGGCAATGGTACACAGACTATGATAACATGAAAGGAAAGGGGATGACACGTCTCAAGTAGGCTTCAACTCTAGAAATAAGTTACAACTAGAGTTAAAATGGATAATTCCTTGGTTATTGACTGCAGCACAGGCCAAGGTCTTTTGACTGTGACTCATCATAGAGCATTTATGTCCCTACTGCATTTTTATTGCTTGGATGACACCCAGTGGTCATGTAAGCTACAATCTCAAACAAATACGTTTTTTTAAAGCCACTTTTGTGTGCCCTTTGCACAGACACTGAAACACTCAAAAGCAATCTATTTAAAAATCACGGTTGTTTACTTAGTGTAAAAGGGGGCAGTGTACAGTGGAGAAAACCCAGGAAGTCAAGTTTGGAGGCCGAAAGTGTTCAGTCCACAGGGTCTGTGTTAATGTAAACAATTGGCCTGCCACACTGGTGGAACACTTTTTGATGGAGTGGCACTTCCTGCTATAAAAACCTAGGGGCTGCAAGCTGGCGAACAGACACACACACACAACCTCACTTAAGTTTCCTTTGAGGACTTTTATTGGTGGTGAATGAGTGACGCAGCCTTGGGACTGGAAAGAAGAAAGGGGCGGAGGAGATACAGTCGGATCACAATGGAAATGTACCAGGTACACTGTGCTGGATGTACCAGGTACACTGTGCTGGATGTACCAGGTACACTGTGCTGGATGCAGGTGCACTGTTGTATGCCATCAAGTCAGGAGTTTACCAGATCATCCTCTCCCAAGACTCTTTCCATGTCTGAAAAAACAAAACAGGAAATGGATCAGTCTCGATAAATAATTCAAAACACTCCTCATTACTCAAAAGACTCCTCATTACTAAACCATAGTCTTAAGCCCTATTCGCACAAGACTAGTATTACCTGGGGGCCTCTAGTCATTTGTAATAATTGCGTAGGACGTCTGTGATCTTAATCCCATGCCAAATCTGCCACATCAGTCATTTGTAATGTGAAAATTCGGGCGAAAATTACCTACCATAATTCCGAAACCACAGGGGTCATCCGATAATATTAGCCCTGTGCGAATCAGCATCTCAGTAATTTGGGGTCATAATTTGTTATTGGTAGTAGTAAAATACAGGCAGGTTTTTAAATGCATTTTCAGTGCAAACGCCAAATCAATCTGCCTCACCTCAGCAAGGAGATCGATAGGCCTACAGTTCCTTCTTGAGAGATATATTTCCATCCCAAGCAGGAGCACATACTGTACCTGTTATCCAGTGCATTATTTTTCCCCTGCTGGATTGTCATAGATTTGATTTATCATTGAAAAATATTGAAGTACTCTGCATGCTTCCATTTTTGCATCAGGCAGTGTATTTGGCATTATAAATTAGTTTGAGGTGCCAATTGAAAAAAATCTTTGATCATGCACCAGACTGTCAAAACTATGGGTGCGTCAACTTCAATCTCAGGACACCTTGGTAAAGACTTATCCTGTCAATAAATCACAAAGGTCAGGGGGTCATTTTCTACTACCATGGGTGCCCGTATAATACTGGTCCCATGTGAAGGGCTTCACTGTCATATTGAAATACAGCCAGTGTTCATTCCCAGGATCTGGTTCCGTGAAGTGTCTTAAGGGGCTCACGCATGGGCGTTTTGCATGCATTCTTTGAGAGTTCACAATGGGTGTGGCGGTTGATTCAGAACAGCACAGCGGATTCACTTTGCCTCACCCTCATTGGCCGAAGCATCCCTCGACACACTGGCTGTCCAACGGCGAGCAGACTTCAGTGGAACACATGAAGTAGATCTGCGAGGACAGAAGGAAACAAAAGTGAAGGATTAGATGTAGCTACGATCTCAAGGCATGGAGTACATAATGTACAGGACATAAAGCCCTTGATTACCAACAGCAGCCTGTTCAAGCTGCTGCGGTCAGGCAAACGCCTGCGAACACCAGCAACTAGGACAGAGAGACTTCGGCTCAGCTTCTTTCCCCCAGGCCATCAGAGCCTTGAACACTGAACTCTCCACACACAAGCACACACACTGTACGCTCACACACTAGCAGCCACTTTAACATGAGCACACACACACTTATGGTCACTTTACAAAAGGAAAGGTCACTTTAAGAATAGTATAGTATAACTTGAGATTGTATAATATAGCATTGTATAGCAGTGTACATAAAGACCTAGTGCCTCATCCATAGCCAACAGTGTATTGCACTACCACAGGACCTAGCATGGCCTACCATGCTCTGTAAATAACTCATGTACATATACCGATATGCCCTACTTTGATTACTTGTATTATTGCACAATGTCGTTCTATTGGATTCTTATTATATATTCTTATTGTATTACCGTAATTCCTCTAATAGTAACCGGGTCTCAAATACAAGCCGGGTCTCTATTAATGGCCGGGTGCGCTCTTGAGCTAAGCAATTATAAGCCGACCTCCTAATACAAGCCGGGTTACTAATATACTGAGCTGCATACTGAGCTAGTTACTTGATTTCACTTTGAAAACGTTGAAATGACCAGTGACCACCTGTAATTGCACTGTTTACTATTTCATACAGTACTTGGTTTCAATAAATGAACCCAGTACATTTTACTGGGTTCAAACTGACACAAAATGTTGATTTATTCATTATGATCCATTTGAAAATTTGAAATATAGGCCTCCCTCTTATACAGGCCTCCTCCTAATACAAGCCTGGTACCCGCTACAGTTTAAGCAAATACAAGCCGGGGTTACTATTAGAGGAATTACGGTATGCACAATCGTTGCGGGCAAGACCCCCCGCATTTCATTGTATACCGTGACAAATAAAACTCTTGACTTGAGCAGTTTGTTTTTAAATGGCTTTTCCTTGTCTTCTCCATCACAAGCACTGCTTTAGAGAGATGTATATGCTTCGTGTACTGTACGACTACACCAAATGAAACCGGAAAGGTTTACATAAATGCTTGGGCATATTCTACCATAGGTGTATAGCTGTAGAAGATCTCAAATTATATTTCCTGCTACACCAAATTAACTGGAATGAGAAGAGAAGCCTGTATGAAGAAGCTTCCCCTTTAGGTGTAAAATTGTGCTCTCAAAATGCCACGTCCCATTCGTCGAGATTGCAGATGAATTAGGCCTCTGCCCCTACAAGGATTTCCCAGTTCAGAGCAATGAGGATGAAACATCTGCACATAATTTTTTTTTACTTTTGTGCATAAAAAAAGCAAGGGTGGGGGGGGGGGGGGGGGGGGGGGGGGGGTAAGCCTGCAGATCATCTCTCCTTGTTGAATTCAGGGAGTTTCCATCTGTCCTTACCTCCTCATCCGACATGGAGGTCTTGTCTCTGGAGAGGAACTGGAAGGTGTTGATGGTGAACCTGCGAGTCTGACCCTGGGGGGCTGGTGGTAGAGGGCCAGGGAGCACAGCCTGCTGGGGGGCTGGGTCCAGGGGGTTGGGACACCTGTGAGGTGGATGTGCATAGCCATTAGATCATTTGAAAATAAGCTATAATAATATTAGAAAAGATCCCCCCTTCATTACACAAACTTTCTATATTATAAGCCACGTAAATATGATTCTAGTATACCATGCGTTTCTTCCATCCTATCCCGTTTATCCTTTTAATCAAGCGTTACATTTTTCAACTGGTGATCATTTTAATACACAACTGCCGGGACAGGAGCTGGTCCAACTTACCCATTATAGAGTAGCACCCAGGCTGCCTGTCCTGAGCGGGGGTAGGCCACACAGTAGTGCACCAGCAGCACCATTTTGGGGTCTGGAGGGTTGAGCAGTCTGACCTCAAGATGGAGGGGCTTCCCCAGCAGCATCTGCAGGGGCTGGTGGTACTGCGGCAGGTAGCTGCTGTACTGGGCATCTGGGAGAAGAGATGGTATGGAGGAAGAGGGGAGCCAAGTTATTGCATAAGGGCAGGTTTCACTAACTTCAAACTAGGTACTAGTTTTCCCAACTACTGGTCAGTTGGCATATGTCATAATAATTTAATATACAGTTTGAGTAATCAGTTTCCACCATATAGGGTACAATTAGGTATTTAGATTAAACAGCATTGCATTTTTGGAAGGCACCAAATAGCCATTATGGAATAAATGAGAATCATCCACCTTTGGCAATCCTGAGCTGGACTCCAAAGACCCCTTCGGCATGAATGGAGGGTCCCAGAGAAGGGCTCTTGACCATGTATCCCACACTAACCACAGAGCCTGGCAGGTACCTACACTCTACCAATAACCTAGAAGGAAGGAAACAGGAATTTACATAGATTTGTCTATGAAAACTAACAAATTTCCACAAATTTGTTTCCACTTAATTGCACATGAATTATGCATCCATGACAAATCACTGTTTATAGCTATGTCTATATAATGATCAAAATCTCTCAAATCTATTGAAGAAGAAATCAAATAATAGGTGTCCAACCTAATGGGAGAGTCTCTCGTTATCGTGCCATAGTTGAGTGTGATGGTCTGGACCTTGTTAACAACCTCAACCATATAGATCACAGTCTTCCCCACTTCCTGTTGAGACAGGACAGAACAAATAGTTTCACATTATAGAAATGGCAAGAGATTTTTAAATAATATTACAAATCTTTTTTTGCTAAACGCTGTCGGGTCCAGCCCAGCAGAGAATGTTGCTCACTGACTGATTAAGTAACTTATGCCACAATATCAGTGAAAATTCCCAGCAAATGCTTCTGAGGCAGCGTCATCACAGTATAGGCCAATGATGCAGCTGGACATAGATCCCTAAGGTGTGTTCAACAAGGCATTCTTTTTGCAAAAATGTGTGGTAGTTCACCAACGTTTGTGGGGGGGGGGGGACTGTTTGTTTAAAATGTAACATTTGCAAACTTTACATTTGTTTGGCAAACTAAAATTACATCGGCTACTGGAGTCCCACATGGCTGTCATGACTATAATTTCACAGTTTGTTCAAGTTGTGCATATTTATTGCAATACACAATTTATTGTTGTAGCTTTACTACCTTTTTAAATAGCCTAGCAGACATTAGCAGCACCATCCATCAATGACCGCAAATAAAAGGGCAAGACTTTTGCATGAATTAGCCGGCCTATCGATGCGGGACAGACAAAGAACTCATCCAAGGGGAAAGTTGGATTATGTCAGCAAGTCAGTCTGCTCACATGAAGAAGACGGCACCAAGATCATGTTTAAGAAATGCAAGATAATTATTCTGATCCTTTGCCTACACAATTAAATGCAAACGAGAATAATTTGATTATTAATTAGCACTAGAAGCACTATAGACCTTGCCTTCCACAAACGGATGCATGCTGCAGGTCAATCATACAAATAAAAGTATTGAAATGATTCGATGGCGTAATTTATTTAGTTGAAGAAAAGATAGTATGCATGATGATGAGTCTGAAAACTATAGAGGGGAGAAATGGGAGTGAATAGGTTACATTTGGGCGTCGCAGTTAAGATTGTGAAGAGACAGCAGGCGTAGATAGGATAGTTCTTGTTCTTATGCAACTTGGAAATGTTGACACAACAAGGAATATACTCATAATATTCCTAGATATGAAAACGCTTTTTCTGTGTAAGCATTCACTGCCCTTCTAGGCACGTCGGCTGCAGTTAACGTCTCATTAAATGCTCACCAGTCTCTGCACCCCACATCCATCCAGTGGGATTTTGAACAAGGCGTAGTTAGCCGTCACCTTCTGAGGCACGCAGGTGGAGTTGCCAGCGGCAACCAGCAGTGCCGGTGAAAGAGGGGGTTCCGTGAGGGAGGCAGGCACCAAAAAGACAAAGTGGCGGTCGATGGTGCACTCTGGGGGGAAAACAAAAGGTCAATAATCTCAGGAGGCAACGAATAATGAGACCCAAGGTGTCCCAATACCCTTTTCACATTTACAGTCACTGGCTCTGATTATCCATTTATCTTTATTTATTATCCCCGAGTGTTCGGCATTGGCACAACAAAACAACCACAGTGAAGACATTTCTACAAACCATGCCGACGTGAAAACCCAGCTAAGTGGCTTAAAAACACAGTTGGGGGACAGAGCCACCGCTCACCATCCATGGGGTAGTAGCAGGCGAGGGAGAGTCTGCTGAAGCAGCAACCCAAGGAGAGGCACTGTGACGGGGACGTAGAGGCCAGGCCACAGGGGAGACGCTGCTCACTGGGCAGGTTGCACTCTAGAGGGACCAGCATGATAAATGTCACTCGAGAGGGACCAGCATGATAAATGTCACTCAAGAGGGACCAGCATGATAACTGTCACTCGAGAGGGACCAGCATGATAACTGTCACTCGAGAGGGACCAGCATGATAACTGTCACTCGAGAGGGACCAGCATGATAACTGTCACTCGAGAGGGACCAGCATGATAACTGTCACTCGAGAGGGACCAGCATGATAACTGTCACTCGAGAGGGACCAGCATGATAACTGTCACTCGAGAGGGACCAGCATGATAACCGTCACTCGAGAGGGACCAGCATGATAACCGTCACTCGAGAGGGACCAGCATGATAACTGTCACTCGAGAGGGACCAGCATGATAACTGTCACTCCAGATGGACCAGCATGATAAATGTCACTCGAGAGGGACCAGCATGATAACTGTCACTCGAGAGGGACCAGCATGATAACTGTCACTCGAGAGGGACCAGCATGATAACTGTCACTCGAGAGGGACCAGCATGATAACTGTCACTCGAGAGGGACCAGCATGATAACTGTCACTCCAGATGGACCAGCATGATAAATGTCACTCGAGAGGGACCAGCATGATAACTGTCACTCGAGAGGGACCAGCATGATAACTGTCACTCTAGAGGGACCAGCATGATAACTGTCACTCCAGATGGACCAGAATGATAACAGTCACTCGAGGGACCAGCATGATAACTGTCACTCGAGAGGGACCAGCATGATAACTGTCACTCGAGAGGGACCAGCATGATAACTGTCACTCGAGAGGGACCAGCATGATAACTGTCACTCGAGAGGGACCAGCATGATAACTGTCACTCCAGATGGACCAGCATGATAACAGTCACTCCAGAGGGACCAGCATGATAACAGTCACTCGAGGGACCAGCATGATAACTGTCACTCGAGAGGGACCAGCATGATAACTGTCACTCGAGAGGGACCAGCATGATAACTGTCACTCGAGAGGGACCAGCATGATAACTGTCACTCGAGAGGGACCAGCATGATAACTGTCACTCTAGAGGGACCAGCATGATAACTGTCACTCGAGAGGGACCAGCATGATAAATGTCACTCCAGATGGACCAGCATGATAACTGTCACTCGAGAGGGACCAGCATGATAACTGTCACTCGAGAGGGACCAGCATGATAACTGTCACTCGAGAGGGACCAGCATGATAACTGTCACTCCAGATGGACCAGCATGATAACTGTCACTCGAGAGGGACCAGCATGATAACTGTCACTCGAGAGGGACCAGCATGATAACTGTCACTCTAGAGGGACCAGCATGATAACAGTCACTCTAGAGGGACCAGCATGATAACTGTCACTCGAGAGGGACCAGCATGATAACTGTCACTCGAGAGGGACCAGCATGATAACTGTCACTCCAGATGGACCAGCATGATAACAGTCACTCCAGATGGACCAGCATGATAACTGTCACTCTAGAGGGACCAGCATGATAACTGTCACTCCAGATGGACCAGCATGATAAATGTCACTCCAGATGGACCAGCATGATAAATGTCACTCGAGAGGGACCAGCATGATAACTGTCACTCGAGAGGGACCAGCATGATAAATGTCACTCCAGATGGACCAGCATGATAATGTAAATCTCACAGAGTAGTGGCAACACTGAATGGACTGAATAATACCTTTTTTTTATGTTGAAAAGCAAGTAATTCAGGCTACCTTGACCGGACACCGGAGAGGAAATAGGACAGGACAGTCGTGCCTCTCCTCTCTTTCCATCCACAGTCATGTAGATGGCAATGATACGATGCTCTTTGCCCTATTATTAAGGGCAAAAAGGGTTGGCGAGAAGAGATTGTCAAAAGGTATATTACATGGTACACTTTTTCACTGCTAATACTGATTCATAGTTCAACATTATCAGTACAGTGTTGATATGAGATCAATGACTTGCCTCTACACTCATGTGACAGGAATTGAAGGGGAGGTTGAGGATGATTTTGCCATCTTTTCCTTCACTTGCAGAATACCCACAGTGTTTGGGGGCATCCTGAAGGCTAATCAGTTTCCCTTTGATATCTGGAGAATGACAAGGAAAAGTACAACATGAACAATAAATAGTTTATTTGAGATTCAACAACGCTGTGAAAATAAACAACCAATTACCACATTCAACAGGGTAAAAGTATTGCAGACTCAGCACAAACCAACACATTGGTCCCCGAACCCCCTTCAACTGAACATATTCACACTCCACTGAGCTATGAAAACAGAGCAGTCCCCTGAACCATGTTAGAATTCAACTCATGCAGAGATGATGGCAACCATATGCACCTGAAACATATATGCCCCCCCCCCACCTACACACACACACACACACACACACACACACACCCTTAACAGCAACTCCAGATATGGGACCAGGGGGTAGTTCCACAGTCATCTGGCGAGGGGCGCAGAAGAGTCTGGGCCTGGGGGGAGTGGAAGTGCCCTGGGTGGTGCTGGTCGAGGGAGGGGTGGTGGCGAGTGTGCCTGGTGCAGGGGTTACATATGGTACATATGGACACTGTAGCTCCAGGGTCCGGGTCTGGCCACGGATCAGGTCCCAAAACCGCAGAGGTAGGGAAAGAATCCTTGGGGTCTGAGCAGAGAGGGAAGACATTAGTGGGGCATGTTGGCTCACAACCATTTAAACATCAGTAATAAATCAATCTAAACGGTTTCTTTTATTATTTTATGCGCTCGATTTAGCTTACAAAGCATAACGGAAGCGCTGCCAAAAATGACTGCACAAAAACATAAGAAAAACACACTATACATGCATGCAGAACTAAATTTAGGGCCTCTATAGAGAAAAAGGTGCATTTTGACGTATGACGACATGTGATGGCGGAGAAAGAGGTGGAGGTTCTCACCCTGGACTGGCTGTGACAGCCAGGCAGGGGGGCGTGGAGGATCACTCCGGAGACTTTAGACCTCTGCAGCATGTACCCACACAGTGGGGGCACACTGGATAGCGGCAGCCATGTCTTCCCCTGGTCTGACAGGAGAAATAATAGCCATCAGACCGTTATTATCTATAATAGACCCATATACTTACTTTCTCAGAATAGATTAGGTGATCTAGGATCACTGATCAGGGTGTGTGTGTGTAAACGGATTCAGAATACGCCTGCTGGTCTGAGATCACCAATGAGTTTCTTACTCACAATGCCATAAACACATTCTAGAGCAGTGAAAATCATAATGCCATATAAACACATTCTAGAGCGGTGAAACTCACAATTCCATAAACACATTCTAGAGTGGTACTTCTACTTTAAGACACTGATAAATATTCATCACGAGTCAGCAAAAAATATGCCAAATTTTTACAGGTTTACCTAACTCGTCAAAAACACTAGACAAATAAACGTCCTTCCAATACTTTCTACAAATAGTTCCCCTGTGTTCCTCAATAGCACTAGAGTCAAACCATGTTTTTTACGCAAGAGGGTTTGAACAATCACTCTTTGATTATTTCTAAATTACTTTACAAGTGGGCAGAATATCTTCTACAGTCCTCTCTAGCCAAGAGCTCTGGCCAAAGATGGATGTTTTCGTAGTGAAAACGAGCAGAAACAGACTTTGAAACCAGATTTTCTTCCTCACATCTGGCCCTCTTTGAAGATGGGAAAAGCCACATTCTTCACTAGTTTAAACTGTGGCCCTATGTTGACACAAGAGACACCCGCTGACCTCTGACTTGGATGGAGTCTGGGTCAGCAGAGGGCAGCAAGACCATCATGCTGCCAACCTGGCAGTGGAGGGAGGGGGGTGGCAGAGGGGGGAGAGTCCCTGCTGGTCGGGTGGTAGGAGTCGCAGATGGAGGCGCAAGAGTGGCATACAAGGGCAAATGGGGGTGGTGGTGGTGAGGGGGATGATAATGGGGCAGGGGGTAGGGGTAGTTACTACAGAATGTGTGGGAATTAGGAGGGCAGGTGGGTCGTTGAGACGGGTGAGCTGTGGGCACAGAAGGGCCCAGAGGAACATAGTGCTGCTGGGGAGCCAGAGGAACAGATGGAGAGTATCCCTTGGTGGACAGAGGGGCATGAGGGTAGACATACATGGGTCTGTATGGGTAATAATAGGGCTCATGTGAACCAGGGGGGTGATATGGATGTAGGGGATAGTGTGGACCCACAGGTTGCTGTGGAACTGGCGTGGAGGAAATGCCAGGAGGAGGAGTAGATGAAGAGGACTTGATATCTGGGCCAGGTTCTGCGGCAGGCTGGTGGTAGTAGATTGACCCATAGGGGAAGTAAGGGTCATATGAACCAGGTGGGTAGAATTGATCAGTGGGGTACTGGGGGTATTTTGTATCCTCAGGTTGCTTCGGAGGGGAAGTTGGCAACTTGGGTGAGTGGATAGTTGGAGGAACAGCACCATGAGGTCTTTGAGCAGCAATAATGGGAAAGTAGTAGTTTGGTACTTGAGGATAATGGGGACCAGAGGGATACTGAGGGGGACCTGTGGGTAGTTGGGGAATTTGAGGGATATCCTTCCCAGGGACAGGTTTAGTGAATTGGACTGGCATTGGAGGTTGATAAGGAGGTGAAGGATAATCCAGGTGGCCTCCAGGAGAATAATGGAATTGACCAGGCCCCATGTGAGACATGAACTGCTGCGATTGATGTCCCGGGGGGCTGTCTGGAGCAGGGCGGGGAGGCTGTGGACCAGGGTGGGGAGGCTGTGGACCAGGGTGGTGGAGCTGGGGGTACTGGAGTCCAGGGTAAAGGTAGTTGAGGTAGTCGGGAAGTTGAGGCATCTGCCCCTCAGTTGGCGGCTGTGGTGGAGGAGGTTCAGGAGTCAGAGGGACACTTGGAGAGACGGGTGGAGACACCGGAGGGGAAGGGAAGAAGGGGAATATTGGACAAGAGAGAATGAACTCTCGTCTGTTCAAGAACACTAGGAAATACACTCCATCCTGGGAAAGAAAAGAGCAAAGGAAACATGTAAATGTATCATAGTCACAATAAGCCAGCAGTCTCTCACATTAATCAATTTCCATGAACTGGATAACTATAACTTACTCCAACAGTCACACAGGGAGCACCAAGGAAGGAGAAGAAAATGAATTGGTCAGGTTGGGAGTCCACACGGTAAGCACACTCTTCAGATATAAACGGAGCCCACTCGCCATTCACTACAGGTAAGGAGGATGGAAAGAAAGATAATTTTAGTCACATGTGATTATTTGAGGAATGAATTCCTAGCAAGACAAGATGCGTCTAAAGCATCAGGAACCCAATAGGGAGTACCCAACTCACCTTTGACCCCCAGTGTTGGCATGTGGCCCACCTCTCCCTGCACCTGGACAGCCATGCCATAGGGGGAGCAGAGGACCGAGGGTGTGGGCTGGAGGGCAGGAGGGTGTGACTGGACTGGGCAGGAGAGTTTCAATGGGCTTCCCCACCACCGCATGGGCAGTACATAGCTCCCATTCTGAAAGGGAGGGAGTGGGGACACAATGCAACATGGCACATAGGGCTGAATATGGAAAAAGAATATGCAATTGAGATTATTGAAATCACAATATCAGAAAATGATTTTTGCTTCATTATTCTAATTTTCATTGAAAAACATTTAAATGATCATAGTGTAATTTTTGCAGGGATCTGTACCAAAGAAAACCTAAGTATATGATTATGATTATTATATGAGCATTTGACACACATTTCACCTTAAAAAAATATTATGCCTCCTGCGATTTGGATATTGCATTATGGCCATATTGCGATTTCGATAGAAATATTGATTAATTGTTCAGCCCTAATGGCATGTCAGTTGATGGAGTAGATGGCAGATTAGATTACAGCATATTATGTTCAGTTGACTGGTACCAAGCTCTACCATCTTTTCTTGATAGTCCAATCACAACCTTTGCTTTCCTCAGTCAAGCTAGGTTTTTTAGACAGACTTTTTATATTGACCCACAACTCACAACTGTTGCTTTCCTCAGTCAAGTCAAGAGAGGGTGGAACTTGGGAATCTGTCAATTCTAGGGCCGTACCTAATAATTTGAGGCTTCGATCATAACCTAGGTATTCAACTCTTGAATCAACGTTCAAATGTGGGTGTTTTTACAACATCTGTGTACAATCAATTCACAAGGAATTCTGTGTGGTTGCAAAACAAAAACAACAAGGCAACACGATTGAAAAAATACCTTCAGCCATTCGAGAAAAAAAGAAGACATAATCGTCACGAAAGATGACATTTTATGTCATTCCGTCATCAAGCGGTGTGCATTTGAGCAAGCAGCACCGCTAATGAAGTTAGTAAAGATGTCCGAAGGATGGAAAGAGTTTGAGTTATGATGATCATAATAAAAGAGGAAAGAATGAGCTAATGCCACAAACAGATTTATGTTACTTCAGTGGGGTCGCTGAGGCGGCAACATACACATTTTGCAGAGTATCAGTTTGCCTTCTGTGGCAACAAGAGTATGCATGGCCTTTCCTCAATTACCAGTCCGCCCCCCATGTGACGCATGCAAGAAAGAAAATCTGGCGAACAGTAAATGGCCATTGGGTTGTATTCGAATGAGAGTTCCTCACAGAGAATAAGAACCATGTAGCCCTGTAAGTCAAAAAGTATCTCCGTTGGTTTAGGACAGCAGTTCTCAAACTACGGGTCGCGACCCAAAGTGGGGTCGTGGGTAGGTGACAGTTCATTGGCAATTTTTTTTTTAATGTTCTGGCAACATATTTGGGCTAAATATGCCTTGTTTTATAAATGTGTATCGATAACAGTGCTGTAATAATTTTCTAATAAATATGCATGCATCAAGTTCAACAACGTGTGCTTTTATTTTTGATATTCCTTAATTCCACGTTGAAATTACGCGATACATACAGTGTGGGGTCGCCAAAAAAATCCTAAATAAAATGGGGGTTGTGGTATAAAAAAGTTTGAGAACCCCTGGTTTAGGAGGATGTTCAGGTTTATCAGGTCTCCGTTAGGCTTGTTAATGGGTTGCAGAAGTTCTACCTCCTGTGTGAAGTAGCATCCATCATAAGGTGCCATCATCACCAGGTCTCTCCAGGAGGTCTTCACTGAGTAACCACAGTACTCGGGGAGCTGGAACAGGGATATAGGAGAGACAGGCCCTGTAAAGGAGAACACAGGTTATTGAAGCAACAGCTCTGATCTACAAAATACATCATATTACTACAATTACAGCCGATTCCAAGGAATTCTCCAGCATGGTGGCTTTCAAACTTTCTCAGCAGACTCACATTTTCTCTCACAAACAGGAGAATTTCCATTGCTTTTATGTGGAATAAATGAACACAATATACTTTAGGCTGTATTAAGAGTATTTTATTCATCCTACTTTACATGGAGTTGTATGGAGGCCTATAGTTGTAGTTAGGTTAATTAAAGCCATGATTAAAAAAAATTAATCCAACCTAACTTTAAGAAACACTGTTTGGTATAAACGCGTTAGATATGGTTTGATGGAAATGACATGCTCTTTTGCATTTGAAAGGCCTAAAGCCTTTGGATTTGACTTTGAAGATTTGGCCCCAAGCACGCACCTCGATCCACCAGAAGGTGTGTGTATCCTCTGCCGGTAGCAGTGAGGGTCATAATGTTGTCATCACACTGTACCATAGGCCTCATCGCCAGCCATTCGGAGAAGTGAGGGCTGGGCCTGTCAAAGGATGGGCCAAACACCTTCCCCTGGACCACATGCCCATTAAAACCTAATACGGTAAACACAATGAAACAAATGACAGTGAATGGAGCTATCTGTATGGCGGTGGTACAAAAGTCCACCCATATATCCTTAGGTTAAATCCTGCGATGTAACAAATACACCAAACAAGCTTTTACCTGGGAAATCGGCTTGATATCGAGCATCAATATCTGAGGCCAGATTGCCTTCGTGCGCAATGACATTACCAGAGCTCCACGAAGGTGTCAAGACAAGGTTGTTTCCACTGTGGTTAGGTGGTGAGGGTAAAATTATTGGTGGCTTTTCATGGGTTACAGCAGGTGATTGAGCGCGTCCCTCTTGTGGACCAACTGTTTGCCTCGGAGCGCCTCGGAGAATGACCCGTCCAGAGTATGAATGTCTGTGCTTGGCGTCGTTTTTTTGTCCAAAACTTTCCCATCCATTATCAGATGACGCAGTAAAACCTTTGAGATTATTAAACTTTCCGACGCTTATTGCATCGGCGCCGATTTGGAAGTTGTAAAAGGCTACAGTTACTATAGATAAAAACAAAGCTATCTCTCTTTTCTGTTCGCAAGACATCTCCAGGTTGATGTTTCTGCTCACATGCGCACTGCGCACGAGGAGTCACCTACAAAAACAATCTATGATGGTAATCAATTAAGCGTCATTAGGCAAGGACCAGTCAAAAGGCTACACGTTGATTGACGATACATTAGAGTTTTTTCACACAGAAAGATGGAACTGTTCAAATAATATGTAACCGGGCATATTCAATTGCCATAAAATCCAAATAGCCGTTTGCATTATGCCTATATTTGCAAATATGCTTGCAAATCGTTCCTGGGAACCACAACATTTCACATGTAACTGTGTTACTTATGCAGTAAGCAGCAGGGGCTCAGCAGGAGGTAGAGCAGTCATCTGGTAATCCGGAGGTTGCCGGTTCAATTCCCGCTCCTCCCGGGCAGCATGTTGAAGTGTCCTTGAGCAAGACACTTAACCCCTAATTGCTCCCCATGTGCAGGTTGGCACCTTGCATGGTTGCCTCTGCCATCGGTGTGTGTGTGAATGGGTAAAATGTGAGGAACAAATTGTAAAGCACTTTGGATAAAAGTGCTATATAAATGCAGCCATTTACCATTTACAATAAAGAAACAGATTTAAGATGATCATTTTTATTAACAATCAATAGACAATATTCAGTGTACTTTTCCCTCTTTGGTCAGACTATTCATATTGTCATAAGTAATTAAGTGTCAAAAAATGAAAAAAAAATATATTAAAAAAAAAATAAGTAATTAAGTGTCTTGCCAACAAATATGGCACACTGCCACAGCTCATAGCCCAGTTGTCTTTTTAATGATCATCATCTACTAGTCGATTACAGTCAGCTGTTGTTTGCCAACCAAAGAGGTCTGCGATGGTATACTGGCAGCTCACATGGTTGCAAGGGAAGGCTCTTCACAATCCTTCAAATCATGTTGAAGAGTGTCTCCATGCAGTGAACATGAAGAATAGTTGTGGATTATGGCTGGATAATGAGCAGGCTGGGTAGAATTTAGCATTTCATAGCACTCTGTTGGTGTCATGCCAACCCGTGGTGCAACAGCTCATTGTCATGATTATCACCTGCTAAATGATTACAATCACCTGCTGTTCACAGACCAAGATGTCTACCACGGAACAGTGTGAATATTAATGGAGGGGTTGTAGAATGGCACAGTGCTTCTGTACATGAGATGTAGGAAGAGGGGTGATGGATCCACAACAGGTCTGGGTCAAACATGGAGGGACTGAATTGCCACATTTAATGATGGGATGGCTGCTAATGTAGATCTGGGGTAGGCCGACTGTCGTTGTGACTACTTGATCTGCGTCCTGCTAATGTAGATTGTCTGTCGTTGTGACTACTTGATCTGCGTCCTGCTAATGTAGATTGTCTGTCGTTGTGACTACTTGATCTGCATGCTGCTAATGTAGATCTGGGGTAGGTTGTCTGTTGTTGTGACTAAATGGTAAATGGCTGCATTTATATAGCTATTTTATCCATAGCACTTTACAATTTGTTCCTCACATTTTACCCATTCATTCACACATTCACACACCGATGGCAGAGGCAACCATGCAAGGTGCCAACCTGCACATCGGGAGCAATTAGGGGTTAAGTGTCTTGCTCAAGGAAACTTCGACACGCTGCCCGGGAGGAGCGGGAATCGAACCGGGAACCTCTGGATTACCAGACGACAGGCACGTGCACACATAGAGGCCAAGGGGTGCCTGAGCACCTGCCCTTTTGAGCCTCATCAAAAAAGTGGAAGTGCCCTGGGTGGTGCTGGTCGAGGGAGGGGTGGTGGCGAGTGTGCCTGGTGCAGGGGTTACATATGGTACATATGGACACTGTAGCTCCAGGGTCCGGGTCTGGCCACGGATCAGGTCCCAAAACCGCAGAGGTAGGGAAAGAATCCTTGGGGTCTGAGCAGAGAGGGAAGACATTAGTGGGGCATGTTGGCTCACAACCATTTAAACATCAGTAATAAATCAATCTAAACGGTTTCTTTTATTATTTTATGCGCTCGATTTAGCTTACAAAGCATAACGGAAGCGCTGCCAAAAATGACTGCACAAAAACATAAGAAAAACACACTATACATGCATGCAGAACTAAATTTAGGGCCTCTATAGAGAAAAAGGTGCATTTTGACGTATGACGACATGTGATGGCGGAGAAAGAGGTGGAGGTTCTCACCCTGGACTGGCTGTGACAGCCAGGCAGGGGGGCGTGGAGGATCACTCCGGAGACTTTAGACCTCTGCAGCATGTACCCACACAGTGGGGGCACACTGGATAGCGGCAGCCATGTCTTCCCCTGGTCTGACAGGAGAAATAATAGCCATCAGACCGTTATTATCTATAATAGACCCATATACTTACTTTCTCAGAATAGATTAGGTGATCTAGGATCACTGATCAGGGTGTGTGTGTGTAAACGGATTCAGAATACGCCTGCTGGTCTGAGATCACCAATGAGTTTCTTACTCACAATGCCATAAACACATTCTAGAGCAGTGAAAATCATAATGCCATATAAACACATTCTAGAGCGGTGAAACTCACAATTCCATAAACACATTCTAGAGTGGTACTTCTACTTTAAGACACTGATAAATATTCATCACGAGTCAGCAAAAAATATGCCAAATTTTTACAGGTTTACCTAACTCGTCAAAAACACTAGACAAATAAACGTCCTTCCAATACTTTCTACAAATAGTTCCCCTGTGTTCCTCAATAGCACTAGAGTCAAACCATGTTTTTTACGCAAGAGGGTTTGAACAATCACTCTTTGATTATTTCTAAATTACTTTACAAGTGGGCAGAATATCTTCTACAGTCCTCTCTAGCCAAGAGCTCTGGCCAAAGATGGATGTTTTCGTAGTGAAAACGAGCAGAAACAGACTTTGAAACCAGATTTTCTTCCTCACATCTGGCCCTCTTTGAAGATGGGAAAAGCCACATTCTTCACTAGTTTAAACTGTGGCCCTATGTTGACACAAGAGACACCCGCTGACCTCTGACTTGGATGGAGTCTGGGTCAGCAGAGGGCAGCAAGACCATCATGCTGCCAACCTGGCAGTGGAGGGAGGGGGGTGGCAGAGGGGGGAGAGTCCCTGCTGGTCGGGTGGTAGGAGTCGCAGATGGAGGCGCAAGAGTGGCATACAAGGGCAAATGGGGGTGGTGGTGGTGAGGGGGATGATAATGGGGCAGGGGGTAGGGGTAGTTACTACAGAATGTGTGGGAATTAGGAGGGCAGGTGGGTCGTTGAGACGGGTGAGCTGTGGGCACAGAAGGGCCCAGAGGAACATAGTGCTGCTGGGGAGCCAGAGGAACAGATGGAGAGTATCCCTTGGTGGACAGAGGGGCATGAGGGTAGACATACATGGGTCTGTATGGGTAATAATAGGGCTCATGTGAACCAGGGGGGTGATATGGATGTAGGGGATAGTGTGGACCCACAGGTTGCTGTGGAACTGGCGTGGAGGAAATGCCAGGAGGAGGAGTAGATGAAGAGGACTTGATATCTGGGCCAGGTTCTGCGGCAGGCTGGTGGTAGTAGATTGACCCATAGGGGAAGTAAGGGTCATATGAACCAGGTGGGTAGAATTGATCAGTGGGGTACTGGGGGTATTTTGTATCCTCAGGTTGCTTCGGAGGGGAAGTTGGCAACTTGGGTGAGTGGATAGTTGGAGGAACAGCACCATGAGGTCTTTGAGCAGCAATAATGGGAAAGTAGTAGTTTGGTACTTGAGGATAATGGGGACCAGAGGGATACTGAGGGGGACCTGTGGGTAGTTGGGGAATTTGAGGGATATCCTTCCCAGGGACAGGTTTAGTGAATTGGACTGGCATTGGAGGTTGATAAGGAGGTGAAGGATAATCCAGGTGGCCTCCAGGAGAATAATGGAATTGACCAGGCCCCATGTGAGACATGAACTGCTGCGATTGATGTCCCGGGGGGCTGTCTGGAGCAGGGCGGGGAGGCTGTGGACCAGGGTGGGGAGGCTGTGGACCAGGGTGGTGGAGCTGGGGGTACTGGAGTCCAGGGTAAAGGTAGTTGAGGTAGTCGGGAAGTTGAGGCATCTGCCCCTCAGTTGGCGGCTGTGGTGGAGGAGGTTCAGGAGTCAGAGGGACACTTGGAGAGACGGGTGGAGACACCGGAGGGGAAGGGAAGAAGGGGAATATTGGACAAGAGAGAATGAACTCTCGTCTGTTCAAGAACACTAGGAAATACACTCCATCCTGGGAAAGAAAAGAGCAAAGGAAACATGTAAATGTATCATAGTCACAATAAGCCAGCAGTCTCTCACATTAATCAATTTCCATGAACTGGATAACTATAACTTACTCCAACAGTCACACAGGGAGCACCAAGGAAGGAGAAGAAAATGAATTGGTCAGGTTGGGAGTCCACACGGTAAGCACACTCTTCAGATATAAACGGAGCCCACTCGCCATTCACTACAGGTAAGGAGGATGGAAAGAAAGATAATTTTAGTCACATGTGATTATTTGAGGAATGAATTCCTAGCAAGACAAGATGCGTCTAAAGCATCAGGAACCCAATAGGGAGTACCCAACTCACCTTTGACCCCCAGTGTTGGCATGTGGCCCACCTCTCCCTGCACCTGGACAGCCATGCCATAGGGGGAGCAGAGGACCGAGGGTGTGGGCTGGAGGGCAGGAGGGTGTGACTGGACTGGGCAGGAGAGTTTCAATGGGCTTCCCCACCACCGCATGGGCAGTACATAGCTCCCATTCTGAAAGGGAGGGAGTGGGGACACAATGCAACATGGCACATAGGGCTGAATATGGAAAAAGAATATGCAATTGAGATTATTGAAATCACAATATCAGAAAATGATTTTTGCTTCATTATTCTAATTTTCATTGAAAAACATTTAAATGATCATAGTGTAATTTTTGCAGGGATCTGTACCAAAGAAAACCTAAGTATATGATTATGATTATTATATGAGCATTTGACACACATTTCACCTTAAAAAAATATTATGCCTCCTGCGATTTGGATATTGCATTATGGCCATATTGCGATTTCGATAGAAATATTGATTAATTGTTCAGCCCTAATGGCATGTCAGTTGATGGAGTAGATGGCAGATTAGATTACAGCATATTATGTTCAGTTGACTGGTACCAAGCTCTACCATCTTTTCTTGATAGTCCAATCACAACCTTTGCTTTCCTCAGTCAAGCTAGGTTTTTTAGACAGACTTTTTATATTGACCCACAACTCACAACTGTTGCTTTCCTCAGTCAAGTCAAGAGAGGGTGGAACTTGGGAATCTGTCAATTCTAGGGCCGTACCTAATAATTTGAGGCTTCGATCATAACCTAGGTATTCAACTCTTGAATCAACGTTCAAATGTGGGTGTTTTTACAACATCTGTGTACAATCAATTCACAAGGAATTCTGTGTGGTTGCAAAACAAAAACAACAAGGCAACACGATTGAAAAAATACCTTCAGCCATTCGAGAAAAAAAGAAGACATAATCGTCACGAAAGATGACATTTTATGTCATTCCGTCATCAAGCGGTGTGCATTTGAGCAAGCAGCACCGCTAATGAAGTTAGTAAAGATGTCCGAAGGATGGAAAGAGTTTGAGTTATGATGATCATAATAAAAGAGGAAAGAATGAGCTAATGCCACAAACAGATTTATGTTACTTCAGTGGGGTCGCTGAGGCGGCAACATACACATTTTGCAGAGTATCAGTTTGCCTTCTGTGGCAACAAGAGTATGCATGGCCTTTCCTCAATTACCAGTCCGCCCCCCATGTGACGCATGCAAGAAAGAAAATCTGGCGAACAGTAAATGGCCATTGGGTTGTATTCGAATGAGAGTTCCTCACAGAGAATAAGAACCATGTAGCCCTGTAAGTCAAAAAGTATCTCCGTTGGTTTAGGACAGCAGTTCTCAAACTACGGGTCGCGACCCAAAGTGGGGTCGTGGGTAGGTGACAGTTCATTGGCAATTTTTTTTTTAATGTTCTGGCAACATATTTGGGCTAAATATGCCTTGTTTTATAAATGTGTATCGATAACAGTGCTGTAATAATTTTCTAATAAATATGCATGCATCAAGTTCAACAACGTGTGCTTTTATTTTTGATATTCCTTAATTCCACGTTGAAATTACGCGATACATACAGTGTGGGGTCGCCAAAAAAATCCTAAATAAAATGGGGGTTGTGGTATAAAAAAGTTTGAGAACCCCTGGTTTAGGAGGATGTTCAGGTTTATCAGGTCTCCGTTAGGCTTGTTAATGGGTTGCAGAAGTTCTACCTCCTGTGTGAAGTAGCATCCATCATAAGGTGCCATCATCACCAGGTCTCTCCAGGAGGTCTTCACTGAGTAACCACAGTACTCGGGGAGCTGGAACAGGGATATAGGAGAGACAGGCCCTGTAAAGGAGAACACAGGTTATTGAAGCAACAGCTCTGATCTACAAAATACATCATATTACTACAATTACAGCCGATTCCAAGGAATTCTCCAGCATGGTGGCTTTCAAACTTTCTCAGCAGACTCACATTTTCTCTCACAAACAGGAGAATTTCCATTGCTTTTATGTGGAATAAATGAACACAATATACTTTAGGCTGTATTAAGAGTATTTTATTCATCCTACTTTACATGGAGTTGTATGGAGGCCTATAGTTGTAGTTAGGTTAATTAAAGCCATGATTAAAAAAAATTAATCCAACCTAACTTTAAGAAACACTGTTTGGTATAAACGCGTTAGATATGGTTTGATGGAAATGACATGCTCTTTTGCATTTGAAAGGCCTAAAGCCTTTGGATTTGACTTTGAAGATTTGGCCCCAAGCACGCACCTCGATCCACCAGAAGGTGTGTGTATCCTCTGCCGGTAGCAGTGAGGGTCATAATGTTGTCATCACACTGTACCATAGGCCTCATCGCCAGCCATTCGGAGAAGTGAGGGCTGGGCCTGTCAAAGGATGGGCCAAACACCTTCCCCTGGACCACATGCCCATTAAAACCTAATACGGTAAACACAATGAAACAAATGACAGTGAATGGAGCTATCTGTATGGCGGTGGTACAAAAGTCCACCCATATATCCTTAGGTTAAATCCTGCGATGTAACAAATACACCAAACAAGCTTTTACCTGGGAAATCGGCTTGATATCGAGCATCAATATCTGAGGCCAGATTGCCTTCGTGCGCAATGACATTACCAGAGCTCCACGAAGGTGTCAAGACAAGGTTGTTTCCACTGTGGTTAGGTGGTGAGGGTAAAATTATTGGTGGCTTTTCATGGGTTACAGCAGGTGATTGAGCGCGTCCCTCTTGTGGACCAACTGTTTGCCTCGGAGCGCCTCGGAGAATGACCCGTCCAGAGTATGAATGTCTGTGCTTGGCGTCGTTTTTTTGTCCAAAACTTTCCCATCCATTATCAGATGACGCAGTAAAACCTTTGAGATTATTAAACTTTCCGACGCTTATTGCATCGGCGCCGATTTGGAAGTTGTAAAAGGCTACAGTTACTATAGATAAAAACAAAGCTATCTCTCTTTTCTGTTCGCAAGACATCTCCAGGTTGATGTTTCTGCTCACATGCGCACTGCGCACGAGGAGTCACCTACAAAAACAATCTATGATGGTAATCAATTAAGCGTCATTAGGCAAGGACCAGTCAAAAGGCTACACGTTGATTGACGATACATTAGAGTTTTTTCACACAGAAAGATGGAACTGTTCAAATAATATGTAACCGGGCATATTCAATTGCCATAAAATCCAAATAGCCGTTTGCATTATGCCTATATTTGCAAATATGCTTGCAAATCGTTCCTGGGAACCACAACATTTCACATGTAACTGTGTTACTTATGCAGTAAGCAGCAGGGGCTCAGCAGGAGGTAGAGCAGTCATCTGGTAATCCGGAGGTTGCCGGTTCAATTCCCGCTCCTCCCGGGCAGCATGTTGAAGTGTCCTTGAGCAAGACACTTAACCCCTAATTGCTCCCCATGTGCAGGTTGGCACCTTGCATGGTTGCCTCTGCCATCGGTGTGTGTGTGAATGGGTAAAATGTGAGGAACAAATTGTAAAGCACTTTGGATAAAAGTGCTATATAAATGCAGCCATTTACCATTTACAATAAAGAAACAGATTTAAGATGATCATTTTTATTAACAATCAATAGACAATATTCAGTGTACTTTTCCCTCTTTGGTCAGACTATTCATATTGTCATAAGTAATTAAGTGTCAAAAAATGAAATAAAAATATATTAAAAAAAAAATAAGTAATTAAGTGTCTTGCCAACAAATATGGCACACTGCCACAGCTCATAGCCCAGTTGTCTTTTTAATGATCATCATCTACTAGTCGATTACAGTCAGCTGTTGTTTGCCAACCAAAGAGGTCTGCGATGGTATACTGGCAGCTCACATGGTTGCAAGGGAAGGCTCTTCACAATCCTTCAAATCATGTTGAAGAGTGTCTCCATGCAGTGAACATGAAGAATAGTTGTGGATTATGGCTGGATAATGAGCAGGCTGGGTAGAATTTAGCATTTCATAGCACTCTGTTGGTGTCATGCCAACCCGTGGTGCAACAGCTCATTGTCATGATTATCACCTGCTAAATGATTACAATCACCTGCTGTTCACAGACCAAGATGTCTACCACGGAACAGTGTGAATATTAATGGAGGGGTTGTAGAATGGCACAGTGCTTCTGTACATGAGATGTAGGAAGAGGGGTGATGGATCCACAACAGGTCTGGGTCAAACATGGAGGGACTGAATTGCCACATTTAATGATGGGATGGCTGCTAATGTAGATCTGGGGTAGGCCGACTGTCGTTGTGACTACTTGATCTGCGTCCTGCTAATGTAGATTGTCTGTCGTTGTGACTACTTGATCTGCGTCCTGCTAATGTAGATTGTCTGTCGTTGTGACTACTTGATCTGCATGCTGCTAATGTAGATCTGGGGTAGGTTGTCTGTTGTTGTGACTAAATGGTAAATGGCTGCATTTATATAGCTATTTTATCCATAGCACTTTACAATTTGTTCCTCACATTTTACCCATTCATTCACACATTCACACACCGATGGCAGAGGCAACCATGCAAGGTGCCAACCTGCACATCGGGAGCAATTAGGGGTTAAGTGTCTTGCTCAAGGAAACTTCGACACGCTGCCCGGGAGGAGCGGGAATCGAACCGGGAACCTCTGGATTACCAGACGACAGGCACGTGCACACATAGAGGCCAAGGGGTGCCTGAGCACCTGCCCTTTTGAGCCTCATCAAAAAAGTGCCCTTTTTGAAAAAAAGTTATTTATTTATTTATTTTTTACAGTTACGCATATAGACAGCCCTTCCAACTGGAAAATGTCAGGATAGAATAAAAATATTAGGTAAAGAGAGAGAGATGCCCCATATTCCATTGCAGTTTGCACGGCCTCCTCAGCGTGCCTCTCCGCGGACCTATATATTTTATGCATAGTGTGGGTGGTGATGATGATGATGATGATGATGATGAGAGAAACCGCTGTTGAATGCTGGTATTACACTCATTGAGGGACACGAAGAAGTCAAGTCCGATGGGATTTGGGAATCTCAAATAGAAATCGGGATTGGAATAAAAAATGCATTTATATTAAACAATACAGAATATACAGCACTTCTTGGGGTCTGTAGGGTAAGCACTTATTCCCTCCCCCCTGAACATTTATGGAGATGTATGGGCCTTTTAAGTCAGTGATAAAAGTGTCTTTCAAGGATAAGTGAGCTCCTGCACTGATTATTATAGTTCAATATTCAATATTTGATCACCAAAACCCCCCAAAAAGCATAAAAAGGGGGCCCCCCGCCCGAAAAGGGCCCTTAAAAATCGCGCTTGCGCGCTATGCGCGCTTGGTTAATAGATACACACAAGTGTAGTGCCCTTTTCAGCCTTTGAGCACCTGCCCCTCTAAAGTCCTGTGCACGTCCCTGCCAGACGACTGCTACCAGACGATTCACGTGTGTGGTGAATGAAGGGCAAGCGGATCCCAGTGGGTTGAGTAAAGAGAGATGAGTAACAACTTCAGTATGGAGTTGTTGAGTGTCTAAAACCGCTGTTGTTGTTGTTGTTGTTGTTGTTGTTGTTGGGCCACACCATAAAGAGGGGGTTGGATAACTGCTGGAACAGGGGCGGAACTGGATCTGAGATGGTCGGTGTTTGGACACTGGGCATGTTCTCATTATAGTGTCTGTTCGCTGGATATCTAGGCAGGAAAGGAATTCATAAAGGACAGGACAACTCCATTTCCTTCTCTCTGGATCGGATGTAAATTCTGTACATGCCACCCTAGAGTACAAAAAAAGGTTGAACCATTTGAAGATGGAACATAGAACATACTTGTTGAGTAATGCATGTCAAATAGACTTTCTTCAGTACCATCTCAATAGGCCAACATGTTGTGAAGGGAACAGTGAACACATTGGAGTCAGGACTGGCAAATGTAGGGAACCAGCACTGCTCTGCAGCATGAAGGAAGGTCACCCACTGACCATTCACTGTGAAGAGGGCTAGAGGTCAGGGGTCAAATGTATCAACTTAAAGTAAAAGTCACTGAACCATCCCTCTATGACTACTCTTCATGGCAATACAACTGAGTCTGTATCTCAATACATGGCTTGGTCTTTTAATTGATGATCATCTTTCTTTTAAGTCTCATATTCAGAAACTGGAAGTTGAAACTGGGGTTTTATTTTAGAAATAAATCTGGCTTTGCCTTTTAGACCAAGAGACAACTTGTTGCCGTTACTTTTGTGGCTATGCTTGATGATGGTGATGTTATATAAATTATATGCAGGCATCTTCACAATGGGCCTCATTGATGAAGCGATATAAGAACAGATTTAGTTCTTAACTAGCATTGCCTCTTATTTTGTTCTTGGGATTCAGCAATGTTTTCTTATTGTAGCTTTTCTCTCAGGCAAGACCAAATTCTAAGAGTGGTCGAGAGCACTCTTACCCAGATAAGAAACTCTTACCCAGATGAGAAACATTTTAAAAAGCCTACCATTCCTAATAATAATAATACTTAAGATTTATATAGCGCTTTTCCTAATGCTCAAAGACACGTTTACAAAGCAAACAATACAATACAATACAGTTTTAGTAGATACAATAAAAAAAATATATATAAAAAGGTGAGAGAGGAAGGAGTTCATGGGTTGAAAGCAAACCATTGGTCAATTGCCCTCAAATAGACTTTATAAACCCAGAACTTTTCAATAATTATTATTATTATAACTTATTGCGTGCGTTCTGCTTCTGAAATGGATTATATATGGCTGGTAGAACAGTTAGATGCTGGCTGCCCAGGCGTACGCATAGAACGCATAACATCTCCTCTCCTCTCCTCTCCTCTCCTCTCCTCTCCTCTCCTCTCCTCTCCTCTCCTCTCCTCTCCTCTCCTCTCCTCTCCTCTCCTCTCCTCTCCTCTCCACCTACAAGTTCTGAGCTCATTCAGGGTTTTAGCCACAGGGACCTTTCAGAGAGAGAGAACAGATCCAGTATTTCCCAACCTACTGCGCGATTGGTTCTTGACAAGTGCGCAGTCGTTCAGTATTGACAAAGCCTACTTTGCTGGAACGATTTATTTCGCACTATACAGTACGTATACATATAAGTACAGGTATAAGTCTTTATTTGTCATCAGATTAACACACACACACATGCGATGATCGACCCACAGGAACACACACACATGCACTGAGTCGCGAGTCGTGAGACGTGTGTGTGTTTGTGTCATTTTGAGATCACTCGCAAATTGCTTCCTGTTGAATGGATCAGACAGCGATCAGATGCCGAAACCCGGCTGTTTTACACACGCCTCATTCGCCTTATAAGGAGATGACGGCCAAGTCTGTATGCAAATAAATTGAGCGCGAACGTGCATTTGAATTTAAGAATGAGTGGGATTCATCATGCAACAGACCTGGGTAAGAACAGATTTGGATGTTAAGAACGGCTTGATGAATGTGGCGGTGGCTTTTCTTATTGTTCTCTTAACAGACCGGTAAGAAAGAATATAAGAAAAATAATAAGAGAGTATTGTTGAATGAGGCCCATTGTCTATAAGCTCTGGATACTGTTTATCATGGAGCATTGAAATGCATCACACATTATAAAGCTTACTCATCATTGCGTATTGTATGCTCAGGATGGCCTGCTCTGTCCAACAGCAGACTTAATCATTGGTATATGTTTATTTATAACGCGGCTCTTGGTTTGTTCCCTACAACAATGTGCCTCCCACCTTTTAAGGCAACAAAAGTAATTGGACAATTGGCTGTTCAGCTCTTTCATGGCCAGGTGTGTGTTATTCCCTCATTATTTCATTTACAAGGTGCAAATAACGTGTTTATTTGCATTTGGAATCTGTTGCAGTCAACTCTCAATATGAGGTCCAAAGAGCTGTCACTATCATCATCATCATCATCATCATTTTTAAAATGTATTCATACATGGAATTATTACAGTCCAACAGTACATATTAATATGCTCCACTATATTCCATGGCCGAAAGGAACAGGAAGAAGAAAATTCTTATTTGTACCTGCCCCTACACACATACAGTACACTGATAGACTAATTGCAATGTTTACCAAACCAAACAGAATGTACATACTTATTTTGCAGAAATGGAAACATCAACACAATTAAATTAACATAAATAAATACAAATACTCTTTTCATCATTCTGCAAGGAGTTCCATAGTTTGATACCTATAACTGAGGTGCACCTTTGTTTTAAGGTGGTTCGTGCAAATTGGTGCTTAAAATTGAACTTCCTTCTGCTGTCATCTCGACAGGGAACAAACAACCTCTGTATATTTGCTGGTAATACTCTGCATTTTGCTCTAAACAAAACGAATAAAGTCTGTATTTCAGCTAACTCTAAGTTTCAAAGTCTGGATTTAATAAATAATTCATTGTTCTCTTGAATCTACTTTGTGAACTATTCTTACTGCTCTCTTCTGTAATATAAATAATGACGTTATGTTACTTTCATATCAGTGAAGCAAGCCATCATTAGGCTGAAAAATCTAAACAACCCCATCAGAGAGATTGCAAAGATATTTGCTGTGGCCAAATTAACTGTTGTCAAAGTCAGCTTTATTGCACCTCTCGTAATGTGCAAGACATACAGAGACATGAAATTGCGTTTTACCCCCTTCCCACAGTGTATATGTTGGGTACATTCTTAAAAAGAAAATGTGCTGGTGAGCTCAGCAACACCCAAAGACCTGGAAAACTATGGAAAATAACTGGTGGAGGTGAAGAAAAACCACTTCACAACAGTTGGTCAGATCAAGAACACTCTCCAGGAGGTAGGTGTATCTGTGTCAAAATCAACAGTCAAGCATAGGCGGCGCGTGGGCTTTAGGTCAGGGAAGGCTGTAAAGGGGACGCTCCTTGCGCGTCCCCTTTACAGCCTTTTGACCCTTTATTTTTGGTTGCACGCAAACTGTCCAGGTTCTGATTTCATATACACACACACACTACTAGGCTATACTACAGCGAGCCCCACTCATTTATATATAGTGCAAATTAATTGTTCAAATGAAGGCATCCAATATGATTAACGGTTCACTGATCATGAAATATGAACTAACTATAAAAAAAATTTGGTTGCACGCAAATGATGCTGTCCAGGTTCTGATTTCATATACACACACACTACTAGGCTACTACAGCGAGCCCCACTCATTTCATATAGTGCAAATTAAGTGTTCAAATGAAGGCATCCAATAATATATTAACCATTGTCTTACCTTAATGCAGATAAATGCGACGTTTCGTCTTGGTGAGAAAGACCGTTCACAACTTGAATCACAAGTTGCAATGAAGTGAAAGTTTTTCGTAATTTAGATCTCATCATGCTTTGAAAACAATGTACATACAGTAGCTCTAAAAAGTTTCCACGATTTGATGAACTCGGACTCTCATCATGTCCTCTTAGAGCAAGCCCTTGTTTGCCAAGATAAAACAACATACAGCCTCAGGTGATCGGTAGTTATGCCCAGGGCCAGCCTGGTGAAGCTTCTAAATTACTTTGTTTATGTCTTGGAAAAATACCGTATATATCCATTTTGCTTTTTGAAATTTGACTAAAAATAGTGCGCTGGTGTTCGCTACAAAGCGATCGGCGGGCTGAAATTCAGAACACAGATGTTTCCTTACTGCGGGATCAGGATGATCATGTGAAGGATGTGATTGGCTACATTATTTTACCTGAGCCTATGCGTGATTGGTTACTGCCTGTACCTGGAATGTTAAACGCTGCCACCGATTGACACATTCGTTGTTGACACCTCGGCCAGCCGGCTGCAGCACAAGACACACACAATAGCCAGCGCACATATTATATACATTTCAAGATTCCGAGCATAATATTCTGGGTAGGCATAGCCCCCCCTAGCCTATATATACCCGCCGCCTATGCAGTCAAGAGAAGACTTCACCAGAGTGAATACAGAGGGTTCACCACAAGATGTAAACCATTGGTGATCCTCAAAAAAGGGAAGACCATGGGGCGGCTGATTGGCGCAGTGGGCAAGGCGCTTGCCACTAACGCAGGATATGCTGGGTTCGAGCCCAGCTCTCGGCGTTGCTACCGGCTGGCCGGTCGTTCATACTAACACAATTGGCAAGTGTTAGAGGGTGGGAAAGCCGGTGGGTGGGGATTGGACGTTGTGGACAGCAACTCCTACAGGTCGGTTTGGTGACGCCGGTGCGACGGAAACAGGAAGTAGCGGGGGCAGTGTGAGCCTCCCACGCGTTACTCCTCGCCACTGAGAGTTCGAGCTGCTGCGGTGAAAAGATGCGACAGGCTGCCTCCTCGTGTACCGGAGGGGACACGTGATGCAAGGCTTCTGTCCTCACTACAGCCGACCAGTGGGAGGCATAGTCTAGCAACGTTCAAGACAGGGGAGGGAAGAATTGGATAATACGAAATTGGGATGGGAGAAAAATAGAAAATGGGGAGAAAAAGTGGATACAAAAAAAAAGGGCAGACCAGATGATAAAACATCTAGAAAAGCCTGTACAGTTCTGGAACAACATCCTATGGACAGATAAGACAAAAATCAACTTGTACCAGAATGATGGGAAGAGAAGAGTATGGAGAAGGAAAGGAACTGCTCATGATCCAAAGCATACCACCTCATCAGTGACGTGTGGTGGTAGTGTTATGGCGTGGGCATGTATGGCTGCCAATGGAACTGGTTCCCTTGTATTTATTGATGGTGTGACTGCTGACATGAATTCTGAAGTGTTTCGGGCAATATTATCTGCTCATATTGAGCCAAATGCTTCAGAACTCATTGTATGACGCTTCACAGTGCAGATGGAAAATGACCTGAAACATACTGTGAAAGCAACCAACACGTTTTTTAAGGCAAAGAAGTAAAATGTTGTGCAATGGTCAAGTCAATCACCTGACCTGAATTCAATTGAGCATGCATTTCACTTGCTGACAAAACTGAAGGGAAAATGCCCCAAGAACCAGCTGTAACTGAAGACAGTTGCAGTAGAGGCCTGGCAGAACATCACCTGGGACGAAAACCCAGCGCCTGGTGATGTCTATGGGTTCCAGACTTCAGGCTGTCATTGGCTGCAAAGGATTTGCAAGTATTAAAAGTGACCATTTTATTTATGGATTGTTAGTTTTCCATTACTTTTGGTATCTTTAAAAAGGGGGGTGCACATGTTGAAACTGTTGTAATTCCTACACCGTTAACCTGATTTGGATGCAATTCTTTGGATTTGTAATTCTCAAATTAAAGCTGAAATCTGCACTTAAGCACATCTTGATTGTTTCATTTCAAGTCCATTGTGGTGGTGTACAGAGCCAATTTCTTTTAAATTGTGTCAATATCCAAATATTTATGGACCTGACTTTATATCATTCAGAAAACTGTTGGAAGTTACCGTCTGCGTTCCCAGGATTTATTCTTGCCATCAGTCCCTAAAGCCTGTGCTGAATTAGGACTATTTTTTTTTTTTTATGTATGCTGCTTCCTCTACTTGGAATCTATTGCAAGAATCTATTGAACCTTGCACTGGCATACTTTCATTTACAAATCCATCCTAGGTCTGCTTCCCATTTATTTATCTGTATCTACTTCGCAAACACACCAGTTATAGCTTACGCATTCAAAATATCATCACCATCCCCTCAGTCCGTACTGAGCGTGGTAAGAAGGTGTTCTCCTACTCTGCCCCCTTCACCTGGAACACACTACAGCAGAGTCTGAAGCTGGCCAGCTTAGTCCCCCTAGCGAGCTTTAAATTGATGTTGGGTGTCTTGGAGAGAGTGTCTATATGCTCTGCTCTTGTTTTTAAGGCTGGATCTTTTCTCTGCCCCCTCTTTGGCACTTTATGTTGTGTTGTTGTTGTAAATTATTGTGTGTTGACGTTAGTGTACTGTTTCTGTTTACATGTGTAACTGGGCTATGTGTATGGGCTGCTGTCTGAACAGGTTGCACTCGTAAATGAGACCTCGGTCTCAATGTGATTTTACCTGTTTAAATAAAGGCTAAATCAAAATTGCAGAAGGATTTAAATCTTGTGGCGTGGGTCTCATTGGGTGTATTTAGATCCATTCTAAATTAACTGGAGACAAGTACATCTGTCTGCCAATGTTATGAATGAGCTGATTGCTCCTGTATAATTTTGGACCAGGGCCCTATTCCCCGTACCTGGTTCAACTAAGTCGATCAAGATGTCATTATCCAGATTCAGTTAACCCGATGTTTGAAGCTGGGATTTTCCTGTTCCTCGAAGGTGGATTCAGTCTCGTTAACTCAAGCCAGACTTGCGACCCAGGATAAGTGCGTGTGCCCGCCTCAGCCGAGAAGGCAGCAAGTGTCGAGAGCAGAGATCCTGATTCTCTAGCGGCATTGATTGATTAATTGATTTAAAACTTTAGTAACATATTGCAGTACGGCTCAATCGCCTCGCCGACAAGTTAAATGCGTTATCTATAGGCTAATTTCAAGTCCCTCATTACCTCAATCAATCAGATTATATTTCTTTAAACTTGCCTGCTGGATTGAATAATCAAATGAGATCTTGCTAGCGAAAATAATTAGTAAAACTGTTATACAGAATAACGATACGGCTCCCTTACCCATTGATTGATGTATGGTCGATCTTTTACTTATCTTCTCTGTGGTGTAACGGGTTCTTCTTTTGACTTTCACGCAGACGACCGGGGTTCGAGACCCAGTCGTCTCCTTCTTTTTGCAATATAGGAATAATTCAATTTGGTGCACGTTGAGAGCTATATAAAGAATGACATCCTCAATGCATGTAGATTTATAATATTTTGACTTAAAACTAGGCTACCTTTGCGTATAATCATTAATATTATATTCCAAAAAGTTATATTGGAAACACGGGGTTTCGAACACCGGTCGCCGGGTTGCCAGGCTTGAGCACTACCGCTACGCCACTGTGCCAGATGGGATAAATTCATTGTTTATACATTAATGAACGAGAGACCCGTGTTTAGAATATTCTTTATTTTGTTGTTGTTGCACCGAGCGAGCGCCACGGTATATAACGTGCATTATTTAGGACAAAGTGAATTTAGTATCAGCATTTTGGGTCTATTTTACATTTCAAAAGACCCCTCTGGAAGAATGGAGCACAAAAACGTAATTCAGAATGGTATAACGCAGATCCTAGGCTGTGGGAATAATTTCAGGAAACGAGCTGTCACTTTCTTTGCGGGGGCGTGGCTTTGCTTGATCCGGCTAACTTGAACTTAAACCCTGCTTTCGACCAGGCTCAAACTTTTGGATCTGTTGTCATGGTGATTTGAACAATCCAGGTACGGGGAATCGGAAAGTCCGGCTTAAGTCAGACTTACCCGGAAGTTATCTGGCTAACTCAGTTATCCAGGTACGAGGAACGGGGCCCAGATGTTTTGTGACTGATTTGTATGTTTCAACCTTACTTGATTTGTAAATTCTACTGTCTGTAATTGTTCCGTCTTCTGTCTGCAACCCTGTTGAATGTGCTGCTGCCTGTCTTGACCAGGACACTCTTGAAAGAGATTTTTTTTGATCTAAATCAGGCTTTTCTGGTTTAATACAAAAATAATATTGGTAAGCAGGACATAGAATCTATCCAAACTCAATAGTCCAAATTCTACAGCACAAGTACAATTTAACAGCCAGATTTTGAACCAGGGTAATCTTGAGGGAATCGACTATATACAAGGCAGCTATAGGAGAATCTCATCTAGCTAAAGTTTGAGGCAGTCAACTACAGTACTTACACAGGACCTCAAGTCTCCTAACGGTACCCTCTCCCAAAACTATTAGATCCATCATGGTTTTACAGACAACTCTCAGCGAAGGAGCCTGGATGGGACAGGAGGCCTTCACTCGGGATCCTCACCAAAACACTGGCAAGATGTACTCCTCCTCCTGCAAAAGCAGGTTACGAGGTTATATAGAGTTATGAGTAACACAGGACGTTACCATTTGAGATCATACCAAAGTACAGTATGACCGCTCTGCTTCCAGCAATGAGTCAAGTCAACCAGGGAGGGACACATCGGATCATTTCATCCTTCCCTCGTTCTAACCAGAAAAGGGAGTGTTACCCAAAAGATGGTGGTGTAGTAAGAAGACCCCTGCCTCCAGAGCCGCGTGTGCTCAACCAATAAGGGGATCTCATCCCAGTGGGGGAAACGTCAAACTGACTCCCAATCGAACTTCGGATATGCGACGTCTGCACAGATCCACTTGGGACTGTTGAGGCAAAACTACACAAAAGTGAATTCATCCGTCTTGTCGCCATGTGAGAAAGAGGGATCAGTAAAAAAAAAGAAAACGAGAGCCGAAGCAATGAGAGTGTCTATCCTTGCCCCACCTTGTGCAACATAAAGCATCCATTGTAGCGTGCTATTAGGACCATCTCTGTCCAAGTGGTCTTCAGCGAGAGGGGGACAAGGGTAGAGAGGTTGGTCCACTAGGAACAAGGACATATGTGATTCGTTAAAAGTAATTCACAGTAATAACCAGATTAATTCACTATTTTGCACAAATTAATTAATACAAAACCTCATGGCATTTATTTTTCTAGCTCAAGGCGGCCAATGAATGCTATCCCAGATGTGCATGGTCTGTCAACTGACCACAGTAATCCTCAAATAACGTTGATTATCTGCATACTCTTTACAGTATGTTTTAATTGCAGACTATCGTACTAGAGTGTGGGTTATAGGGAGATATAGCAGAAGATCCAACTGACTTCCACAAGGCGTCACATTCCAGTCAATTAGCTGATTGTGGATAGCTGAATGTTTATTCACTTACATCCCTCCATGAGGAAATTGTCCATGTCCTTCTGTTGGAATGTAATTATCATAACATTATTCTCACATAGACTGTAGGGTCCATGGCATAATATCCTCTCACAGGTGTCTGTCCATGGTCTGGTGATATTGGACTGAACAGCTGCTGTTGGACTAGGTTGAAATCTTCACACCAGAAGAAATCGAAGCATAAGAGGCAAACATGTGAGGACATCGTTTTAAAGGCTCAGTGAATAATATATCCAAAGTTTTTATTGATTATCATTTTAATATACTGTAATTGCTCGTCTTGCACCAATGATGATGCCCTGATATGAGGGAGTAATTAATTTACCCTTCTACTACACTTACTTGGAAAGGTGCCGTGATCACTCTCAGAATGCTGTTGGGCATCTCGATAGTAATGACCCGTCCGTCCACGTGGTGCCCTAAAGGGGTTAACATTTACCACAGCACTGTTTACATCTGTTCTGGGTAACTTCCTGTCTTTGGAGAAGTCATTTACCACCAGTGGTAAACTGCATAATGAGCCAGCAATGGACAACACAACCAATGCACCCCACGTGTGTGCAGCTCTCAAAGACATGTCAACGTTTGCAGTTGATTATAGGCCTACTGAGAGCATAAACGGTTTACTGAGGGGGGAAAAGATACTCTACAGCTGTTGTTTATAATTAATTATGTAAATGAGACACCTGGATCAACTGGCCAAGCCAAAGAAACTTGTATAGGGGTGGATTAAGCAGTTTCCATTATTTGTGAAACAGCTAGAGGTAAAAAAAAATTAATAAAAATCAAAAAAAAACTCATGGGTTTCAAAAGTATGAATGTTGGAACATATACATGTTTTAAGGTAGTGCGTAAGGATTGGTTCTATTCAACCAACACAGTGAATTATTTGAAGATTACACGTTTCTACGCACTGTTTTGACAGAGGGAAACGTTGGCCATTTGGTTGTAACTTTTCAGTGAGAAGTTGTTGAGGATATGGGTGGGGTTTGGGAAGGGGAAGGGAGGGAATGACTTGGAGGGAGAATAGGGTGATGTGTAGGCTGTGAATTCGAAGCTGGGTGGGTCTACAGTTTTTCGGAATCCAAATAACTCTCGTGCGTAAAAGTATTTACAGGTAATGTTTATTCACGTTGTTTACTTTTTCTGTGATTGTGTTAGGTGGGTGATGCTCGCTAATACGGTGCAATGCATTTTTGGAGAGATTTTATGTTTGGCAAAAGTCAGCTAATTTAACTTTGGTATAGTTGGTTGTTTGTTGAACAGCGCTTTGAAGAAATGCATGGCTTTGACGATTGCGAACGCAAAAGTAAAGAGTTAAAAAAGAAACTAAATAACGGAAGTCCAAAATGTTCAAATAGTGTGGATTTGAGCAGCCGAATTTGGCATATTTGTAGTTGTGTGTATACTTGGACAACTGTAGTTAATTTCTGTCGTCGTATTCTCGCGCTCTTTTAATAGTAGTTGTGTTATAGGGCCCGTGATCTAACGGAGGTAGCCCGAGCACCCATCCCAAATGGGAATGCCCCAACATGAACAAGACCACAGCATGCACACTTTTCGCTACTGGAAGCAATTGACTTAAAATCGAGTCCGATTTCTTGTTAAAAAGTACAGGAATGCAAATAACTGAACTTGTCAAAAAATACTTTATTTTAGTCGTCGATTCTGTATATTCTGAAGGCTCGTATAGGACCGGCTATTTTAATTTCACAAATAGTCTCCCATTTAGAATTAATCTCGTTTCAACGTAAAGACGAACATAAAACCATTCTCTTGAGCCTCCCTTTGAGTGGTGAGGTAGCTCAGGGGAACCCTCCGTGGGGGTGTGTTTGACAGCAGATGGCCCGTGCAGTTATTCCGAAAATGGTCTGTTTTTAGGACTGCTGAGGCGAGTTTGGACTTGCTGCGATGCCTTTCTTTCCTAAGTCTTGTGCTCTCTTCAGGCAGTGGCTATAAATATTTGTAACAGCTGTGTGTGTGAATTACCGCATCACCCCCTGTTATGTATGTTTGAAAATAAATATTGTACATCCTTCTGCCTTCTCTTCCCCTCCTATCTGTTTTCAGTGAGTCACAATGTTGATCCTGGCTGGAATAGTTGTTCTGCACATTACCACCATCATCCTGTTGCTGGTGGCGACCATGAATAATGTAAGTATAGGCCCTTCTCTTAACTCTTTCTTCAAACACTTGTCCTTACGCCCGCCACCCTCAAAACACTCCAATAGTGAAATTACCAAAATAGGCCAACTAAAAACATTTACCATATTAACAGTACAAATTAAAAGACCACTATTTCCCCCCCTCATAGAAACACATAATGTCGCTGTATTCCATTTAACACTAGAAACAAATGATTGGATTAGATAAAAGACCACTATTTCCCCCCCTCATAGAAACACATAATGTCCCTGTATTCCATTTAACACTAGAAACAAATGATTGGATTAGATAAAAGACCACTATTTCCCCCCCTCATAGAAACACATAATGTCCCTGTATTCCATTTAACACTAGAAACAAATGATTGGATTAGAATAATGGGATTTTACAACCATACTGCCTATGTTACAAATCAGTACATGGCATAATTTATTTTAATCAATATGCTGTGGTGGAAGGATACAAAATACACTTAAATACAGCATAAGTAGGCCTGTACTCCCTCATGCATGTTTAGAACACATTTTATTGGGTATGCAAGGGTCAAATACACATTGTTACTCTGCCTCTTCTTATGTCAGTTATTTATATTTTTTTTAATCTTATGCTCTATTTACGATGACCTAATAAGCACATAATGTGCTATTACAGCATTTGTCCATAAATCATGCATTGGTTTACTCACTGGTCATTTTGCATGAATGCCTTCATTAGCAAGAAGATTTTTTTTGGGGGGGGGGGAAGCCATTTTAAAGATAAGTTGTATAAATAGACTATTCAATAAGTCAAATAAATCCTATAACTATTAAAGGAACTCGCCAATATTATGGGAAATTGGCTCACCGTCTTCTCCAGAGTAAGACAATAAGATAGATACCAGTTTCCTCTGTGCGTTCTGTAACTCTGGGAGAGGCGTTAGTTGGCTAATGCCTAGGCTAGCCTGTACCAATCCACTTCCATTCATTGTGCTAAGCTAGGCTAGTGTGCAGCTGGGCAGCTTTCTACTGATCAGAGGGGAAACCATGGCATCAATCTTCTTGTATGACTCTGGAGAAGAGGGTAAAGCCAATCTACCATAATGTTGATGTGTTCCTTTTAAGTTAACTAGGAATTTACTACCACTATGCTATGCATTTGTTGGGATTTTCAGTGTTTTAATGGTCATTGTTATTATCTCCCATGTCTTCAGGCCTGGTGGATGACAGATACCTTGTCTACTGACTTGTGGGGCAGATGGGACATGGCAGGCTCAGCATGGCATTACAGCAGCTTGAAAAACTATCCTGAAGGTAACTCCAGGGCCTATATTCAGTTATACAATATCTTAAAGAGTGCTGAATTAGAAAGTTTATCTTCTAAATCAATAACCGTTACCACAGAAGTCAGAGAGAGAGAGGGGCATTGAGGTTTATTAGGCCATGTCACACGATTGTACTGTTGTTTCTTTATAAATATATTTTCAGTTGGTCATGTAACATGTTTAGTGAGTGTAGCTTTGTACTCCTGTTCTACAAATATATATATACATTCGATTTAGTTGTATGCTGTCTGCTCAGTACTATTGTTATGTTTTATGGATATAGTCCTATCACTATACACATATCTCTTGACTTTTGTCTGGCATTTGACAGTCTGGAATAGTAGCCGATTCAGATTATGTTGATAATACTTAGGCTAATCTTAATAGATTTACAAAGAATTAAAATATACAATAGATAAAATCACATTAACATTTGACGTTTGCCCTTTCTTACTGTACAAAATGTTGGTGGTGAAATATTTCCCTTTACCTACTTTAATGAGTCTGCAGCAATGCATACTATAGTAATAGAGGTCACCCCCTGCTTTAATTTAATTACATTTCTTAAATTTGCACTGCATTGCCTCACAGCTGACCCCTCATTGAGTTGTGTTCTCTTTGTCTCCCCCTACAGAATACCTCCAGGCAGTGCAGGCCACCTCAGTGCTGGCCTGTATATTTGCCATCCTGGCCTTGTTTGTGTTTGTGGCTCAGCTATATACCCTGGGCAAGGGCCAGAGATTCACCTTCTCTGGGGTTCTACAGATGATCTCCTGTAAGTAATTTTGACCTTAGAACTGAAATTTAGGACACAGATGGAAAAATATGATACTACAGTGCAAGTCTTTAGTGAGACTTGCATCTCTATACGTTATATGTATAAAGTTGGTGTAATTGATACTTTTCCATTATCTTGAAATCGCTTCAGAGATCAGCCTCAGTTGTAGCATTTGAATACCAATCTATCCTGAATCATCTGGATTGGAATACTCTGCCATACTCCCTGAATATAATCGGATCCAAACACCACCACCTCTGGACACTTCAGCACATCATTACATAAACTAGAATTCCTCAATGAATCTGCCTGACTAAATACCGTATTACCCCTCCTCTCTTCTCCTACAGGTCTGTGTATAATGATCGCAGCCTCCATCTACACGTCTGAGTTCCACAAGCAGGAAACGGGAGACTACGGACACTCCTACATCCTGGCCTGGATCTCCTTTGTATTTACCTTCCTCCTGTCCATCACTTACCTCGTCCTGCGGAAGAAGAGCGAGTGAAGGGATGAGGGCATAAAAGAGTGATGAAGGCAGGATTGGGGTCAATTTACTTTTAATTAAAAAAAGAAAATAATAAATAGAAGGGAAAAAATGCTATTAAGTTTCCAGCAAAATCATTGAGAAGGAATGTTCTAACATTAGTTAATTTAATTTTTTGGAAGTAAACTGCCCCCAAACCTAGATGAAGGGATAACATGGAGAACATTTACAGGAAGAATAGTTTTTCTAATCGTATTATATTGAATTGAAGAGGCAAGGATTGGGATAAAGATGAATTCAGTAGGACTGGGGATGGGGACGGTTAATGGAACAAGAGAAAACATAAAAATATTAATGGATCAAAAAGAGAGGAGGGGCTACCCAGAGACTTAACAGTAAAGAACCAAAAAGTTTAGTCGTCATTAGAAAATGTACTACAGTGAGTGTTCTGGGGAAACTGCCCGACCAATTTACAAAGTTCTAATCGAGAATTCACGGTGGAGAAATCCACATTCATCAGTGGAGGAAGAGGAGAGAAGGTTTAATGAACGCCCCTTGGGAGATATAGCAGTTGACATAACAACATGCCGTAAGACCTGTACAATCAAGTTGTACTGCTAATGCCAACTGCTGCCACGTTTCCAGTGGGAGAGGGGAGAGCTACTGTATTTGAAGGTATGGCATGTTGAGAAAATTACAGCATTCATGTTGCAGTACTTGAAAAGCCAGGAAAGACAATCCTTAAATTTACAGTACCAATAATTTTAATCCATTTGTATCATTCTTTTAACAATCGAAGTATATTGTAACCATTTTGTTGTCATTTATGTACATTGTAATCATTGTATTTTTGTAACGTTTTGTATTCGGAGTGATTCTTTTTTATTTTTTACCGCGTTTGATTCTATGTTTTTGGTTGGCTGCTATCATATCAAAGTACATGTAATTTGTACACGTGAACATAATGTAAACCAGGGATGGAGGACAATGGTGTTTCTTTTCACCATATTGCAGTACTATGCAGTGGAGGGGAAGGGGTGGGGGGTTGTATTACAGTACTATGCAGTGGAGGGGAAGTGGGGGTTGTATAACATTGGAATTTAAGCCATATCATTTATTAACAAAATAAAAAAAATAAAATAAAGAGCATTCACTTCATCTATTCAATACTGTTTGAAATAAATACATAAACATTCATGTGAGAATCAAATTAATCCAGTGACTTAATAATAGGTATAATAAGTAGGGATGTCCGATATTATCGGCCTACCGATATTGAAAATATCGGTATCGGTTAAAAAAGAAAAAAAAAGTAAATTTATTTTACCTTTATTTACCCAGGCAAGCAAGTAAGAACAAATTCTTATTTTATTTATTGTCAAAAGTATGCATAATGTTGTGTTAATTCCTCGACAAGAGATATGTAATGTTAATTACCTGAAATGATTCAGTTTTTGGGGGGGGGGGGGGGGGGAAACCCTGCATATATCGCTATCGGTTGATATCGGTATCGGAAATTAAGAGTTGGACAATATCGCTATATCGGATATCTGTAAAAAAAAAAAAAAAAGCCAATATCGAACATCCCTAATAACAAGCTACATACTCTATGCAGTAGGTGATTTGAAGGAGGTGCATCTTCAGATTTTAGGGGAAAATGATAAAACCTCTCAAACAGCCCCCAGCATTCATCTGCACATGTCACCCACTGTATTATGTATCGTCTGTGTAGCCGTCAAACAGATGGTTGCAGTTTTGCAACCTTCGCTTTACAGACAAAACATTTGAGCAAAAGTTGCACAACATTGTGGTTCGTCTGAATGCAACACAAACTTCAGGGCCTTACAACAGACCTAGGCCAGAGACAGGAATGTTCCATTATGCATCATTCCCAGAGGGGGTGATCTAGAACTTTTGACTGTACTAAATCCCCTGCCCAGAGGGGGTGATTCGCTCTTGAACCACCAGGTGGAGCAGGTGGTTCTGCTCAGCAGACAGAAACGGCCTGAGGGTGGGGGGAAAAAGAAAAATAATCGCATAACAGGAAATACTCTAGAAGATCAATATGGAAACATGGAGGGAAAGACGCTGTGTGGAATCGCAGCTAAACAACTATCGGATGAAGGAAATTAACACTGCTGAATGCTCACCATAGCTCCGTTTGAAGAGACTTAAGGGACTCTGTGTCTTTCTCCTGGCAGGCCATCTGCAAAACACATCTACTGTTAACACACACACACTGCACGAATAAAAAGGCTAACTGCAAACACAGATCACCTGGACGCCTCATCTGGTGATGTCAACGCTCATGACTTCTCTGGTTCATTTTCACTCAACAACACAGATGCAAGCCAGTAGAGTTAGGAGGTTTTTATTTATTTATTTTGTTACAGCTTCTTTGTCATTAAAAAGGCATGTTGAAATGCATACATACGCTCACACTAGAATCTATAGAAAAAGTCAGATTGATCCTACACACAGTAAATCATTTAATGTATGGGCCATGTGGAATCGTTCTTTTTCCTACGAAGGTCAGTTAGCAGTTGGACTAGGAAATCCTGGTAGATTTATTTACTCACCACTACCGACTGGAGGAGCAGGAACACATTCTCAGGCAGGAAGGTCACTGGAGGGGTGGAAGGAAAAGACAAAAAAAAGTGTCGTCTTGACTATGCAAAACAAAGAAGACACATGTTGGTCCTACCAAATCTAACAGTACGATCACAGACGTTATGATACCATGTAAATCCATCATTCCTCTGTGGGATGAGAAACGTTAACATTAGACACATTTAGAAGACGTTTTATCCAGAGCGACTTGAAGGTGCTACAGACGGTACAATAAGCTCAACATGTACTTATTGCCAACATGTAAGTAGGTAGTGGTACCAATAAGGAACGGCACGGCCAAATCAACAGTACCCAATAAGCTTAAGCAAGTAAACCTTTTCATAGTGTCATAATATACAGTATATCAAAATGATTACTATGATGAAGGTTTCAACTAGCCAATGGTAAGAGATGTAGTTACCCTGGCTGTGAGGGTCAAAGGACTCCCAGGCGTATCTCTCCAGGGTCTGGGCATGTTCTGGTAACAGCTTCTGAGGTGGAGGCTGCAGGGGTGAGGAACAACATGGTGTAATAGAAAAGCCCCACAAAAGAACACTGGACAACACTTCCAACAACGACCATGACATAAACAGAACCTTATGTTTAAGGGGCCCTTCACTAACAAAAAACGCTGATATATTTTGCACATATATAAAAACAGTTGTGCACACATGCATTTAGTTCGACAGTTATTGAGAGTAAATGAGTTTGAATATGACCACCAGTGATGTCACCTGAGACACTGGATCCTTGTGTTGTGTTAATTACAGCTCAATGAAATGATACGGTAGCAGTTCTTATAAGACATGGTATTGCTATTTTTTCACCTAAATCATTTCCTGGTGCTGTAATTAACACGACACAAGGATTCAATGTCCACGATGACATCACTGGTGGCTATATTCATACCATAGTTTTTGGATGTGTGTGAGATTATGTGCAAAAATGAATCAGCATTGTTTTTTGGTGAAGTGCCCCTTTAATAATAGGGCTGTCCTCTCTCCAAGTTCACTAATCAGATAGTTTGGCCTTTGTTAAGTCAATTAGTCGATTTCTATGCTTTTTTCTCCACAGTGAATGAGATATTTCCTGAAAGATAAGAACTAGCTACTGAGCAGCATATTGACTGCATAATGGGAAACTCAATTTTAAATTAATTAATCAACTAGCATACAAAATCTATGACTTATTAGTCAACTAGGAATTTCTTTAGGTCAAGGACAGCCTGTGTAATACAAATAATGTATTTAATTCCACTACCTCAAGCAGCATCAGCAACATGACTCTAGAGATCTCACACTTGGCCACAATGTCTAGAAACGCTCCTAGGAGAATATGAGGTGGAGAGGGAATGATGTAGAGATGAGAGAGGAAGGTTAATTAGTTGACCGTTTGTTAATCCATTTATCATTCAAATGAGACCTTGAGGGGGGAAAAAAGGAAGAGAGACATTAGCAAGCCAACAGATGAAGTTGCCCCTAGCTGCAGATCTGGGATCGGATTTTCTTTTCTTAGCTTTTTCTCCCATTTTCTCTCCAATTCTCTCCGTCAGTCTGGGGAGGGTGTAGACGACCACATCATCTCCTCTGGTACATGTGGAGTCAGTCACCAGCCGCTTCTTTTCACCTGACAGCGAGGAGTTTCACTGGGAGAAAGTGATGCACACAGAGGTTCATGCTATTTCCCCCAGATCCCCTCCCTGTTGAACAGGCGCCCCGACCGACGAGTAGGAGTCGCTATTGCAACGACCAGGACTCACACCCCACCGGCTTCCCACCCGCGAACACTGCCAATTGTGTTAGTTGGAACGTCTGACCAAGCTGGAGGTACCGCTGCCGGGGATTGAACCCGGGTCCCTGTGGTGGTGGTAGGCGAGTGCTTTTATCTCTACACTACCCAGATGTCTTGGGATCGTTTTTTTTTTAATGTTATATACAGTAGTTCTGGATTTGATGCAGCCTATTTGATTGATCTAAGACACTAACCAAGGCTGCATTCAGTTCTGGGTGAAATACTTTCTTCCCGTCGTTGTTTTCCCTCGAGTCGAGGGGGCAAAATACCTGGATGAAAAATGATGGAGATCCAGTTCCAACTTATGTAGAGGAAGGGAGCGTTTACATTCCATCGATCCCTTGATCCCTCCCTTCCATGAAGGGTATAAAAACACTAGCTTCTGGCATGAAGTGTTTAACTTTTGATACTTTAGTTTCTTCATGTAGAAGTGAACTCCTTTCCTGTTTTTGTTGCCCGTTCATATGCGGCACCATTTAAAGGCAATACGGCTATATTTATTCATTCATTCAAATTTTATTTCAACTCGAGAGAGCAATGACGTTGAGCGTAATACTTAATAAATACATATAACATTTGTATGATGTTCACTTCAATAGCAAAGTGAGACCCTCTCCAATTATGGCTTCATATAAAAACAGTTGCCAATGTAACTTTCGCCTCTGTAAGGGATGACAATCCAACTCTATTATACAGGTGACAATGGTGAGTACCATAACCATCACCAGTGATAAATCTAATTGCTGAATGATATACAGAATCTGAGGGCATAAAAGTGGAAGCCACCACACTCTTATGTAACGCTAACTTGGGATCGGAATGCAAGACTCCATTCAGGACATCCAAAAGGTTGTCAGCAATGCCAGCGTTCCATAAACTGTCAAATTAAGTAATACAACTGTTGGCTTGGACTGTCATTGCTTAAAAAAGGGCAGCTATTAAAAAGGTTTGCTGCCAATCATGTCTCAAAAAATGCAACACTGGTATAGTTGGTTTTGAGTTGGTGATAAATAAAATGGGCTTATTGCAATACAACCACTGTTGAAGCACCGGAACAGGGTACCATGCACCATAAAGTCTATAGTAATGTAATGTCTAGTCTACCACAGCTTCATATGGTAACCTGCACCATAAAGTCTATAGTAATGTAATGTTTAGTCTACCACAGCTTCAATATGGTAACCTGCACCATAAAGTCTATAGTAATGTAATGTCTAGTCTACCACAGCTTCAATATGGTAACCTGCACCATAAAGTCTATAGTAATGTAATGTCTAGTCTACCACAGCTTCAATATGGTAACCTGCACCATAAAGTATATGGTAATGTAATGTTTAGTCTACCACAGCTTCAATATGGTAACCTGCACCATAAAGTATATGGTAATGTAATGTTTAGTCTACCACAGCTTCAATATGGTAACCTGACCCATAATGTCTAATGTAATGTAATGTAATGTAATGTTTAGTCTACCACAGCTTCAATATGGTAACCTGCACCATAAAGTATATGGTAATGTAATGTCTAGTCTATCCCAGCTTCAATAGGGTAACCTGCACCATAAAGTCTATAGTAATGTTATGTTTAGTCCATCACAGCTTCAATAGGGTAACCTGCACCATAAAGTCTATAGTAATGTAATGTTTAGTCCATCACAGTGTCAATAGGGTAACCTGCACCATAAAGTCTATGGTAATTTAGTCTATAGTCCATCACAGCCTCACCAACAGGTGTGTTAGTGCCAGGTAGCTGTAGTCCTCTCTCCTGACATATCAGCTGCATCTCAGTCAGCACTGACAGAGCACCGTCATAGTCACCTGCAAGACCAGAGAGACACGGTTACATTGCACTTAACCAACTGAAACAAGAGGTTTACACACACACACACACACACACTGAACTCACGAGTCAGGATTTTGCAGGTAGCCATCTCTCCCATAGAAAGCAGAGCTTCAATTGGAGTCTGAGTCTGCAGCTCTGCAGCCCTCTGGTAGTGAACGATAGCCTCCCCTGGCCTGTTCATCTCCTATATGGCATAGAGAGAGAGAGACAGACAGACGGTAAGAAAAATACTTCACTTCTAGTAGTCCGTATTTTACTGTCGTACACTTTTACTATTATGCAGGGGTTCTCAACCTTTCTGCTGCCAAACCACCCCTGTGTTCAATAAAATATTCCAGGGCACCCCTACATACGATAAAGACCTTTCCGGTCCTGTCTTTTTTGCTACAATGATGACAAAAGTGCTTGCTTTCAAAAGAATGTTTATTTAAGAAACCGGGAAACACATTTGTGTGTATATGCAGGCTATATAATGCATTATTAACAGGTGTTTCAGGTCTAAATGGCTTAGTACTGTTGACATTACACTGATTGTAGTAGTAAATCAAATAGCATATTTCTTTAAATAAAATTACAGAAAATTATCACTAAAGCGCTATCTGTTGCAGCTGCACACTTTTCCATAAAAATAGCATATTTGGATAAGTGTGACCATTTCTCAAAAACGGAAAATCATGTATTTTTTTTAATACAGAAAAGGATCACTAAAGTGCTATCTGTTGCAGCTGCACTGTTCTCCATAAAAATAGCATATTTGGATAAGTTTGACCATTTCTCAAAAACAGAAAATCATGTATTTAAAAAAAGAAATTTTAAATAGAAAAGGATCACCAAGTTACCATTCCTCAAAAAATATAAATAAATACAGAAATAAGCACTCGTTCACTCAGTGGACATTTCTAGCTCAATGCGAGGTCTGCTGCTGCTGGCTAATAATATGGTCAATACGTGGGGAGATCTTTGACAAGGCAACACGCATGTCATCCTCAAGGCTCAACTTGGCCCTATAGCTTGTTTTCAGAGCCGTCATGGATGATAAGCCAGCTTCACACAGATATGTGGTGCTGAATGGTATCAACACCTTAACTGCTGCATCATGAGATACTTGGTACTCAGCACCACACTCTGAAACTAGCTCTCCAAGTGGTATCAGATGAGATTTCAATGAGTTCTTCCAAGAGTTTGGATGGAGATGTGTCAGGAAGCTTGGTCTCAATGTTGTCTGTAAAGGTTTTTTTTATCCAGAGTAACTTGGTGATCCTTTTCTGTGTTTTATTAAATAATGATTTTCAGATTTTGAGAAATGGTCAAACTTATCCAAATATGGTATTTTCATGGAAAACAGTGAAGCTGCAACAGATAGCACTTTTGTGATAATTTTCTGTAATCCAAAGTTTTTTATTATTATTATTTTTAATCTCAAGGCACCCCTGGCAGCTCTTTGCGGCACCCTAGGGTGCCGCGGCACCCCTGTTGAGAACCGCTGATATTGTAGACTATTCTGTTTTGTGTTTACATGTGCTGTATTGTATACATGCACTTTTATTATGTTCTTGTGTGATGTATCGCACATTTGATTGCTGTCTGATATATTGCAAATGTTATTGCTGTCATCTTGGCCAGGTCTCCCTTGCAAAAGAGATCTTGTATCTCAATGGCATTCCTGGTAAATAAAGGTTAAAAAAAATTAAATAAAAAAATAAAATAAAAAAGGAAACCAGTCACTGCATGGCCCTGTATGGAGCATGACATGAATTTAACATTTCATATGAAATTCATCATTCATTCACAAACAGAAGCACAAATTGTGCCAAATGTGTACTTTAGCCGAGATTGAAGATTTGATCCACTACCTACCTTGAGCGCATTGCCAAGTTCCAAAGACAGGCTAGCTGCCATCACAGGCTGGTTCATCTCAATGTACACCTGTAAAACACATGCAGAACAGTATTACCCTCCCGTGCTTAGAGGCATGCAGGGGAGAGGGCGCAGTAAGAGCCTTTTCCAGATGTTTGATCCAACCTGTTCTTTTATTTGGAGTCAGATAGATAAAAGAAAAAGAAAGAAAGGAGAATGGGAGAGAGGGAAAGAGAGAGAGAGGGAAAGAGGGAAAGAGAGAGAGAGAGGGGGGGGAGAGAGGGAAAGAAAGAGAGGGGAAAAGAGGGAGGCAGAGAGGGAGACGTTCCTTGCAAGTTACTGTAAAACCCAGATTTTCACAATGACTTTACTTTTTCTTCGCTACAGTCTTCCAGAATCTCGTTCTTTTTTTTTGCCAATGTCACATAGAAAAAATTCTGCTTTTGAGTCTAAAATGCGCATGAGTCTTTTAGAGTTTAAATTAAATCATAGAATTCGCTTTCAAAATGTGAAATAGATACAGAATTTAGTGTCGTCTCCACAGCTCTCGTTCTCTGTGGCACTGAGCATTACATTTACATTTTGTCATTTAGCTGACGCTTTTATCCAAAGCGACTTACAAGTTCTGTACAACAAGTCATCAGGAAGGGTACAACTCTATCAGCTGAGTAACAATGTTCATCAAAGTGTTGCATGCTACAGTGTAGGTTAGTTTATTAGGACAAGTGCATGACAGTAAGGTTAGTTAGTGTTAGATATTTTTTTTAAATTTTCTTTATTTTTTTTTATTTAATTTCAGATAATGGTTGAAGAAGTGCGTCTTTAGTCGACGGCGAAAGATTGGACGGGTTTCAGCTGTCCTAACTGGGGTGGGTAGTTCATTCCACCATTGTGGGGCAAGGACTGAGAATAGGCGACTTCTCTTTGATGACCGTCCCGGAGCTTGGATAGGAGTAGGTCTGAGGCGGCTAGAAGATGCAGAGCGTAGGGGTCTTGAGGGTGTGTAGTTAGAGACCATTGACCGGAGGTAGGCGGGAGCGGTTCCCTTTGCCGCACGGTATGCTAGGTCGAGGGCCTTGAAGCGGATTCGTGCAGGAATGGGGAGCCAGTGCAGGTCCCTAAGAAGTGGGGTGACATGGGCCGACTTCGGTAGGTTTGAGATCAGGCGGGCCGCTGCGTTCTGAATGAGTTGAAGAGGCTTGGTGGCAGTGGCCGGGAGGCCAGCAAGCAGTGCGTTGCAGAAGTCGAGGCCGGAGATTACTGTTGATTGGACGAGGAGTTGGATGGCTTCTTTTGTCAGGAAGAGCTGGATTAAAGCTGGGTCAGGACCTTAGGCCTTTATTCCAGTGACATTCTGGTTGAAAGCGCTCGACAAGGCGAAGGTGATCGAACACGCAGGCGGATGTCATCAGATGTTTCATCCAGACTGTCCCTGGAGACTTCTGCAGCCAAAAACGTCATCATTGTTTACAAACAGTAAACTATAACGTCCTGCTGACTTTCACAGAGTACAGCGAGTGGAATATTAAAGCGCTGAATGTGCCGTTTTGATAATAAAAAAAGGACAAATTTATAGACTACCTTGATGGCAAAACTGTAGCAGTTCAGTGCGGCCTGCAGGTGCTCATCGAAGCCTGGGGCTTGCAGTGCCCTGTTCTCCCTCTCAGAGGACAGAAAGAGGCGGGCAGCATCAGTCAGGGCTAGGGCCTCTCCAGGAGCATTGAACAAAGTCTGCTCACACCTGTGGTTACACGTGTAGAGGAGAGATGTGTAGAGATTTGATGCAAGATAAATCACATATCAAGTTGTATTCTAGTATAGCCAGTCATGCCTACATAAGCTCCAAGATTCTCTCCTCTGGCACGGATTACCATATCCATGGGGGAAATCAAACGTTTGATATTCATAAATCTTAGTGTTCTCACTTCTACGACCGGCAATGTCACTAACTCACTCTCTTTCATTCATTCGGTCACTGATTAAGTCATTCACTCACACTCTGCCCCCTAGTGGCCTCCCACAAGCATTAGGTTTGACAACAACATCAATCACACTTCCACACAACCTTGACACACAGGGTACCCCGGGATAAACGCTCCTGGTAGGAAAACACCATTACTAGGCCGTACGGTGAAGGCTGAGAAGTGGCTAGAAAATGATTCTCGTTCCCACCTCGGCGGACTACACAATTTTCACTCTGGGCTAAAGATCTATTGGTGTAGATTTAGGAATAAAAAGTTCTCCATTTACAATCCTGCCCGTTTTGTGCAATCATAATTTTAAAGTCGGGACAAAATCTTTCCTCGCGAACGGATACTTGGTCACGTAGTCACGTAGCGTAGTTTTATTTAACGTAATTGGTGCGACTTCAGTCACGTATCTTGCGCTGGACCAATAGCAGCTCTCTTTGTTGCGAGGATACGGACGTCGGGTGACAACAAATGATATACACAGATTAATGTTACATCAGAACAGGACGAAAATGGACCAAAAACACCTTCTAAAGTTCGCAAAAAGGTTTCTAAACAATGTTATATGCATTTCACGTCCATTCAGAAGGAACGTGTACAAGATTTTACACAGACACGGTGGGATAGATAGACTGCGTCAAACGGTGGCTTAACCTACCAGGGCCCTATTCCCCGTACCTGGTTCAACTAAGTCGATCAAGAGTCCCATTATCCAGATTCAGTTAACCCGATGTTTGAAGCCGGGATTTTCCTGTTCCTCGAACGCTGATTCAGTCTCGTTAACTCGAACCAGACTTGAGACTCTGGATAATTGCGCGCGGCCGCTTCAGTTGAAAAGACAGCAGTGTCGATAGCAGAAATCCTGATCTTCTAACGGCATTGATTGATTGATTGTTTTAAAACGTTATTAACAGATTGCAGGCGGCTCAATAGCCTCGCCGACAAGTTAAATGCATAATCTATAGGCTAATTTTAAATCCCTCATTACCCCAATCAATCAGATTATATTTCTTTAAATGTTCCTGCTGGCAGTAGGTTTATGGATTGAATAATCAAATGAGATCTTGCTAGCGAAAATAATTAGTTCAACTGTTTCAGAATAAGGATACGGCTCTCTTATCCATTGATTGATGTATGGTGGATGTTTTATTTATCTGCACTGTGGTGTGACGGTTTGTCCTTTTGCCTTTCACGCAGACGACCCGCGTTCGAATCCCCCTTCTTCTAGTAATTTTCTTTTTTTTGCAATGTAAATACATCAATTTGGTGCACGTTGAGAGCTATATAAAGAATGACATCCTCAATGCATGTAGATTTATAATATTTTAACTTAAAACTAGGCTACTTTTGCGTATAATCATTAATATTATATTCCAAAAAAATTATATTGGAAACGCAGGGTTTCGAACTCGGGTCGCCCGGTTGACAGGATTAAGCACTAGCCGTTGGACCACTGTGCCAGACGGGATATATTCATTGTGTATCCATCAATGGACAAGAAACCTGTGTTTCGAATATTTTTCTTTTGAATGAAGTTTTATCTCTTTATTCTCATATGCATTAATGTGACGTCAACGGCTCATTCAATTTCTCAAATCCGTCAAACAGCGCATCTCATCAGACATTTTAATCCCAGTTACAATATCACACAAAAACCACAATCCACGCATAGACACTTCAATTTTATGCTTGAATGAAACACAATCCGGGCGCTCCGTTAAGCAAATCTACAGCGGAGAATATATGAAACTAATCAGAGCCAAACGGCCGATAATTTTATTATCCCCGCGGGATTCACATTTGCAATGCGCCGTTATTAAAATAACCACATGCAGTGTGTATCGCGACTCCGAGCGCCGTATATGACGTGCATTATTTTATTTAGGACAAAGTAAATCTATAGGCTCAATATGATTTATTATCAGCATTTAGTTCTATTATTATACATTTCAAAAGCCCCCTCTAGGAAAACGAAGCACAAAAACATAATTCAGAATGGTATAATGGTTCTAGACTGTGAGAAATATTTCAGGAAGCGAGCTGGCATTTCTTTGCGGGGGCGTGGCCATGGTTCATCCAGCTAACTGAACTCAGTTAGCCAGGTACGGGGAACGGGGCCCAGGCCAGAATGATACCATTGCGGAAACATACAAACATTGTTCACTGAGATTGATTTGTGTCATAAATGTCATGATATATATCTGTATGTTGTGTATGTCATAAATGCCATGATGAATTGAAAATGGGGAACCCCGATTAGATTAGATTGTACTTTATTGTCATTATATTTGCATACAACGAGATTTGGGACTCAAACCTAAGGTGCAGCAATAAAAAAAAAAGTAAAAAAAAAAAGAAACATAAAATCCTATACAGAAACATTAAATGCTATACAATAAGACAATGTTACAGTCCTGTACAATATACAAAATAACAACAATATATAAAATAACAATCACAGTGTCAGACGGTAGTGGGTGGGTATTGCACTGTGGATATTGCACATCAGGATGTTGCACAGTGTGGGAGGAATGACCCTAGACCAGTCTACCTTTGATGGTCTTAGCAAATATGTGTGCCACCTGTATGGCCAGCCATCAGCTAAGAATGTGAATGATGCAAGATATAAAGCATTCTGCATGGCATCATTGGCTTTGCCAGAACTCTCTATGCCCCCGACAAGTGACGCATTGTACCAACACTGCAAAAGGGCAAATTACCAAGCAGCTATAATGAGACATTCATTGAAAGCTATAATGTGTGCCCCTTCACCCGTTGGCAATGGGTGGCACGTCGAGGATGGGGAGTTAACAGTGACCTGGATGACTACAAATCCAGCCCCTGATAATGTGTTGCAGGTAGTCCACTGCGGTTGCAAACAAGGAAAATGTGAGACAGGAAGATGTTCATGCGTGTCTGCAAAACTGCCATGTACAGATCATTGTCAATGCCAAAACTGTGCAAATGTTTCTAAGGAAACCGAGGATAGGGCTACATGGGATGATGACTCAGATGATAGTGGTGGGGATGATTAACATCAGTGTTGCCTGGGAAGTGTGGTTCTGGATGAAGGTGTGGACTGGGGTTGGGATGTATAGGGCGAGGGGATTAGGGTTATACAGTAGTAGTGTGATTTGTTTGTATTTGTTGAGATCAGTTTGACACTGATCTCTCCACACACCTCACTGTTTACTCATTTTACTCTGTATTGTATATTGTATATATTGTGGCAGATATCACCCCCCCTCTCATGGATATGTGAAGGATGGGAGATATTATTGCCACGGAAGGAGTAGAAACAATTAGGTAGCTGATTAGTACTGATAGAACACACCTGCGCATCATTAGTACACCCACATCTCACGTGCACACACCCCAGACACACACACTACAAAGACACTAGGTTAGTCAGGAGTAAGTTGAGTGGAGGTGAGGTTGGAGTTGTGACATAGAGAGAGCGATTGAGATATTCAAAGTTGTGTAAGGTGAGAGGTAGTGAGAGGAGAGGTGAAGGCGAGAAGGTGTTCATTGTGTACTGGACCCTAGAATGGCTGAGAAACCCCCTTGTGTACCGACCCTGGACCGGACGACTACCCTGAGTATTGAACAATCCCTTTTTCTGTACGAGAGCCTGTTTTGTGTTTTTGACCATCGGACTGTATTACTACCATTCTCTTGCCTATCGAACTGGATTCTGCCCTTATTCAATAAATATTCTTATTGATTGATATTGCTCGTGTGGACATTCGAATTTGTTTGTATTTGAACCGTGGCGAGTCTGAACCCCACTAGGCTCGTCACAGTATATTGAATATTCCTCTTTATTTTATTTTAATTTTAATTTTTAAATCTTTTTCCTCCTTCCTTCCTTTTTCCGTTTTTTTCTCCCCTCCCAATGTTAGTCGTTATGCCAATTCCCAATCCCCTTCCTGGTCGTTGCGCACTCTACCCCCTACCGTCGGTCTGGGGGGGGCAGAGACTATCACATGCTTCCTCCGACACATGTGTACCCAGCCCACCACTTCTTTTCACCTGGCAGCGCGGACTCTCACTGAGCGAGTGTAACGTGTGGAAGGTCACACTACCTCTCTTAGATCCTTCCCTCGCTGTGCAGGCGCCCCGACCGAACTGTAGGAGTCGCTGTCCACAATGACCCAGACCCACCCACCGGCTTCCCTCCCGCTGACTCTGCCAATCGAGCCAGTATGACGGCCGGCCAAGCCGGAAGCAACGCTGACAGCTGGATTCGATACCAGTGTCTCTTGCGTTGGTGACGAGCGCCTTGTCCGCTGCGCCACCCAGCCGCCGAATATTCCTCTTTACTTACTTTCTACTTACTTATTTTTACTGTATGAAGCACACTCTCAGGGGCTCACACAAGCATTTCATCGTAAAGTACCTGTATTTTTATTGTGATAAATAATAAACAAACTTGAAACTTGTATGTGACGAATAAACCCCTTGAATCTTGAATCTATTTTTGTACCTGCATTCTATTTTGTTTTTAAATGGAAAATAAAAAAGGTTAATGAGTAACTTATAGATTTGACATTATTCCAAATGAACTCAATCAGCGCCAGGGGTCGCTGTCTACCTTCTGGCTAGAACGCCAGGGCTTTAATCAATGGGGAGACTGCGAAATTTGCGAGTGCTTAAAATATATCTTATATTATAGCTATGGGTCTAATAACACTGTCGATTGTCAGTGAGTTGCTTGTGGTCAACATGCAAAAAACTGATTGTTTTTTCATCTGTACATTTCCGTTTTATACCGTTTTAAATATGAGTATAGTTTTGGTGATTCTTAGTCATCCCAGGAAAAGACGCAATAATAGCGTTTTAGTGGAATGCACTTATCACCAGTGTTGGGCAAGTTACATTAAAAAAGTAACTAGTTACAGTTACTAGTTACTTCTTCCAAAAAGTAACTAAATTACTTACTCAGTTACAAATGATAAAAGTAACTAGTTACTTCAGAAAGTAACTATTGCGTTACTTTCAATATATATATATATTTTTTTTACATAAACAACATACACAAATCTAAACTATTTTAATGTTGCTGTGGGACAAAGTGAGACTAGCCTCCAATCAAATGCCATGTATGTAGATATTATAATTACTATGTTTATATAGTGGATCATACAAATACAATAGATGTTTTGGAACTTTTGATATGTATTGCCCCTCAACAGGCCACAACTGGGCAACATTAAATTATGCTTGTTAAGCACTATACCAAAAATAAATAACAAATATACTGATTGATTGAACATTTTAATTAACAGATTGCAGAATGGGTACAGCAGTACGGCTCAATTGTGGATGCAGATCAGAGAAAGACTTTCGTCTTGTTTACATCAGGGTCCCCCATTTTCAATTCATGACATTTATGACATACACAACATACAGATATAAGAATCTAATCGAATCATTATAAACTAATCTAATCATGACATTTAAGACATGCATGACATACAGATATATATCTCTGCGCACCAGACTGTGCTATTAAACCAGGAAGTGCAGCACTATGTTGAGCCCATAGATATAGAACTATATATCTATGGTTGAGCCTGTCAGCAGTAGAGCCACTACTGCCCTGCGCTGCAACACAACAAGAGTGAACCGCGGTCTGACGCTGACTGCTCGCTTATTATTATGTTGTTCCGTTGGATTCGTTTTGGATTATTTGGGCTCAAACCGTACACTACACGGACCCGCGGTCTCATGCTGACTGAATCGCTTGTGTTGTGGCTCAGACTCTGGATGCGTTAGACCCGCCCACCTCTACCTCTGATTGGCTTACCATGACATTTTACTCAGCCTCAGCCAATCGTCAGCATGTATCCGCTTGACTCGCGCACTGCCCACTAAACAAGGAAGAACATATTGCCTCTCAGCGCAGATATCTGTCTGATGAAAGAAACAGGTTAATTCATAGTAACGCGCCGGATTTATTTGCAGTAACGGTAACGGCATTATTGAGATTGGAAGAGTAATCCGTTAGATTACTCGTTACTGAAAAAACTAACGCTGCCCGTTAGTAACGCCGTTACTTATAGCGCCGTTATTCCCATCACTGCTTATCACGCTGTCATTTTTCGCCTGATTATCGAATCTTCCTGAAATCAACGCTAGATTATCATTATGTCTCCTCGTGCATACATGAAATGGCCCTCGTAGCGGGGAGCTCGCCCCCCCCCCCCCCCCCCCCACCGCAGCCAATGGTAAAAAGCATAACACGGTCCACATAGATAGCTTTGATCGCGGGAGAGAGAAATATCAGATCAACGCAAGATTTGATATATAGTGTTCTTACCTTGTCACTGATGTAATGCAAAAAAAATATCCAATTATCTGATCGTCATTCCAAATACTGCTCGCGGAGGTCCGTCCCACACTGTCCGGCATTGCGGGGGGGGGGGGGGGGGGGGGGGGGGGCAGCATCGCAGATGTATCGTCCTACCGGAGTATTTAAACGCCGCCCGCACGGCTCAGATCGGCCCAGAAAAGAAACGACACCATTTCTAATGGAGTGCAATACCGGAGGCGGCGGTATTTGCCCTTTTGCGAGCTCAGGCCCATTCCCAATGATAACATCAGGCTGAATGGATGAAAAATGAATGGATATAGCTAATAAAAGAAATAACGATTAAAACCAGACTTTTCTCGTGACTGGCGCAGAATGAGTTAAGGGGATGGTGTAGTGTTTTGATTGATTAACTATCTTGATCAAAAGTGTGTGGGTCTATTATTTTTGTCATTATACTATCCACTGAACTGTTTGTGTACAACCTCAATATTTAGAAAATTGTACCAGCATCTTTAACACTTTCACTGCCACACACGAGATATCTCGGGTTTCCGATAGTTATGTTGAAAGCCACTCACATTTTTTAGCGATCTGAAATCATATTGCATCACGCGAGCCTACCCGAGTATACCCGAGCGCCGCCGGCGATCAGATGTGGAAAAAAGCGCCCCCTATCGTCTCCCAGATGACATAAGGGATTTTGGAATGGACTCAATGAAAATGGATGAGGAAAAAAATCCTGTACTCCACATTTTCCAGTCCACTGATGCAGCCGGGGTTACCACAGTTCATTCTGGAGCCTCTCAGCCCCGCGGAATCATGTACTGCACTGTACACACGTTGGATCCATACACTTATCGATTTTTTCGAATGGTGATCAGGAATTGGAATATACCAGTTGGATACCATCTGATGTCAGGTAAGGAATCTATGTTATCAGTGTTAGGATAATCAGACAAATTTTTATGAAGATATAGGCTGTTTTGTGAAATGGGCTCTTTCGGTTTCACTGTAAAAGTCCAAGAGGAAATGAACACGGCGATTATCCGTGCGCGGCTCGAATGTGCTTGCGTGCACGTATAATATTGATCATCTAGCGTTTATTTGAAAACGATTCATAAATAGGCAGACGAATATCAACGTTCTGGAATATTCCAGTAAAAGACGATTATCATAGAATGGTCTAGAATGAACTGTTTTTACCTCAAAACGGGTGCTTTTCAAAATGCTCTCAAACGGAAATGAAGCGATAAAAAACCAATCTGCCTTGACAGCACTGACTGGAAAAGGATTCTTTGATAAGCGACGGGCAGATTAGACACATAGCCATAATTTAAAACATAGATTAGGCGATATTAAGCGTAACATTGGCACCGATGGTGGCATTGAAGCGCTACCTCTGGCGCCACCACGTGGCATTCAAAGTGTTAATATTGCAGGTTGGGAATCACAAGGTAAAGTGTTTTTGATACAAATTTGCTGCATGCATCACGGATTGTGTGTTTATGGAGTTTATCGAATAATTTCCCCGACAGGACGGCATGCATTGGTGTGATTTCTTTTTGTAAACAACATTTTGAAACATTCTAAACATTTTCACAGCATGTGCAATGCTGTGTTGTTGGTGTAGAGAGAAGGGGATATGATTCAAATGTACAGTATGGTTAATAACATGTACGTTATGGCCCGTTTCACAGCTGTATCCAATCGCTTGCCTATAGCAAGTAGCGTATATGCATATAACATTGTTTAGAAACCTAGTATTTTGCTAACGTTAGAATGTGTTTTTTGTCCATTTTCGTCGAGATGTACCGGTACTCCGTGGATGACATGCTAACATCACGTTACTGTTTACACAATGTCTTGTGGTCTGTAACTTGGCAACAAAGAGAGCTGCTATTGGTCGAGTGCAAGATACGTGACCGAACTCGCACCAATTACGTCAAATAAAACTACACTACGTGAACAAGTATCCGTTCACGAGGAAAGATCTAGTCCAGACTTTAAAATTATGATTGCACAAAACGGGCAGGATTGTAAATGGAGAACTTTTTATTCCTAAATCTACACCAATATATCTTTCACCCAGAGTGAAAATTTAGTAGTCCGCCGAGGTGGGAACGGGATGAAACGATACAGCCCTCACCGTATGGCCTAGTTTACCGACATTCTGGGCCAAGTTTATAGGGTAGCACATTTAGCATTTGCCCAAAACCAGGTATTTAAAAGGTGCTGTAAGTGGTATTACTTGTTAGATTGATTGAATTGAAAACCTTTATCCCAGAGGGGAGATTCATGTGTCGGGGGGGGGGGGGGTGAGATACGTCTGTGGCTAAACATGCTCCGCATTGATAAAGTGTTAAATAGCTCTACATTTGGACAGCCATCACTGTTAGCGTGTTTGGTCAGTAACATGGGTCTCCCAGGTCCTCCACTTTGCAGTAAACATTAAATAAATGTTCTGTTATCCCGTTCCCACTTTATCCAATCAGAAGAGAGAACCCTAGATGTTTCAAGAAATATTGCATAATTACATAAATGTATTTTCTGTTTACAGAGGGACTGGGAGACCCATGTTACTGACCAAACACGCTGTATCAGTGATGGCTGTCTTAATGTAGAGCTATTATTTTAGCATGTAGAGCAAAAAATATATACTTACAGCACCTTTAAGTTAAATTACTGGCATTCTGAGCCATTTATACTGTAGCTATGTCAGCTAAGCATTTAAGTTAATGAAGGGTTGATTCATGCTAAGTACCGGTATTTAAGTTACTGACATTCTGAGCCTTGTTTATACTGTAACTACGTTAGATAAGTATTTAAGTTACTGACATTCTGAGCCATGTTTATACTGTAGCTACGTTAGATAAGTATTTAAGTTACTGACATTCTGAACCATGCTCAGCCTCTCACTCACCTATGGCATGTTGTGTAACTTCAATCTATGAGAGAATGCTTTGCATCTACGACACTGTGTCCTTGTTTACTAGAGGACATGGCGGTAGGGTTGTGCTGATATACGATAGATTCAGAGCTAGCTTCAATTCCAAAATGTCAAGGCAACGAGTTTGAGCAAAACCAACTGACTGGCATTTACAGTAGTAGGCACGTGCCATTAAATGGCCTTTGTGTTAAACGTTGTTGGGAAATATAGGCCTAATATAATTGGTAGAAAATTCAAAACTAGTTTCTGCTCAAGTCTGCGCTTTAAATATGTGGCATGAATGATTGTACTATCAGACCAATTTGCCTCCCTTAACTCATTAATGGCCAGACCCGAGATATCTCGGGTTATGCGAGTTAACAACCCATTGAAAAGGTCACTTTAAAAAGGAAAAAATTAAGAACGGGAGTGGTTCTTGTATAGTAAATAGATGGATAAAGCAAGATAGCATAAGGATATATAGTATAACTGTAGATTGTATAGTATAGTAGTGTACATAATACCCAGTGCCTCATCCGTAGCTAACATTGTATTGCACTATCGCAGGACCGTAGCATGTCTTTTACCATGCTTTTTGTAAACTTTATGTACATTATACCCGTTATGTCTTATTCTTATTACTTGTATTATTGCACAAATGTCTTATCTTATTACTTGTATTATTGCACAATCGCTGCGGGCATGACCTCCCGCATTTCACTGTATGTTTGTATGCCGTGACAAATAAAACTCTTGACTTGACTTGACATGACATGCGTTGGCTGCCAGACCCGAGATTTCTCGGGTTTTGATCCTTTGATATTTTCCCTCTGATCCCCGTTCTAAATCATCATCCGGATCATTCTAGCCGTCCCTGGCTCGTTTGTATATGTTTGAATTGCAATGCCGATCGACTATCACCAGCAGTGTTAATTTTGTCAACGAAGATTATGACTATATATGGTCGTCAACGAAGCTTTTCCCCCCGACAAAATCTAGACTAAAACAAAAAAGACAAAATCCAGACTAAAATTGACTAAGGCTATGTGTCCACTAATAGCCTTTTTTTCGAGGCGGACCGCTTTGAAAAAAGAAGAAAAAAAAGTTCCAAGCGTTTTTCTGGGTCTCCCCAGAGTTTGCCCCTTCCTCGATGAGTTACATTGATGAGCGCGCTCCTTTCCAAAAAAGTTGAACTACTTCAACTTTATGAGCTGGGAGCACTCCGCCAAAAACGCTGCCGTCGAGAGCTCATAAAACGCGAGGCGCGGCTCTGGGAAGAGGAGCGCGCCTGTCACGCCTGTAGCATAGAAATGAATGACAGAAAGGAGCTGACAACTCATAAAACGTCCCCTATGGACACAAGCCCTAAGACTAAAATGCTCAGACCCGTAGTTGACTAAAACTGACTAAGACTAAAATGAAAAATAAATGAAGGTGACTAAATATGATGACAACGAAAAAAGAGCATTTGACACATGACTAAGACTAAAACTAAAATTAAAATAGCTGACCAAATTAACACTGGCTATAAGCCAACTCAATTAAAATTACAATAGTTCATGGTTGAAGGATAACAGACACTATATTGAAGCCAACTAGGTCAGGTGAGTTCCTCCATTTGTGACCATCGAACCATCGGGCGTCTACATGAATCTATGATCCCAAAAGAAATGTATGTGAATTTGACTGACTGTAGTGGTACATAGAATTGCATTTACAAGAGAATAAAATGCCTTTTTTTTCATTAACGAAAACTAGACAAAAATGTCATTCGTTTTCTAAATCTAGTCAGTCAAATCTAGACTAAAACAAAAGACAAAATCGAGACTAAAACTGACTAAGACTAAAATGCTCAGACCTGTAGTTGACTAAAACTGACTAAACGAAAAATAAATGAATGTGACTAAATATGATGAAAACGAAAAAGGAGCATTTGACACATGACTAAGACTAAAACTAAAACTAAAATTAAAATAGCTGCCAAAATTAACACTGGTGGCAGTATCGTCTGTGTCTGAACTGGAATGGCTTGGTGTTGATAGACTGCCTCACTTATTTTTTTCCTTGGTAATGGCCCCTCCTCCTGCTTGAACAGAATTTCACATAGATCGCCTCGAAATTCCGTTGCCTAAGCGTATTTGACCATCGAAACGTGTATAGACATATACACTGGTAATCGCGATGGCGATGCGATCACTTGGAATTATTCTTTTTGGAATACCTTCTGGCTAAGGTAAGGTATATTCTATGTCTATTTGACCATATCTGAAACGTGTTTTTCTAACAATCACAGTTTCACCGGACGTAAAACATGCTCGGCATACACGATCACAGTTTTGAGTTAAAACTACGGTTTTGTGAAGGTACATATATACATGTTATATACCTTTGATTTGGGAGTATTCAGGGGTTCAGGGAATCAACCAGAACGATTCGGGCTTATTGCACAGAACGCGTTTTATCTTGCGATCTATGAAAAAAGAGTGGATTATCTTGGAAATGCGATGTTTAGCGTGTTTTTTGGGCACTAGGTGTCAACTGCTAAATAAACATTTAATACAGTAGGTCTGCTAATGCTAATTAGAGCACAGTACATACTTTTTGACATAGGTGTGACACTTATTAGCTTTCACCCTAAAAATATAATTGGCCTATAAAGACTATTGTTTGTGCCATGGTGAAAATGGCACGGACAACATTGCAAAATGTTAACAATCTCGACAAAAAATAACCTAATTTGTTGAGCTGATGGCCTGACGCATCATTTTACACTAGAGTCACGAAAGCATATAGTCCTAGTCTGTTTTGATTAAAGCGCTGAGTTTCATTCCTCTCTCTCGCTCTCCGCCAAAATTTTTTCAATCCTGCCAGATCATGCAAACATCTATTTGCTGAACTACATACAATTAACAATGCAACAATCTGACAAATAGATGGCGCAGACCACAGGATAAAATCATGTTTTGTTTTCGCACAATTTTAACAATAGCCCAGACTTGCGTTTACCGCTGTCAACAAGACAAAATCTTTCATTATCAAATTCCAAACAATATCCTATACTCACACATGCTGCTTTAACCATATATATTAGCCTATGCAATATAATAAGACAATAACATTAAATATACTTTATTTGTCATATTGTGGCTGTGTTTGTTTGCAAGTCTTAGTCTGTGGCCATTGCCCGCCTTTAGACAAAGCAGCTGACTAAGACTTTGGTTCATCTGGGAGAAACTGTGACATTGTGGTTGCACAGTGTGACACGGGGCTAGACAATTTAACCTCTTAAGCCCTAGCCATATTTTCAGAAAATTTGCCTAAAAGTACATACCCATACATACATACATTGCTCCACTTCTACAAGGTCTATTTGCATGTTCTTGGTATCTAGGGACATATATGGACCTCAGGGAATGTATTCCCGGACCCAGTGTCAGAAATATTGTGTCTGTGTTCCCATCCGGACACATGCAATTTGAAATATAGAATATATAGAATATCAGGCCTATAAATTACCTTATTATGGTCAAGTCATACATCTATGGATCGGCCCAAATCTCCTCTTTCCAATGGCAGAGTTAAATCAGAAAATCAGGTGCCCGGTACAGTGCAGAAAATACCGTGAATGAAATCTACTGTAAGTACAGTTACTTTTGTATAATGTCCATAGGTCCGCCATTTTGTACCGGATTGAGATGAGTTCACAGAAAGGTAAAGAAACAATATACATTGTATTTTATGGCAATAACGTTGAGGTTAGTTCGACCCGTGAGATATAAACACGATTTTCACTTTTATCTGCGGCTGGTGTGAGCTGGGTAGTGTAGTTTTATGAAATCTTGGGTCTCCTCTTTCTTAGGACTACAACGATTTCATGATTGCTTCCTGTCCTCGCGTCTAAATCGTCAGTTTTCCAGTGCAATGCGCAGAGATTTTTATAAGCTCATATAACACTTGCTGAAAATATACACTTTGACTGCTGTTTTTATAGGCTTAGGGTCTTTACTATTGGCTACATTTTAAAAAGAAACACAACATCAACATTTAAGATGAATTGAAAATGGGGGACCCTGATGTAAACAAGACGAAAGTCTTTCTCTGGTCTGCATCCCCTTAACAATTGTGTGTATTGAGCTGTACTGTATTGTACCCATTCTGCAATCTGTTAATAAAATTTTCAATCAATCAATCAATCATCACTTAATACAGACTGTATTGATCTATTTGTGACGTGAAATAAATCTCGGCCCGGGCTTAAGAGGTTAAACACTTTCAAACACTACTACACCATATCTATTTTTTTTACAAAAAGACTTGCACTACATCCCTACCTTATTTTTGCATGTTTGCATTTTTAAAAGCTTGCATTTGTACTTTATTGTTTGCATTTTGTACTTAACTTTATACTTTAGGTTGTACTTTAGTTTGTATATTGTATATTTTGTATAGTGTTTGGCCTTTATTCTTTAAACCTTTTACTGTATGAAGCACAATATCAGGGGGCTCATACAGAACCAAGCATTTCACTGTAATGTACATGTACCTTATATGTGACAAATAAAACAACTTGAACTTGGTGACCATCTTACCGAGCCATAGCGAGGTTACAGAAGGCAGCATACTGAAGACAGTCCTGCTGCCTCAGCTCCTTAGCTAATTGACCTGCAACACAAAGGGAAGAAATAAATGAGACTGGTAGAAGTAGAATAAAAATGGTACTTAAGAGTTTGGAGCTTAATAGTTTGTATTGTTGTGACGTTATTCCTAAGGAGTTCTGTTATTGAAGAGTGAGATGAACAAGCCCCAGCATGGCTGATATTCCATATAGAGCCATAGATCACTCAATGCAATTCTTTGGAGATTCACACGAATCACACCTCATGGCATTCAAATTTGTCCCACTCTCAAATTTCTGAAAATTCTCACGTAAAACGTATATTTAGCTAAATATCTCCACTTTTTCACGAGATTCACACAGACCACATTCTGTGAACGCAACAGGGATAAGCAAAAACAGCAGCACGAAACAAATGAAAACCTCCGTTGATGAGCTAGGTGCGTTTACACCATATTTGTGATTAAGGTTTTTGTGTGTTTCGCGCTGCTATGATTCCCGTCACGTTCACGGAATGTGATCTGTGTGAATCTTGTAGAAAAGTGGAGATATTTGACTAAATATGTTTTATGCCAGAACTTTCAAAGGAATTTGATACTATATTGCAGAAATGTATTATTGGGTGGTGAATACACACACAGAGGTGGGGAGTACACACACACTAGTGCGAGTGCACAGAATGTAGAACAGTTATAGGGCGACAAGTGGCGTTAGGAGTTAGAACAGTCGTCTGGTAATCAGAAGGTTCCTGGTTAAATTCCGGCTCCTCCCAGCAGCTTGTCGAAGTGTCCTTGAGTAAGACACTTAACTCCTAACTGCTCCCGATGAGCAGGCTGGCACCGCATGGTCGCCTCCGCTGTCGGTGTGTGAATGTGTGAGTGAATATGGTGAATGTGAGGCATAACTTGTAAAGTGCTTTGGATAAAGACACTATAAATGCAGCCCATTTAATATAATGCTTTTCCAGAGTTGTACCTACTCTACCACTGCACAGAAATTAGGCATTTTCTTTTAAAAGTGGTTATCAGTGGTTACAAGAAGCAGCCATACTGGAAGAAAGAGAACTACTACACACACATTCTATGCAATATATCAGCCATTCTAGGGCTAGAGTCTTTAGATTACTTACCAAACTGTTCACTTGCTTCAGCCACATTGGGTTTCCGAAGAAAACGTCTGTGAAAAAGAAAAACAGACTTTATAGGGGGCGACAGTGGCTCAGGAGGCTCAGGGTGTAGAGCAGTCGTCTGGTAGTCAGAAGGTTCCCGGTTAGATTCCGGCTTCTCCCAGCAGTGTCTTAGTGTCCTTGAGCAAGACACTTAAGCCCTAACACCGACGACGGCCGTCGAGAACAACAACATCATCAACGCAGCCAGCGGTTGCACCAGCTGACCAGCAAGCGGCGACATCCCCATACCAAACCCCTGCAGACGAACAGACGAGAGGCCGAGACTAGGGCTGAACGATTAATCGATTTTAAATCGAAATCGCGATTTGGAATGATGCAATTAGCAAATCGCAAAAAAATACAAAAACACAATTTTTCTTTTAATATATATATTTATTTAACCAGGAAGGCCCATTGAGATATATAATTTCTAATAATTGTTAGACTAGAAGTCTTTATTTGTCATGCAGTTTAACAATTTGGATGCCACGGACGACATAACACGTGTTATCAGCCCGCCCCCTGAATGCCCACGACGACAAATATCATTTTATTTTTTTATTAGCGATCTGAATTCATATTCAACCGAGTCTACCGTTGGGAAACCAGCCCACGTGTACCACTTCCGCAACGTATTTGATTTCCGGGGTTGGCCTGATTGGCCGCGACGGCCACGTGACTCGCGTGGCACGCCCCCGCGGCAGCCGCAGCGGCAAGCGCGCTGCCGTTGGCGAAAGCAGGATGAGAGAGCGTAGATTTCGCTGTGTATCATTTAATCATTTATCATTTAACATTTGAAAGGCATACATTGTTGTCATACAGAAGTACAGCCTGGCAGCATAGCTATAAAGACATATTCATAATCCAACATATGTGTAAAGAAACAACATATTCCAGCCTGGCAGCATAGCTATAAAGACATATTCATAATCCAACATATGTGTAAAGAAACAACATATTCCGATTGGAAGGACTCCCATCTCCTCCTTCCTGCTCGCGTCTCACACAGGGCTGAGCTGTGCCGAGGTGCCGCCCCCCTCGCACGGCTTTGCTCTCTCACTCGAGTGAGGAGGAGCGGAAGACTGCTGGTTCTCCAACATACAGCGGTGTGCTCTTCAGAATGTACCGGGAGAAACGTTTACTGTACCCCGCAGACATAATAAGCATATAAGCAGTGCTTACTAACGTTATTAGTTACGCTATTTCAGACCGAATTAGTCATTCATTTGTCTAGCACAGTCTCTAACAGTGTAACAGTAAGAAGCATTTTGGATAAAAGTATTCTGTACTTCTGTATGACAACAATGTATGCCTTTCAAATGTTAAATGATAAATGATTAAATGATACACAGCGAAATCTACGCTCTCTCATCCTGCTTTCGCCAACGGCAGCGCGCTTGCCGCTGCGGCTGCCGCGGGGGCGTGCCACGCGCGTCACGTGGCCGTCGCGGCCAATCAGGCCAACCCCGGAAATCAAATATGTTGCGGAAGTGGTACACGCAACCAGCCCCATCAGGAGCTCAGATGTGAAAAAAGCGCCCCCTATCGTCTCCCAGATGGTAATGCACCCTTTTGGAATGGACTCAATGAAAATGGATAAGAAAAAAAATCCAGAATCCACATTTTACTTCTCACGCATGTACCCCGAGCCGATCGGATTCATTGTGGAGCATCAGAACAGCGTGTAATATGTGTTTAACATTGGATCAACAAAAGGATCGATTTTTGGAATGGCGATCAGGAATTGGAATAATCTTTTTGGATACCATCTGATCTCAGGTAAGGAATCTATTTTACCAGTCTTAGGATAATCCGACTTGTTTTCACAGAGATATAAGCTTTTCCCCTATGTGCGATATGGCTGTTTGGCTGTTCGAGTGATCAGGAAATATATCAGATCAGATATCAGATCGCCTATATAGCGTGCATACGTACACATATACTATCGATAATCTAGCATTTATTTGAAAACGATTCATAAATAGGCCGAAAAATGAGAACGTTTTGTGTATTCTAGAATATTCCGTTTATTATGGAATATTTTTATTTTCCTTGAAAACGAGGGCTTTTCAAGATGCTATAAAAAGGAAATGAACCAATTAAAAAACAATCCGCTTCGACAATGTTGACTGGAAAATGAGTCATTGATAAGCGACGGGCAGATTAGACACATAGCCATAATTTAAAACATAGATTAGGCGATATTAACGCTAACATTGAAGTGGATGATGGGCATTCAAGGGGGTAAAAAGGAAAACACGGCCGGCTCTGAAAGTGTTAACACACACACGTGAGATGGGCGACCCACAGGAACACACACACACATGCACTGAGTCGCCGATGAAATGTCTCTCTGCACTTTTCCCATCCCGTTGTCCTTCCCCCCATGGGCAGCCGGGAGCAGATGGCCGTCAACGTGAGCCGCGCCCCGGGGACCAATCCAAGTGCTCCTGTCCGTCTTCGTCAAGGACGCCACAGCGTTAGCGATCTGTTGTGCATGTTTTTCCATTGGGTTTATCTTATCGGGGGGGAAACCCTTGCGAGCACGGGGGGAAAATGCAAACTCCACACAGAAAGGCCTGGGAGATACCCCACCTGAGTACCTGGCATCATGGAAACCTGGTCCCCAAGCGGGAATCGAACCCTGGACCTTCTTGCTGTTAATCACTACACCACCATGCCGCCCGGTACAAGATAGGTTTGGGAGAGAGAGGTAAGGGGTTTTAGATTGTGTGTTGTGAAGTTTAGACTTCAGAGAGGGAGAGTAAAGTACAGAAAAAAATGTACCGTTGGGTACCGGACCGGTATCGATTCCCAGGTAAAAATAAAAATGTTCAGGCTCGGTGTCCCGAAAATACCCACTGCATAGGCCAGATGCAAGCCGCATTTTACAATAAACCTCTGTGGGGCTGCTTTAAAAAATATATATATATATATATATATGTATATATAATCGCAAATGTAATCGGAATATCTGTCAAAAATCATGTATACTCTCTTTTTTTGACTATTTTTGTATCAAAAACAGTACTGTATTTGTAAATCTGGTATGTCATAAATGTATAGCAGTACTGTCTATCTCATGTATGTCATGTTAAGATGAATTGAAAATGGGGGACCCTGATGTAAACAAGACGAAAGTCTTTCTCTGGTCTGCATCCCCTTAACAATTGTGTGTATTGAGCTGTACTGTATTTGTACCCATTCTGCAATCTGTTAATACAATTTTCAATCAATCAATCAATCAATCAATCAGTCCCGATGACCAGGTTGGCACCTTGCATGGTCGCCTCTGCTGTCGGTGTGTGGATGTGTGAGTGAATGTGTGAATCTGATACCATTTCTTGTATGCTACATTTTGGCCACCATAAGCCACCTTAAAGGGAAGGAATTAGTTGGATTCAACAACAATTTTGCCACGTTGTAATGGAATTTGGATTAACATGACCTAGAAACCTTTTGATAATTTCGCTACATAATCCATTCATACTACTAGCAACAACAGACTCAACCAATAACATCACCTCGCTGTATTCACAGATATAATATACCGTTAGCTAAGGCTAGCACACGTTAGCTAGCGAGCAATCCTGATTCCTGACATCCAGGTCGCTCTGCATTTCACAGTGTTGAAATACACGATTGAAAAGGATTGTTAAAAGGATAAATAAATTATAGGAAGCATACTAATGGCCTTACTTTTTCAGTTTATTTGATACCGCTCTGTATCTCATCAGAAAATCACCTTCCGCAGCCATGATCAACACAGAAAACGTCAGGAAGTGCAAATGATAACAGTGTTTCTATTGGCTTGTAGAATCCGTGCCTAACAGTTGCGTTATTTTTAAACCTAGCCGCATTTCTGGCTAGACGCTCTCTGATTGGCCGACGCCTGTTTCTACACTGGTTAAGCTTAGGCACTCTTTCGAAGTTGGTTAAGGTTAGAGTTTGTCTTAGAGCGTGACGGCAAGTTCTTTCGACGGTTAAGCTTAGGCACTCTTTCGAAGTTGGTTAAGGTTAGAGTTTGTCTCCCCCTCCCTACCCAACCCCCCCCCCGGCCCCCACACAACCCCATGCATACGTCAAATGTATATACTCCCTTTTCTGGACTCTTTTTGTATCACAAACAGTACTGTATTTGCAAATCTGGTATGTCATAAATGTATTCATTCATTCATTCATTCATTCAATCTTTATTTATACTCGATAATACACTGAGTAATTAAACTCATTTACAGTGCCGTCGAGATGTTACATACACAAGTGTCACAGTGTGTTCATAAATATAAAGACATCAGACAATCAGAATAATTGAGAGCACATTTTAAAATACATTAAAAAAAATAATAAAAAATCTTTTAAAAAGAATAAAATAGCTCAAAATTAAAACAGAGGTAATAATTTAAAAACAATTACATATTGTGGTGACCTGATTGGTCATTAAGGTTCTAAACCGACCCATAGACACTAGAGTGTCTAGTTTCAGTGTTTCCTGCAGGGTATTCCATGATGTAGGGGCAAAAAAGCCAAAAGCAGATCTACCAAGTTCAGTACAAACTCTAGGCACTCTAAGTGTAAGCCAAAAACTGGATCATGTACGACAGGGTCCAGTGGTCCATTCCAATAAAGAACTAATATAATTTGGACAATCTCTAATTATGGCTTTATAGATAAAAAGATTGCAATGCAACTTACGTCTCTCTGCCAGAGAGGCCCACCCCCGACCTTATTATATAGGATACAATGGTGAGTACCATAACTATCACCGGTGATAAATCTAATGGCTGAATGATAAACAGAGTCTAAGGGCTTAAGAGTGGAAGCCGCTGCATGTCTATAAATCACATCTCCGTAATCCAAAACAGATAGGAATACTGCTTCAACAACTCTCTTTCTACTAATCATAGGGAAGTTGGCTCTATTTCTATACAAAAAGCCAATCTTTTTCCGTAATTTACTGGCGAGAACGCCCACATGATATTTAAATGTAAGTCCTTCATCAATCCAAATACCAAGGTATTTGTATTCTGAAACTCTCTCGATATAAGAACTGTTCAGAGTCGATATATGCAAGTCACTATAAACAATATTTTTGGCTTTGGAAAACAACATGAATTTAGTTTTACTGGCATTAAGCACCAATTTTAGACTAATAAGTGCATCTTGCAGGGCGTCAAAGGAGAGTTGTAAATATTTAGTGGCCAGTTGCACAGAATCAGCAGTACAATAGAGAACTGTGTCATCCGCGTAAAGGTGGCTTTGACAGCTGCTCAGAGATGAGACAATATTATTAATATAAATGGTAAATAAGACCGGGCCGAGGATTGATCCCTGTGGAACACCTTTTGTGATGGATAGAAGCTCTGATTGGGCATTTCCCATTTTCACACACTGAAATCTTTCTGTTAAATAGTTTTGAAACCAACTGCAAGCACCTGTATCAAAGCCAACACTCTGCAATCTTTGTAAGAGGAGAAGGTGGTCAACAGTATCAAACGCCTTAGACAAATCTACAAACAGGGCAGCACAATGCTTTCCTTTGTCAAGGGCTGATACAATGTCATTTATAACTACAGTAGCCGCCGAGATTGTACTGTGTTTTTCTCTAAAACCAGATTGGTGTGGGTTTAATATAGAGTGTTTTGTGATGAATGTTTTAAGTTGGTTGTTTACCAATGACTCCAGGATTTTTGATAGACAGGATAACTTGGAGATTGGTCTGTAATTATTTAGGTCACTTTTATCCCCCCCTTTATGCAAGGGGGTCACATGGGCTGTTTTCCAGGCAACAGTATAGATGTAGCAGTAGGCTACTGTCTATCAGTATGTCATGTATGTCATAATGTACTGATGAATTGAAAATGGGGGACCCTGATGTAAACAAGACGAAAGTCTTTCTCTGGTCTGCATCCCCTTGTACTGTATTGTACCCATTCTGCAATCTGTTAATAAAGTTTTCAATCAATCAATCAATCAATCAATCAATCAATCAATCAATCAATCAATCAATCAATCAATCAGAGCATGGCGATAGAACGCAAGGTAGTTTGCAGGCTGTTTGACGTGGAAATGGGCAAAGACACAGCTCGTCACGCGATTGGGCAAACGCGTCAGTGGCCAATCAGAGAGCGTCAGTCAGTGCCAATCAGAGAGCGTCTGCCAGAAATGCGGCTAGGTTTAGAAATAACGCCTAACAGTTTCATTGGTTAGGATGACTGTGAATGAATGAATGAATGAAAACTTTAACAGATTGCAGAATGGGTACAATACAGTACGGCTCAATACACAATTGTTAAAGGGGAACTCCACTATTTTGGGAAATTAGCTTATTTAACATCTTCCCTGGAGTTAGACAAGAAGATACATACCCTTTTTGTCTCTGTGCGTGCATTTTAGCTTTGGGAATAGACGCTCCGTTAGCATAGCTTAGCTTCATCACTGGAAGTGAGGCAGGACAGTAGCCTTACAGTGCCTTACAGTGTATTGCAAGGTCTGACATTGACCAAATTTGATATGCATGACCTTGGTGGGCTCTAGGTCAACTCCTGAAAAGGGGGTCAATGTCAGACCTTGCAATCAAAAGTTAGGGGGCGCACTGAAATTATGGCAAGGGTTATTAGCCCCCTAACTTTTGATTGCAAAGTCTGACATTGACCCCCTTTGCAGGAGTTGACCTAGAGCCCACCAAGGTCATGCATATCAAGTTTGGTCAATGTCAGACCTTGCAATACACTGTAAGGCTACTGTCCTGCCTCACTTCCAGTGATGAAGCTAAGCTATGCTAACGGAGCGTCTATTCCCAAAGCTAAAATGCACGCACAGAGACAAAAAAGGTATGTATCTTCTTGTCTAACTCCAGGGAAGATGTTAAATAAGCTAATTTCCCAAAATAGTGGAGTTATCCTTTAAGGGGATGCAGACCAGAGAAAGACTTTTGTATTGTTTACATCAGGGTCCCCCATTTTCAATTCATAGTGACATTTATGACATACACAACATACATGACATCATGACATTTATGGCATAGGGACATACATGACATACAGGTATATAGTACTGTTACATTTGTGACATATACGATATGTCTACCCAGGCGTGCGTTCCTGATATCAACTGGGGTTGCACGAGCGCGCGTGCACGCGCTCCCGCGCATGCGCATAAATGTCCCCTCGCTTGAGCACAGACTACAGACAGTGCCTAATTGCCTCTACGAATGGAATGTAACACATATCATTCACAACAAGTTAGGTGTGAATGTATCTGAGAACGTATTTAACACACCTGACGACCGGCGCTATTGATATGCAAAGTAGCCCAGGTGGTATAGCGAGTTGGCGAGTGCAGCGCATTCCTGTGTGCGTGCACGCGCTTTGGCTCAAATCTTACCCTGCACGGAGTGCAACCCCGTCCCAAGAGCAACGCATGCCTGTGTCTACCCATAGATCCTAACAGAGATTATATACATACAGGCACGTGCACACATAGAGCCCAAGGGGTGCTTGAGCACCTGCCCTTTTGAGCCTTATAAAAAAGTGCCCTTTTTATAATAAAAAAAAAAAATATTTGTGTTGACAGTCTGCTATGGGGCGACAATATGTTCATGAGGCATGGTTTCTATCTTTAGCCATAAACGGCGTGGTTTATTTCACATTGGTCCACAGCAGTACATGAGACATCCTTCTCTTATGAGAGCGAAGGTGGAAGAGACAGAGGGGGAGTCGGCATCTCCTTATATACCCTCTACCTGGCGGCAGCATTAACAGCTCCGCCTATAGCGCCCTCTAGTGGAAACAGTTATACATAGTTAGACAGTTACTCAGTTACTTGCAATCATACATAACCTCTAACTTTAACACTCCCAATTATGGTTGTCTAGTACACTGTGCAACTTCTTCAAAAACAATTTTACAAAGAAAATAATACAGTTCAGAGCATCAATAAGGATATGGCAGTCCTTATTTACACACCAAACATGACCTCTGCAAATCTTCTCAATTTCAGTTTGGAAACAGGCTTCGTCATAGCGTATGCAACCATGTCGTCTGTTGGACAATAAATCAGTGTCATCCTTTCTTCTCTGATGACAGATCTGATGAAATTATATTTTATATCCACATGTTTACACCTCTGTCGGCACACAGGGTTTCTAGCAATCACAATGGTTCCCTGGTTGTCTTCATAAACAACAGTTTTTCTATATACATAGGTATCCATTCCTTCGAGCAGTTGTTCTAGATAAATACATTCCTGTATTGTCATAGCTAGAGCCATGTATTCGGCTTCACAAGTTGATAGTGCCACTGTGGGCTGCTTCTTTGTTTTTCACGAAACCAGTGAGCTGTCTGTGTTCAAACTCACACAATACCCTGTGGTACTTCTTCTGTCTGTGGTGTCTGCTGTCCAGTCTGCATCACTGTAGGCTTTAAGCCCTAAGCCTTCGCTGCTCTTTCTGAAACAAAGCTGTTTATCTGCTGTACCTTTGAGATAACGAAAAACATGTTTTGCTGTAATCCAGTGCTCCTCTGTGGGGTCAGCAAAATGCTGTGACAATTTACTCACTACAAAACATAGGTCAGGGCGAGTACATGTTGTAAAATAAATGAGGCTACCTACAGCTTCTCTGTACATCTTTACATCTGTCAATTTCTGAGCATCCTCTTGGTAGTAAAGTTTTTGATCACATGGTGTTTCCCTTGTTCTACATTCTTGCATGTCAAAACGTTTCAGGATCTTTTCCACATAATTAAATCATCCACCTCTGTATTTAAACATAGAATCCACTTCTGTATTTAAACATAGAATCCACTCCTGTATTTAAACCTGGAATCCACTCCTGTATTTAAACCTGGAATCCACTCCTGTATTTAAACATGGAATCCACTCCGGTATTTAAACCTGTAGCCCACTCCGGTATTTAAACCTGTAGTCCACTCCGGTATTTAAACCTGTAGCCACCCTCCTTCCGTATTTAAACATGGAGTACCCTCCTTCAGTATTTAAACATTTAGCTACGAACCTGGCTTTGTACTTGTTGTGTCCTTCAATACCCTCCTTGATTGAGTACACCCATTTCCCTTCCACTGTCTGTCTGCCCTCTGGTAACTTGGTTAGAGTAAAGGTGTGGTTGTCCTCTAGGGACCTCATCTCCTCATCCATTGCTCTCTCCCATTTACTTGATTCAGGGGACACTATGGCCTCTTTAAAGGTCTGAGGTACTCCACTGACTACTCTGTAGCAGGAATCAATGCTGGTAAGTGTATACTGTCATCCTCGTCACTTTCTCTCCGGGCATAGTCTGTCAGATACTTTGGGGGTTTGTGTTCCCTTGAGAGATACCTCCCACTGCTTGGGGCACGTGACGTCACCCTCGGGTGCTCCTCGTCATCATCCTCTGGGGGTTGCTGACTGTCTGTCTGCACGACCGTGCTAAGTACACTAGGCTGAGGTGTCTCTGTTTCTTCACACCTTACTCTGGAGTCCAGCTCTGGCTCCTCTGTCTGTGTCTCGTTCTCACATGTTGTCTTTGTGACAAATTTGACTAGCCTGTGTTTCTGCACTCTCCCTTTACCGGGATAATAAACTAGGAAAGCGGGGCTTCCTTTGTCGTGCCCTACAAAGAGTCCCTTTTCACATCTGGACTCAAGCTTTCCTCTGTCCTGCAGGTAAGCATAACACACTGATCCAAATTAGTGCATTCTAGCTAGATTACACTTATTTCCTGTCAGTGCTGTATACGGGGTGGTGCCCGTGTGCTTATTAAAGCACCTGTTTCTGGTGTAAGCGGTTTCTTGCACCGCATAATGCCATAGACTCTTAGGTAAGTTACTATCCACTAGCTTACACCTAGCCATTTCGAAAAGAGTGCCCCATTCCCTCTCTGCCACTCCGTTCTGGTGTGCGGAGTATGGACATGACGTCTCGTGTCTTATCTTGTTCCTTCTCAACAGTGATTGGAACTCTCTATTTGTGAACTCGGTTCCGTTGTCGGACCTCAAGCATTTTATGTTACCATAAGGGGCTACGTCTGCCAGGAATTTCTCCGTGGCCTGGAGTGTGTCTGTGAGGTTCGCCTTTCCCTTGACCTTTAATTCCCTGTCTCCTCACCTCACTAGCCCCCACCCTCGCGTTCGTTTACTCTCGTTTGCTCTTCAGCAGCCACACCCTTGGACTACCTGTCATTATGTGTTTGATTGGTCTGGTGCCGAACACACACTTCTAGTTCGAGTATCAATTACCATCACGCACCTGATGTGTATTCTATTTAGCGCCCTTGTGGGCTTTAAGTACCTCGCTCTTCCCCTCAGTCCTGGTCGGGTCGTTCCGTATCATATCTGGATCACCAAACTCCTTCGGGAGGTTCTCTGTCTGTAGGCTCCTACGGGAGTTTCTGTTTCTGTCTGTATGCTGTTTTATCTCCGGCGTGAGACGAGGTGCAAGCTTTGGCCACCTGTCGCCGTTTGCCTGGAGGGAGACATTGTACTGCGCTCTCTAATCCTCTACGGGAGGTATTCCAGTGTTCCACTTCAGACCTCCGCGCAGCAGACGCGCACCACTCAGACCTCCGCGCAGCAGACGCGCACCACTCAGACCTCCGCGCCAGATGCGCTCTCCGTACCGGCGCATACTCCAAGCAGACGCGCACCACTCAGACCTCCGCGCCAGATGCGCTCTCCGTACCGGCGCGTACTCCAAGCAGACGCGCACCACTCAGACCTCCGCGCCAGATGCGCTCTCCGTACCGGCGCGTACTCCAAGCAGACGCGCACCACTCAGACCTCCGCGCCAGATGCGCTCTCCGTACCGGCGCGTACTCCAAGCAGACGCGCACCACTCAGACTTCCGCGCCAGATGCGCCCTCCGTACCGGCGCGTACTCCAAGCAGACGCGCACCACTCAGACCTCCGCGCCAGATGCGCTCTCCTCCAGACGTCTAGCCTGCGCGCTCCTACTCCTCCCTGTAAGCAGCTCCAGCCCTCGCCCTGTTCCAAGGCCTTACCCTGTTTTCTCTATCCCTGTCCCCAGCCCGCCTCCGCGGGCCTTTGTCCCTGTTTCCCCTCTCCAGTCCTCCTAGTCCTCCCTGTCCAGTCCTTCTAGTCATCCTAGTCCTCCCTGTCCCCAGCCCGCCTCCGCGGGCCTCTGTCCCTGTTTCCCCTCTCTAGTCCTCCTAGTCCTCCCTGTCCAGTCCTTCTAGTCCTCCTAGTCCTCCTTGTCCAGTCCTCCTAGTCCTCCCTGTCCAGTCCTCCTAGTCCTCCCTGTTCCTGCCTTGTCCCTTGCCCTGGCCCAGTCCGTTAGCCTTCCCTTAGCCTTCCCCTTAGCCAGCTCGCCTCTTAAAGGCACTGTGCCTATTTTCCCAAGTTCATGTTTTCCTGTAATTTGTGTTCTCCCTTAAAGGGACAGTGCCGTTTTCTGTTGTTTTCAATAAATGCCCAGTTCTTGGCTTACTCTCATACCTGTCTTGTGTTGTGCGATTGGGGTCGGTTACAAACCATAACAGTACGACCCGACCAGTCGACGACCCCAGCCAGCACAGACGGTGTATGTTGAGTTTGCCTTTTTTTTTTGTTCCCTCTAGTTCCCCTGTTAGCTCCCCTGTTTAGCCTGTTAGTCTCCCCTGTAGCTCCCCTGTTAGCCTTGTTAGTTTCCCTTGTTAGTCTCCCCTGTTAGCTCCCCTGTTAGCCTGTTGACTCCCCTGTTTGCTTCCCTGTTAGCCTCGTTAGCTCCCCTGCAGCTTGTTAGGCCTCTACTGCTAGCTTAGCCCCGGCTGCTAGCACAGCCTCTATGTTAATGCAGCCTTGCTGCTGGCATAGGCCCTGTAGCTAGCCATGCCCAGGCAGCTAACCCAGTCCCTCTGCATGGCCCCAGTCTGCTAGCTTAGCCCCGGCTGTTAGCACAGCCTCTATGTTAATGCAGCCCTTGCAGCTAGCATAGGCCCTGTAGCTAGCCATGCCCAGGCAGCTAACCCGGTCCCTCTGCATGGCCTCCACTTTTTGTGTAGCCTTCCCACTGCTAGGACTGCTCCTTCAGCTAGCAAGGTCAGTTTTCCCACTGCTAGGACTGCCCCTTCAGCTAGCAAGGTCAGTTTGCCCCACTGCTAGGACTGCCCCTTCAGCTAGCAAGGTCAGTTTTCTCCCACTGCTAGGACTACCCCTTCAGCTAGCTAGGTCAGTTTCCCACAGCTAGGACTGTCCTTCCAGCTAGCTTGTTCTCTCATGCTGGTCCAGCCCTGTCTGCCAGCCTAGCTCAGGCAGCTAGCGCAGCCTCTATGTTAATGTAGCAGTACAGCTAGCCTAGGCCCTTTAGCTATCAGTGCCCTGGCAGCTACCCTTTCCCTCTGCTAGCCCCTTCCCGGTGCTCCTCTAGTTTACCCCTCAGCTACCCTACTTACCCCTCAGCTACCCTAGTTACCCTTCGGCTACCCTAGTTACCCCTCTGCTACCCTGGTTACCCCTCAGCTACCCTGTTCCTTTGCTAGCCCCACTTTTGTTGTAGCTTCCCCTGCTAGCATGGCCCGGTACTTTTTGTTTGTTGCCTTGTTTTGTCCCCTGCCACTCTGTCTGTATTTTTGGGTCGCCCGGTGGCTCCCGTGGAGGGGGGAGTACTGTGAGGTTCGCCTTTCCCTTGACCTTTAATTCCCTGTCTCCTCACCTCACTAGCCCCCACCCTCGCGTTCGTTTACTCTCGTTTGCTCTTCAGCAGCCACACCCTTGGACTACCTGTCATTATGTGTTTGATTGGTCTGGTGCCGAACACACACTTCTAGTTCGAGTATCAATTACCATCACGCACCTGATGTGTATTCTATTTAGCGCCCTTGTGGGCTTTAAGTACCTCGCTCTTCCCCTCAGTCCTGGGCGGGTCGTTCCGTATCATATCTGGATCACCAAACTCCTTCGGGAGGTTCTCTGTCTGTAGGCTCCTACGGGAGTTTCTGTTTCTGTCTGTATGCTGTTTTATCTCCGGCGTGAGACGAGGTGCAAGCTTTGGCCACCTGTCGCCGTTTGCCTGGAGGGAGACATTGTACTGCGCTCTCTAATCCTTTACGGGAGGTATTCCAGTGTTCCACTTCAGACCTCCGCGCAGCAGACGCGCACCACTCAGACCTCCGCGCAGCAGACGCGCACCACTCAGACCTCCGCGCCAGATGCGCTCTCCGTACCGGCGCGTACTCCAAGCAGACGTGCACCACTCAGACCTCCACGCCAGATGCGCTCTCCGTACCGGCGCGTACTCCAAGCAGACGCGCACCACTCAGACCTCCGCGCCAGATGCGCTCTCCGTACCGGCGCGTACTCCAAGCAGACGCGCACCACTCAGACCTCCGCGCCAGATGCGCTCTCCATACCGGCGCGTACTCCAAGCAGACGCGCACCACTCAGACCTCCGCGCCAGATGCGCCCTCCGTACCGGCGCGTACTCCAAGCAGACGCGCACCACTCAGACCTCCGCGCCAGATGCGCTCTCCTCCAGACGTCTAGCCTGCGCGCTCCTACTCCTCCCTGTAAGCAGCTCCAGCCCTCGCCCTGTTCCAAGGCCTTACCCTGTTTTCTCTATCCCTGTCCCCAGCCCGCCTCCGCGGGCCTTTGTCCCTGTTTCCCCTCTCCAGTCCTCCTAGTCCTCCCTGTCCAGTCCTTCTAGTCATCCTAGTCCTCCCTGTCCCCAGCCCGCCTCCGCGGGCCTCTGTCCCTGTTTCCCCTCTCTAGTCCTCCTAGTCCTCCCTGTCCAGTCCTTCTAGTCCTCCTAGTCCTCCTTGTCCAGTCCTCCTAGTCCTCCCTGTCCAGTCCTCCTAGTCCTCCCTGTTCCTGCCTTGTCCCTTGCCCTGGCCCAGTCCGTTAGCCTTCCCTTAGCCTTCCCCTTAGCCAGCTCGCCTCTTAAAGGCACTGTGCCTATTTTCCCAAGTTCATGTTTTCCTGTAATTTGTGTTCTCCCTTAAAGGGACAGTGCCGTTTTCTGTTGTTTTCAATAAATGCCCAGTTCTTGGCTTACTCTCATACCTGTCTTGTGTTGTGCGATTGGGGTCGGTTACAAACCATAACAGTACGACCCGACCAGTCGACGACCCCAGCCAGCACAGACGGTGTATGTTGAGTTTGCCTTTTTTTTTGTTCCCTCTAGTTCCCCTGTTAGCTCCCCTGTTTAGCCTGTTAGTCTCCCCTGTAGCTCCCCTGTTAGCCTTGTTAGTTTCCCTTGTTAGTTTCCCCTGTTAGCTCCCCTGTTAGCCTGTTGACTCCCCTGTTTGCTTCCCTGTTAGCCTCATTAGCTCCCCTGCAGCTTGTTAGGCCTCTACTGCTAGCTTAGCCCTGGCTGCTAGCACAGCCTCTATGTTAATGCAGCCTTGCTGCTGGCATAGGCCCTGCAGCTAGCCATGACCAGGCAGCTAACCCAGTCCCTCTGCATGGCCCCAGTCTGCTAGCTTAGCCCCGGCTGTTAGCACAGCCTCTATGTTAATGCAGCCCTTGCAGCTAGCATAGGCCCTGTAGCTAGCCATGCCCAGGCAGCTAACCCGGTCCCTCTGCATGGCCTCCACTTTTTGTGTAGCCTTCCCACTGCTAGGACTGCTCCTTCAGCTAGCAAGGTCAGTTTTCCCACTGCTAGGACTGCCCCTTCAGCTAGCAAGGTCAGTTTGCCCCACTGCTAGGACTGCCCCTTCAGCTAGCAAGGTCAGTTTTCTCCCACTGCTAGGACTGCCCCTTCAGCTAGCTAGGTCAGTTTCCCACAGCTAGGACTGTCCTTCCAGCTAGCTTGTTCTCTCATGCTGGTCCAGCCCTGTCTGCCAGCCTAGCTCCGGCAGCTAGCGCAGCCTCTATGTTAATGTAGCAGTACAGCTAGCCTAGGCCCTTTAGCTATCAGTGCCCTGGCAGCTACCCTTTCCCTCTGCTAGCCCCTTCCCGGTGCTCCTCTAGTTTACCCCTCAGCTACCCTACTTACCCCTCAGCTACCCTAGTTACCCTTCGGCTACCCTAGTTACCCCTCTGCTACCCTGGTTACCCCTCAGCTACCCTGTTCCTTTGCTAGCCCCACTTTTGTTGTAGCTTCCCCTGCTAGCATGGCCCGGTACTTTTTGTTTGTTGCCTTGTTTTGTCCCCTGCCACTCTGTCTGTATTTTTGGGTCGCCCGGTGGCTCCCGTGGAGGGGGGAGTACTGTGAGGTTCGCCTTTCCCTTGACCTTTAATTCCCTGTCTCCTCACCTCACTAGCCCCCACCCTCGCGTTCGTTTACTCTCGTTTGCTCTTCAGCAGCCACACCCTTGGACTACCTGTCATTATGTGTTTGATTGGTCTGGTGCCGAACACACACTTCTAGTTCGAGTATCAATTACCATCACGCACCTGATGTGTATTCTATTTAGCGCCCTTGTGGGCTTTAAGTACCTCGCTCTTCCCCTCAGTCCTGGTCGGGTCGTTCCGTATCATATCTGGATCACCAAACTCCTTCGGGAGGTTCTCTGTCTGTAGGCTCCTACGGGAGTTTCTGTTTCTGTCTGTATGCTGTTTTATCTCCGGCGTGAGACGAGGTGCAAGCTTTGGCCACCTGTCGCCGTTTGCCTGGAGGGAGACATTGTACTGCGCTCTCTAATCCTCTACGGGAGGTATTCCAGTGTTCCACTTCAGACCTCCGCGCAGCAGACGCGCACCACTCAGATCTCCGCGCAGCAGACGCGCACCACTCAGACCTCCGCGCCAGATGCGCTCTCCGTACCGGCGCGTACTCCAAGCAGACGCGCACCACTCAGACCTCCGCGCCAGATGCGCTCTCCGTACCGGCGCGTACTCCAAGCAGACGCGCACCACTCAGACCTCCGCGCCAGATGCGCTCTCCGTACCGGCGCGTACTCCAAGCAGACGCGCACCACTCAGACCTCCGCGCCAGATGCGCCCTCCGTACCGGCGCATACTCCAAGCAGACGCGCACCACTCAGACCTCCGCGCCAGATGCACTCTCCTCCAGACGTCTAGCCTGCGCGCTCCTACTCCTCCCTGTAAGCAGCTCCAGCCCTCGCCCTGTTCCAAGGCCTTACCCTGTTTTCTCTATCCCTGTCCCCAGCCCGCCTCCGCGGGCCTTTGTCCCTGTTTCCCCTCTCCAGTCCTCCTAGTCCTCCCTGTCCAGTCCTTCTAGTCATCCTAGTCCTCCCTGTCCCCAGCCCGCCTCCGCGGGCCTCTGTCCCTGTTTCCCCTCTCTAGTCCTCCTAGTCCTCCCTGTCCAGTCCTTCTAGTCCTCCTAGTCCTCCTTATCCAGTCCTCCTAGTCCTCCCTGTCCAGTCCTCCTAGTCCTCCCTGTTCCTGCCTTGTCCCTTGCCCTGGCCCAGTCCGTTAGCCTTCCCTTAGCCTTCCCCTTAGCCAGCTCGCCTCTTAAAGGCACTGTGCCTATTTTCCCAAGTTCATGTTTTCCTGTAATTTGTGTTCTCCCTTAAAGGGACAGTGCCGTTTTCTGTTGTTTTCAATAAATGCCCAGTTCTTGGCTTACTCTCATACCTGTCTTGTGTTGTGCGATTGGGGTCGGTTACAAACCATAACAGTGTCACTCTTTGCTTTGAGAAAGTAAACAAACACTGCCCATGTACACACATCTGGAAAAGACTGTACATATCTAAAGCCTCCTATGGACTCGTTGCTTACTGGACTGGCTAGATCTGCGTTATCTAGCGCAAGTGGTACCTTTACTTTTTCTGTGGGATTTCTGTTTCTCGATTGAGTGAACTTCCCCTTTATGCACACTACACATTCTCTGTCAGGTCTACGCTTTTCACCTTCAATGTGCATGCCTTCTGTCATTGCTTGCAGTTTCAGTAAATCCTCATAATTACAATGACCCATAATCTCATGCCATGTCTGAAAATCGTGACTGACAGTCACATTACACATATCATTATTATTACACTTGTCGTTGTCATTACACTCTGTTTGTAGATAATACATTACATAATACATACATAATACATACATATGTTAAATCACGTACATTACACGTACATTACATAATACATACATGTTAAATCACGTACCGTCAGGCTCTACAAGAAAATGTTTACCTTCATTGAAGAACACTTTGGCACCGTTCGCAGTAGCAGCTATTACAGAGAATAGTTCTTGTGGTAACGAGGGTACGTAGAGAGCATTCTTTAACGTCACTGTACACTGGCGCCCCTCACTGTCTATGAGGCATACCTGTGCGTCTCCTCTCTCTTGCGCAAACCCGTAGGTGCGCTTCCCCTCTGCCAGCTCCATGCTGTGTCTCTCCGGGTCGAAAGTGTTGTCAAAGTTCTTGAACCGACTCCTGTCGTTGATGACGTGGGACGATGCTAGGGTGACCAGGTGTCCCCCTTTTGGTTGTACTGTCCCACCATTTGACCAAATGTCCCACGTCCCTCATATTGAGAGGATGTCCCTCTTTTCGAAGCCAAAAAAAAACATGCGTCTAAAAGCCCCTCCCTACAGACAGTAAACGTAGCAACCCGCCTCTTGTCCACACACATTGCTCTGATTGGTTATAGTACTTTAGCGCGCTGCTTGCCTGCTTGTGACGTGACTGAGTCGTGACGCTACCTCATATCGCAGATCTGATTGGTTATAGTAATTTAGCGCACTGCTCTGCTCGTGAGAGTTGAACTTGTGACGCTACCTCATATCGCAAATCTGATTGGTCAAAAAAAACACAACAACATTACAAGCGAACTAGTTCAAGATGGAAAGCAGTAAAAAGAAACGGACCTGCAGTTACAACCAAGACTGGCAAACGACACATGACTGGGTGAGGCAGATGGCAGGCAATCCGCAGCAGGCTTTCTGTGTTTTGTGTCATAGTTCGTTTTCAATTGCGCATGGAGGAGAATACGACTTGAAGCACCACAGTGGACGTGAGTCTCACTTGAAAGTGGTTCACCAAAAAGAAACATCCAGATCTATGGATACGTTTCTTTTTAAACCAAACAATGATAGCCAGACGGACAAGGTCACTGCAGCTGAGATAACAAGTGTCTATCACACTGTACAACACTCCCATTCATACAGGTCAGCCGACTGTGTATGAAACTAGCTCCTGTCATTTTGCCAGACTCAGTTATTCTAATAAAAAAAATTACATTATCTATCTGTCCCACTTTGTCCCCCCAAAATCTTACTGTTGTCCCACTTTGTCCCACCAAAATCTTACTGTTGTCCCACTTTTGGACTTTTTGCATCTGGTCACCCTAGACGATGCACCTGTGTCCACGATCAGTCCCTTCCTTTGGGCCTGCTGCATCTGCGTTGGCCGGGTGACGTACGCTGTCTGCGCCCCGAAGATGAAGTCTTCTTGCCCCGCTACTCTCCGGGCGTCATCTCGATTCGTCTCGCGTCCACCGTCGCCGCCATCTTGTCCACTGCCGCCATCTTGTCCATGCGCATACCGCGCGCTCTGGTCGCGTTTCTGCATGCACACTCTGTCTGTGTGCCCCGTGGAGTTGCAGAAGCTACACCAAACAGTCTTTGTGCAGTTACCTTTCCGATGGCCTTTTTCTCTGCATCGCCAACACGCCAGCTCTGTCGTGGGCCTGGTCTTCTCCCTCAGCGTCGCTCGGGCCTTCAGCATCCTCTCTCCCGCCTCCGCGGCGGCTGGGTGGATATCTTCTGAGGCCTCGAAATTTCGCAACTTGGCCTTGAACTTTCCCAGCGTCATGTCTGCTGAACCGTGTGTTACCAGGAGTGTGAACGGTTTGTACAGCTCCGGTAGTCCTCTCATCACCATCGCCATCATTAGTCCATCGCTTGGTGCTTCTCCTGCACTCTTCAGTGCCGTAATGATCTGCTCAGCTCTGATGACGTATTCGGTCACAGTCTCGGTGTGCCCCTTCTTCAGTGCTGTTAGTGTTATGTAGAGCAGTGGTTCCCAACCTTTTCCCCCCCAGGGACCCCCAAACATCTCTGATGAAATTCGCGGACCCCCTCCTAATAAGATACCATAAAATACTTTTTTTTTTTCATTTTAATAACAAACTGCTTATACACAGGCATATGCATCACAATTAGACCCACTATGCTTCTTTGACTTGTGCCTTCAATCAACAAATCTCATCTTGCACCATATGCATTTCAAAATGTTTGGCCAATATTCAAATGCTGTATTCATCCTCTCAAATCAGGCCCTAATGGTGAACGGTTTGCATTTATGGAACAAATCAATGCAACAAATTAAACTAAATATGAGACAGGAAATTCCAATCAGTAGCAGAGAGAATCTGTCCTAGCTGGGTTTAATACCTTTTTTTGTCATTTTAATAACAAACTGCTTATACACAGGCATATGCATCATAATTAGACCCACTATGCTTCTTTGACTTGTGCCTTCAATCAACAAATCTCATCTTGCACCATATGCATTTCAAAATGTTTGGCCAATATTCAAATGCTGTATTCATCCTCTCAAATCAGGCCCTAATGGTGAACGGTTTGCATTTATGGAACAAATCAATGCAACAAATTAAACTAAATATGAGACAGGAAATTCCAATCAGTAGCAGAGAGAATCTGTCCTAGCTGGGTTTAATACCTTTTTTTGTCATTTTAATAACAAACTGCTTATACACAGGCATATGCATCATAATTAGACCCACTATGCTTCTTTGACTTGTGCCTTCAATCAACAAATCTCATCTTGCACCATATGCATTTCAAAATGTTTGGCCAATATTCAAATCCTGTATTCATCCTCTCAAATCAGTCCCTAATGGTGAACGGTTTGCATTTATGGAACAAATCAATGCAACAAATTAAACTAAATATGAGACAGGAAATTCCAATCAGTAGCAGAGAGAATCTGTCCTAGCTGGGTTTAATACCATTTTTTTGTCATTTTAATAACAAACTGCTTATACACAGGCATATGCATCATAATTAGACCCACTATGCTTCTTTGACTTGTGCCTTCAATCAACAAATCTAATCTTGCACCATATGTATTTCAAAATTTTGGCCTATATTCAAATCCTGTATTCATCCTCTCAAATCAGGCCCTAATGGTGAACGGTTTGCATTTATGTTGAATGAAGTAAGAATCCACTGCAGTAAAAATATCCTCACCTCGAGTGGTGGTAGTAAGGTTGACTGACATGAGAATGTCCTGCTTCAGATCCTCATTTTCAATATATTGCACATAAACGATGAGCACAGCCTCGTCTGCGACAGTTGTAGTTTCATCAAGTTGTATGGCAAATGGACCCTTTCTAAGCTTTTCTGACAGCTGCTGCTCGCAATCACTTGACATCTTATCAATTCGATCTTTCACTACATTGTTCGAGAGTGGTACTGATTTTAGTTTATCCGCCACCTGTGGGCCGCACAGTTTCTAAAGCATTTTGATGCAGGCTGGTTTGATGAGCTGCTCGCCAATATTGTGCGGTTTCTTTGCTTTTGCAATTAAAAGCGAACACTCAAAGGAGGCTTCGGTAGCCTTCTGTAAATCACTGCCACCCCTGCTCCACGCTACTCTAACATCAACAGGCTTGTTCGCCTTGAGAGACTGTTCTTTCCTCCGAAAAAAGTCTGGATCCTTCCCAACGGTTTCTGGGTGCTTAGACGCCTGATGTCTCTTCAGCTTGCTGGGCTTCAGGCTCGAGTTTGCCAACTTTTCTCCACAAATCACACACTCAGGTCGTTTGTCTGGTCCCTCAGTGAAGCCCATGGTGATGTAATTTTCGCGATTGCTGTAGGTCCTAACTTTTTTTGCAGATGAGCTGCCGTCATCTCCTTTTCGTTTGTCACACATTTTCGCCTCTGGCGGCTGACTGCAGACGAGCCGAGAAAGTTAACTAGCGTGCTAGGCTAGCTACAGAAAGTGATACAGTCAACTGATTCGCGTTTTAGCGGCTACCCGGTAGCCTACTGTTAACGTTCAAAAATCATGTCTAGATGTTTATTTATTTATCTTTATTTTTTATTGTAGTGGAGAGACTATTCATGCTTCTGATGATAAAAAAAAAATGAAAAAAAAAAAAAATCTAAAAAAATCTAAAAAAACAAAAACAAAAAAAAAAAGGCCTCAAATCATCTGTGGTCTGGCGGACCCCCTGCGCCCCCTGGCGGACCCCCAGGGGGTCCGCGGACCCCAGGTTGGGAATCACTGATGTAGAGGGACACGACTCGGGGTCTTCCTTGTCCGATATAATGTTCTCTCAACACTTCCAGGCTTTCTCTGCCTTTGTCCTTAGTGTCGCGGAATATCAGCCCCAAGCTTGTGTCGTCGAGCAGTGGTGCTAACTCACAGTATGCATCTGCATTATGCTTGTCATCCAGGGCTTGCGCTTCCGCCATTAGTGGTCCCGTGGGGGCCGTCAAGATCGTCGTCTTCAGTCCCACACCGTGCATGCAGCATAACATGCGCTCTTCCCAGAGCTCATAGTCCTCCTCTGCTCTTCCGTTGAACGAGGGCCATTTGCTCTTTCCTTTTGTCGCCATCCTCTTGTTGATGGTAAGCGTAGCTTTAGCTCTTGTTGGCCTAGCGTCTAGCCACGCGGTGCTCCCGGTGCTAACCTAGCCTATACTTTAGCTAAACTTACTACCCTTTATTATTTCGCCCCTGCGTGATCTGGGCCCATAACCTGTTGACAGAGTCTGCTATGGGGTGACAATAATATGTTCATGAGGCATGGTTTCTATCTTTAGCCATAAACGGCGTGGTTTATTTTAACATTGGTCCACAGCAGTACATGAGACATCCTTCTCTTATGAGAGCGAAGGTGGAAGAGACAGAGGGGGAGTCGGCATCTCCTTATATACCCTCTACCTGGCGGCAGCATTAACAGCTCCGCCTATAACGCCCTCTAGTGGAAACAGTTATACATAGTTAGACAGTTACGGAGTAACTCATACATAACCTCTAACTTTAACAATTTGTTTTACCGTTACGCATATAGACTGCCCTTCCAACTGAAAAATGTCAGGATAGAATCAAAATATTAGGTAAAGAGAGAGAGATGCCACATATTCCATTACAGTTTGCATGGCCTCCTCAGTGTGCCTCTCCGTGGACCTATATATTTTATGCATAGCGTGGGTGGTGATGATGATGATGATGATAGAAACCGCTGTGGCGCATACAGTTGAATACAAATCGGGATTGGAATAAAAAAATGCATTTATATTAAACAATACAGAATATACAGCACTTCTTGGTGTCTGTAGGGTAAGCACTTATTCCCTCTCCCCTGAACATTTATGGAGATGTATGGACCTTTTAAGTCAGTGATAAAAGTGTCTTTCAAGGATAAGTGAGCTCCTGCACTGATTATTATAGTTCAATATTCAATATTTGATCACCAAAACCCCCCAAAAAGCATAAAAAGGGGCCCCCCCGCCTGAAAAAGGCCCTTAAAAATCGAGTTAATGTCCAGTGCACGTCCCTGTATACATATGATGGGGAGGAGACTGTACATTAGGAGGGGGTGGGCTGGTGGGAGAAAAAATATACATACGGTCGGGAGAAAATATATACATACGGTGGGGAGGAGATTGTCTATTTTATTTGGGGAAGGGGGGTTTGGACCTTTACGGTGGCCAGTTTCGAATTGCAGCCTCCTGTAGGAGCGGTTTTGAATGTTGGTAGGGATTCACATCGTTTTACGGCTGTGGGTAGGGCGTTCCACATTGTTGTGGCATAATTGCGAAATGTGTTTAGTCCCTTGTTTGTGCCGAATCTGGGTTGCACATGATTTGTGGAACTCCCTCTGGTGTTGTGGGCGTGGTATTCACTGACCTTTGGGAAGTAGTTCGACATGTATTGTACATGGGTACCTGTGTGCGGTGTAGTGTATCTTGTAGACCAGGCCCATTGCAAGTTGTTGTACTCTGTCGTCTACTCTAAGCCATCCTAGGTAGTCAAAGTGGGCAGGGGTGAGGCGGGTTTTAGGAGTAAGGTCAAGTAGTAGTCTGACCAGTTTGTTTTGTGATGTTTGTAATCTTGTTTTTAGCGCCTTTGAGGTGCTTTGGTACCATGAGGTGCAAGCATAGTCGTAGTACCCTTGAATGAGTGCTCCTGCCAGAGTCTTCAGGGTATTCTTGTTTACCAGAGAGGAGATCCGGTACAATAATCTAGTTCGTTGGTTGACTTTTTTTATTACATTGGATGCCATTTTGTCACAGTGTCACACTGTAAGGGGGCGTGGCCGAGGAGAAGAGGAACTCAGCCGACTTGGCTGTCAAAAACAAGACAGGTACCAAAGTAGCCGAACACTTCGTCTTTGATACATGATCAGAACAATTAGATACGATATTCTTATTAGATAATATATGATAAGATAGTCCTTTATTGATCCCCTTGGTGAAATTCAGTTTTCAGATAAAAATGAGGTGAGATAAAAGGAATGGGACAAGTGACGAGAGGCACGTATTTATTTGTAGTTTTTTTGCCAGGAGAACACACAATCAGAAAGCCATTGTACAGAATATCATACATGAAGCCATATTTATAGCATACAAATCAATCAGAAGTTTTCATAGACAGACTCAAATACTCCATCATCTTGGTTGTGTGGTATCTGCTCCATCTGTAGGAAGGGAGTGGGAAAGAGGTCAGCTGCTGTATCCTATCCTACTACTAAATGGGACAAATCAAACCATGCCATTTCAAAACATTTGAGCACACTGACCGGCTTCTTAGATTCCTTTGACTGGCTCTTAGCTTTCCTTTGGCCTGTCTCTATGTTGGGTGCTGAGTGATCCAGCACATCATAGATTGACCCGGGATGAGGCTCTAGACTCTGAGAGAGAGGGGGGGGGGGCAATGTTTTTTTTTTTTTTTTTTTATATGTGACTAAACTCTTGAGTTAAAAATGTGTATTGTCATTTCATTTCCAACCCATACAGATATGAGCACTATATACCTGGCTACATGATACTTGCAGTAATAGGTTCTTAGGGAATAAGAGATGTTTTGTTTGATCATGGTCCATGTTCCATGTGGTGTCCGGCTGCACTGGCAACTGCAGAATCAGAAACTACACCGGCAACGGCAGTTTCTCAAGCTACTGATGGGTGAAGAGGAGAACTTACAGCATAGAAAGAAGTAGAAGCCTCTGCCATCGTATCCTCATTATCTGCTTCCTCCTCTCCTTCCCGCTGTCCTTTCTCCTCTCCTTCCCTCTTGTCTTGCCCTCCTGGCCCCACATTTGCACTGATTTCAGTCACATTACCCTGACAATGATATTTGAGCATATCAGGGACACAATGACATGATCACGATTGCATACTTTATTGAGACACATATGGAGACTGTTGCTGTGACGTATTTCCTCAAGGCGTAATTTTTGCATTAAAGGGGAACTCCAACATTTTGGGAAATTAGCTTATTTAACATCTTCCCTGGAGTTAGACAAGAAGATACATACCTTTTTTGTCTCTGTGCGTGCATTTTAGCTTTGGGAATAGACGCTCCGTTAGCATAGCTTAGCTTCATCACTGGAAGTGAGGCAGGACAGTAGCCTTACAGTGCCTTACAGTGTATTGCAAGGTCTGACATTGACCAAATTTGATATGCATGACCTTGGTGGGCTCTAGGTCAACTCCTGAAAAGGGGGTCAATGTCAGACCTTGCAATCAAAAGTTAGGGGGCGCACTGAAATTATGGCAAGGGTTATTAGCCCCCTAACTTTTGATTGCAAAGTCTGACATTGACCCCCTTTTCAGGAGTTGACCTAGAGCCCACCAAGGTCATGCATATCAAGTTTGGTCAATGTCAGACCTTGCAATACACTTTTCATTCATTCATTCAGTCCTGCCTCACTTCCAGTGATGAAGCTAAGCTATGCTAACGGAGCGTCTATTCCCAAAGCTAAAATGCACGCACAGAGACAAAAAAGGTATGTATCTTCTTGTCTAACTCCAGGGAAGATGTTAAATAAGCTAATTTCCCAAAATGTTGGAGTTCCCCTTTAAGGGCCTATAGATCAGGGTTGATCAAACTTTTTCACTTGAAGGGCCAAGGACCTAAACGTTAGATGGGTTGAGGGCCGTAGGGACAGATAATGCAACTGGATATTGGTCATTTATAAATGTAACAAGAAAATTACTTGTGCCAAAGTACTTGTTAGTATGCCTTGTAATAAGGAAGTTGTTTCAAAATCACTACTATCACTCTTTGGGAGCCGTTATCAAGCTTTCTCTCAGATGTCCAAAGCATCTCTTACCCCATTGCCTTTGAAGACATACACTGAGCCGACGACACTGAAAGTGAGCAGCAGAAAAGTGAGGACACCACCAGTTAAGACTCCTTTGTAATCCGATATGGAGACTGGCTGCCTGTGGTCGTGATCTGAAGACACACACCAGTCAATGTTAGCGTGTGTCTCAGGAACGTCTTGTTATTATATGTTATTATTAACACTTATAGGGGCACTTATGATGATTTATGATGATTTATTTTGCACATAATTTCACACACAGTTTTGCACACATTAAATTAGTTTGAGTTATTGAGAGTAAATAAGTTTGAATGTGATGTTGTCGGGGACATTGAATCCTTTGGTCCTCCATTGGTTATACTCAAACTCTCAATAACTGTCAAACTAAACGAATGTGTGCAAAGATTTTTTGAGTTTTTGGATGTGTTTATTATGTGCAAAATAAATCAGCATAGTTTTTTGGTGAAGTGTCCCTTTAAGCTATATTCCTGTCTTGTCAATTACCGGTAAATAAGACATTATATTATGATGACTTCCATCACTTGTACTTACGTCATGATAAACTGACTATTAGCCTGAGTTACAATATTGGAATTATTACAGAAGCATGAATGACATCATATTAAATGTGCCATTTCATTCAAACCTTTAGAAGATATTACGAGAACAATATAATTGTTCTATGGATTCTCTACAAAAGTCATTTTCTGAAGAAAATGCATATGTACATATACCTATACCTTAAATTTGTTTTACTGCTTTTCTCTATCCTATATCATATTCTGTTGCTTCTATAGTTAAACGTATCTTCTTTCTAACACACTCACCTCTCACCAGGAGAACCCAGAAGGCCTTGGCATGTTTATACTGACAATGATATTCTCCTGAATCTGTGATATTCAGCCCTGGCAGTTTGACACTACGATGATGAGTTACTGGAACGGCAGTAGGTTGGAGGTCGGCGCTATGGATTTTATCCTCATGTTTGAAGCACTCCAACGAGCCTCCACTGTCGTTGACTGGTTGGACCACGTTGACATGAACGTGGATATCTTCTCCTACCAGGGCCATGAAGACTCTGTGTCTCAACATTATGGCTGAGAAGACCAAAGAAGGTTATCGAGCTATATACTGAACAATGAACATATATATATTTTTTTTATCCACTTTTTCCCCCATTTTCTATTTTTTTTTCTCCCATCCCGATTTTCATATCGTCCAATTCAACCCTCCCCTGTCTTCGAACGTTGTTTCTTGCCTCCCACAAGCCGGCTGCAATGTGAACTAAGTCATACATAGCACGAGTCCCCTCCGATACTCCAGGTAACAGCCGTCGCATCTTTTCACCTGCGCGGCTCGATCTTTCAGCGTCGGGGGTCTGGGCTTTGGAGGGGCCCCGCCCCGTCACTTCTTGATTCTACTGCGCAGGCGCAACAACCGACCTGTAGGAGTCGCTGTCCACAACGCCCGATCCCCACCCTTCAGTTTCCCTCCCCGTAATACGGCCAATGTGTATTACTGTGGACGACCAGCTAAACTGAAAGCAATGTGGAGAGCGGGGCTCGAACAGGAGGCATCCTGTTCGAGCCTAGTCTCCAGCATTCGTTGCGAGCGCCTTGCCCACTGCGCCACGTAGCCACCCTAACAATGAACATATATCTATGGGTTAAACCATTGTGCTGTCCCCTCTTACTCGATTCATTCTTCGGTTTGGTCTTTGTTGACCAAGATTTTAATGCTTTTTTTCTTTACATGCTGAATGAGATGTTTTCTGAAATTTAGGAGAACATCTCTGATAAGCATGATGTTTAAAGAGGTCCTTCTGAATTATTGCATTTTGGAAACACTATTTTACATATTGAATAATACCCTTGCACTGAAGAACCATATATAACTAGTTTTTTTTTATGTTTTGGACAGTATCCATGTATTTGCAGTTGTAAAGTAAATCCCAACCACTTGGAATATCAATGTGATACATCACCAGAAAGTATCATACCTATACTGTCTTTGAATTAACTCAACACTCTAACTTACCATCTTGAAAACATGGTTCCTCTGAAAACTTAAAACAGAGTTATATGGTTCTTCGTTTGAGATACTCAATTAAACCAACAAATCAATTAGTCCACAAAATCTATGACTGTTAGTCAACTAAGAATCTTCTCAGTCGAGGGACAGCACTCTGACACAATCTGTCAATAGTCCACTGATGAATCCTACTACAGAACACTCAATAAATATTTACAAAACATAAACTGACAGCACATTCAAAATGGCCCCCAAAGCCATTTACTTACATTGAGCGTGAATTCCAGAACATACAAAAGGAGTGACAAGAAATCCAAATATTAAAGAAAACATGTTCCTATGGTTTCCTTTTTTTGTGATATTCTGTTTTTTGTGGGAGCTTAAACATATCCTGTGTGTGTGTGTCTGTGTGTGTGAAATCCTTTGTAACTGTCTCTATGCCAATAGTGGGGTTCCTGTTTTGAAGTCACAGCTTCCTCAAAGTGGGGTTGTTTTGTGTCTTGCTAAAGACAAAAAAGGAAGAACCAAATGTTCAAATAAAAAGAGTACTGAAATTATATTGAATCCATAACATATGAATCACATAAAATAATAAAAGAAACATGCAGTTAAATAATGCACTTGGTGGACAAATAAAAACAACAGTTGGACATAAAATACCATAAAATACTCTGTTGTGCATCTACAGACTGATATTCTGTTACATCAGCCTCTAGATGTGAAGTGCAATGTTGACTTTTATCCACAGTGAGACAGTGTTGGAGAGACACTACAGTTCAATGAATCTACAGTTGAGACCGAATGCCTGACGCCTCATAGTGATTAAAAAAGAAAGAGAAAGAGATAGAGAGAGAGAGAGAGAGAGAGAGAGAGAGAGAGAGAGAGAGAGAGAGAGAGAGAGAGAGAGAGAGAGAGAGAGAGAGAGAGAGAGAGAGAGAGAGAGAGAGCGAGAGAGAGAGCCAGCCCCCCCCCCTCCGGTTTTGTTTTAAGTTTGCATTTTGAGAGAGAGAATGGAATTCAGTGAAGGTAACACATTGCCCGTTGTTAATATGAACCAGGTGCTAGTGTGACTTCTTCACTGCAGTAATGCTGGTAGCCAAGGAAGAAGTATTTAATGACGTAGGACCTCTCTCTCTCTTGCTATTTTGCCATCTTTTCACTGGCAATATTGGTGGCCAACTCTGACCTCACATCAGCCACGGCACAAAAACAACCCCGAAGAGAGAAAGAGAGAGAGAGAGAGAGAGAGAGAGAGAGAGAGAGAGAGAGAGAGAGAGAGAGAGAGAGAAGAGAAGAGAAGAAAATAAATACAGAGTGAACTGGAATATCATCTGGATGCCCCTCAATACAGAATCATTCATTCCATTTTCATAGTATATATCTCTCTCTCTACTGATCTCTGATCTATTGATCCACACACACACACACACACGCACGCACGCACGCACGCACGCACGCACGCACGCACGCACGCACACACGCACACACACACAGACACACACGCACACACAGGGGCGTAGCTGGGGGGGAGTAGCTTAGGATGATTCCAAGGGCCCATGTACATGTCAAAATACTTCCCAAAGGTCAGTGAATACCACGATCACAACACCAGAGGGAGCTCCACAAATCATGTTAAACCCAGATTCGGCTCAAATAAGGGACTAAACGCGTTTCGCAATTATGCCACATCAATGTGGAACGCCCTACCCAAAGCTGTAAAGGAATGTGGATCACTACCCACTTTCAAAACCTCTCTCAAGGGACACCTACGGGAGACTGCAATTCAACACTGGCCCCTGTAAATATCCTAACCCAACCCCCTCCAATGTACAGTCATTTACCTAGTATGGTTTTGTCAATAGTCCAATGTACAATTTTGTTTGTTTGTACAGTGTCCCCCCCCCCCCACCTCAATGTACAGTTTTGCTTGTTTATACAGTGTGCCCCCCCCCCCCCAACCACCTCCAATGTAGATTACCCAGTATGGTTGTCAATATCCCAGTGTACCCAACCCCCCCCACCCAACCTCCTCCAATGTACAGTTTCTACGTCAAATGTATATACTCCCTTTTCCTGACTCCTTCTGTATCACAAACAGTACTGTATTTGCAAATCTGGTATGTCATAAATGTATAGATGTAGCAGTACTGACTATCTGTATGTCATGTATGTCATATATGTCCTGATGAATTGAAGATGGGGGACCCTGATGTAAACAAGACGAAAGTCTTTCTCTGGTCTGCATCCCCTTAACAATTGTGTGTATTGAGCTGTACTGTATTGTACCCATTCTGCAATCTGTTAATAAAGTTTTCAATCAATCAATCAATCAATCAATCAATCAATCACTGGGCCTTTTTTTTTCTTTTTTTACTAGACATCACTCAGGTGTATTATTGATGCTCTCATTGATACTATGTTTGTTTCTGAAGTGTGTGTGTGTGTGTGTGTGTGTGTGTGTGTGTGTGTGTGTGTGTGTGTGTGTGTGTGTGTGTGTGTGTGTGTGTGTGTGTGTGTGTGTGTGTGTGTGTGTGTGTGTGTGTGTGTGTGTGTGTGTGTGTGTGTGTGTGTGTGTGTGTGTGTGTGTGTGTGTGTGTGTGTGAGATATATAGAGAGAGAGGGGGGGCTTTGGTAGACTATTGCATTGGTCCATTCATTGAAGATGAACGCAATGCGACATCCTTTACTAGGCTCACCCACCAACAGTGCAGGTGCTGAACTGCTGATCCGAATGTATAGGTAAAAACCATATTATGCGTTTTCATCAATAAAAAAATTGCCAAAAAAAATTCCTCTTGCGCGCTTACGCGCGCTCGCATTCACTACGGGCCTACAAATACATTCTTTCATGGGGCCCAGAATCTGGAGCTACACCCCTGCACACACACACAGACACCAGTTACATGACTAAAAGAAGAAATACCTTGATAGGATAGCAAGCTGGTCTGGTAACATTTAAAGGCGCAATCAGTAATACAAACATAAACAAATGGATATACCAAAAAGAAATAAGAATGGAGACCTGTTTTTATTTTCTTGATTGATGAGGATTACTTGACACTGGCGTTCATTTTCTGTTTTTCAGTATAAGCAAAGGTTCCAAATCAAAGGGGTCCAGTAATTCTCACTGATTGCTTCTGCTTCGGCTGCTTTGCATTTAAAAGTTCAGATAATTTTCTTTTTTAACAAATGCAACAAATGCACTTGTTAGAAAACAATTATTCAAGTAGGATATTTTGAAATGTAGTGGAGAAGAAGTAGGAAATAGCTGTAAAACACAGGTAGCCTACCTCATATGTACTTAAGTGGAGTATTTCATATTGTTGTATCAAAAACCTTCAAACCTGACAGGACTATTCTATGTCATCTTACTTGGCAGGAGAATTGCACAAAGTTTCATCTAATATAATTCCTTTGAAGCGGATTGTTGGGAGTGGATAATTCTTGGTATTGGTTCCATGTCCATCCTTGTTTCAGTCCTAGTTATGGATCTAATGCATGTTGTAGTAGCACTAAAACCTGTCATTTGGATACTTGATGGTTAAACACACATCTAAGCACTGAGCCAATGCGCGCAAATACACAACGAATCACAATGTTTTGATTTGGCATTTTCTGTTAAATGAAAAACACTGCTTTTATTTCTTTGATCAAATCTTTATATTTTTCCTTTTTTTTATATACATGAAATATAAAACAACACAATACACACAATACAATAATAATAATAATAATAATAATAATAATAATAATAATAATAATAATAATAATAATAATAATAATAATAATAATAATAATAATAATAATAATAATAATTACTAATAATAATAATAACAATAATAATAATAATAATAATAATAATAATAATAATAATAATAATAATAATAATAATAATAATAATAATAATAATAATAATAATAATAATAATAATAGACATGACTTCACAGGACAATAATAACATTAACAATAACAATAATGACAGTAGAATCACAAAAATAATAAATACAGAACCTAAAAATAAAAACAAATTATATTACCACAGACACCACAAAAGACATTTCCTCCTCCACTCCCGCCCTCCCACCCCACGACCCCTAGACCCCCCAGGACCAACACTCCAATCCCGCTCAGCCGCTATATGGTGGTCTTAACCTTCTCGGCCGTGGCAACCCACAGCTCAATGCTGGCCTGTCCCACTCCAACCGTGACACGAGCAGTCGAGATCTCCAAATAAATAACATCCAGCAATGTCAGGGACCAGTTAATTACTGTGAGTCTCTCTGGTTCTTTCCATCTCATTGCAATCAGCTTTTTGGCTGCTGTAACGCCTGCCAGAATAATAATTTTCTGTTGTATCGATGTTGGTAGTAAAGATATATCGTTTTAAAAGTAGGGATGTCCGATATTATCGGCCTACCGATATTATCGGCCGATATCGGCATTAAAATGTGATATCGGAAAATATCGGTATCGGTTTTCAATTATTATTATAATTTTTTATTTTTTTTTACATTTCTATAACCTTTATTTACCCAGGCAAGCAAGTAAGAACAAATTCTGATTTTATTTATTGTCAAAAGTATGCATAATGTTGTGTTAATTCCACAACAAGAGATATGTAATGTTAATTACCTGAAATTATTCCATTTTTTGGGGGGGGGGTAACCCTGCATATATCGGTATCGGTTGATATCGGTTGATATCGGTATCGGAAATTAAGAGTTGGACAATATCGGTATATCGGTATCGGTAAAAAAGCCAATATCGAGCATCCCTATTTAAAAGTAATGTTGCTGCCGTGAGTGGAATTGATATATTACAGATGTTTGAGGGTTTAGTTACTATAGATTTCCAAAAATGAAAAACACTGCTATGCCTACTCTCAATATGGAAGGTATTGGCTCTTGTCGCAGAGCCCTTGTGAGGGCAAAGTTTAGAGGGCAATGTATGGGAACCAGAGAGGAATGAAGAAGAGCCATAACTCACGTGGCATGGGAGAGCTTCTACCATATTACACTTACATCAGCCACAGTATATTGACATGATTGCCACTGACCCACATCAGTCTCTAGCAAACTGACAGAGAGAAGGAGAAGAGAACATTTCATGAGAGAATAAAGGAGAGGTAAATCTCAAGATGAAGAGAGATGACACCGCACATCTGGAGGCAGCAGCTGGACAGCAGAGTGTGTGTGTGTGTGTGTGTGTGTGTGTGTGTGTGTGTGTGTGTGTGTGTGTGTGTGTGTGTGTGTGTGTGTGTGTGTGTGTGTGTGTGTGTGTGTGTGTGTGTGTGTGTGTGTGTGTGTGTGTGTGTGTGTGTGTGTGTGTGTGTGTGTGTGTGTGTGTGTGTGTGTGTGTGTGTGTGTGTGTGTGTGTGTGTGTGTGTGTGTGTGTGTGTGTGTGTGTGTGTGTGTGTGTGTATGTAAGAGAGAGAGAGGGGGGGAGGGAGAGAGAGAGAGAGAGAGAGGCAGACGGGGTGTGTCCGGGTGTGAAGATTGTACGTACCAGAATTTTCTAGCCTACAAAAAAAAGAGTTTCTTCAATGGGTCCATACATCCCTACCATGCTCGTCTCCTAATTGCATTGCAGCTGCAAGGGAAGGGTGGAGAGAAAGAGAGAGAGAGAGAGGAAGAAGAAGAAGAAGAAATAAAGTCCAGAGCATTACAGTAGTGGAGAGGGCAGAGCAGCAGAGGTCCTGGTTGAGGACATTGTCCCACTGAGACACTGAGTCATCTGGAACAGGAACAACATCATTAAGGCGTAAGTAGTGTCTCATTTACTATACTGTACTTTTCAATTTGCAATGTTAGTGAATTTGTTAGTTTGCAATCATTTGATGCAGTTTGTTTGTTGAAATGCTGCATAGCACCAGTACTCAGAAACAACAGAAAAGGATATTTATCTTCAGAAAACGGTTTTGGGAAACTATCCTGTTTGATTATTTGGTTGGTTGGTTGGTTGGTTGCATTAATAAATACATGCATAGTTTGAACATACGTCTGGACAGCTGTATCCATTGATATTGGTGTTGCTAATTCGTTGTGTCCGTTGAGTCTGATCAGTCTCCAACTGTAGCATGACGCCGTCTTGTGAAAACATTTGGAATACCTCATAAATGAGTCATCGGCTTATGACGTGCCAATATGATTCAATGGATCACAGCTCCCCTTCCACGTTTCTCATCTGGATGTTATTCCTCTTTTTTGTTGTTGTTGTTTTTTATACTCCCATTTTCTTGGGTCTCTCGCCCCTGCACCCTCTCTCACTTTCTCTCGTTATTCTTGCACCACGAGATCAAGGCCTTAAAACCCGCCTCTGTCGGCTTGTGTTTGTTTGTTGGTTGGACTGGATTTATTGGGGTCATTCTTTTCCACCGCCATACCAGTCGCACAGCACTGTCCTGCACAACAAAACCCATTTTCTCCAGGCCTTCAAATAAAGTCATCTGATTGGCTAAATTAGACAAGGTCACAAGATGTGTCTCACTCTCACTGATCTGACATCATATAGCAATAGCTTTGTCATCTTCTTTCAACCAGAGTCATTTAACTGTTAATATGTGCTCTTTAACTCCAAGATGCTTTTGAAAAACACATCGGGGCGACTCTGCTGAGATAGCCACATCACTCCAACATGTGTATGTGCTCGTGTTCGTAAGACCAAGAGATGTTTTCATCTCTTACGGCCCCCTGGGAGTCTCTTGGCTGGTTTTGCATGGAAATACAAGTGCTGTGTTTCGTCACTTTCTTTTTCTCTCTCTTCTCTGACCTCTCTCTCTGTCCACGCTTCTGTTCTGTTAGTGTCCCACATTTGAAAAGAAACACATTAGGGAGTGGAATTAGTGCCAATATTCCGAGGGAAAAAACAAACATGTTTTGTGTTTCTGCTTCTCTAAAGGGGTGTGTTTGTCCTCTCATCATGGCCCCTCCCACTCTGATGATGGTGCTGATGTTTGCTGCCATGGCAACCATGGCACACTCAGTTGGCGAGGAAAATGAACTGGATTATGGGTATTGGAACTACAGAGAAGGAGGTAATTCATGGGCTTTTGCTTTGATATACATTTATGCTAGATATGAGTCCTATGAATCATTGTATGATGAGTGGCTAATAGGTTACAAGGCCTTGATAGGTTATAGGAAATAATTAATTTACTGGTAAATTGAAGGAAATTAGCTTAACGACTATTTAAAATTCAAAAGAGGACAGGATGTCATGGTGGGTTATCCTAGTGGTCAAAGGCCCAGTCAGTGATTAAAATGTAAACAAATGGGTTTGCCCCTCCACAAAAAAAGAAAAATCATAATAGACATATTTTCATTTTATAGTTGATTGACTGAGCTCTTCATAGTTGTAACTAACATTAGACAGCAGGTATATATGAGTTTTTAATTGTATTAGCTGTATTTTGGGTCTGTAATACGTTTGTTTATGTTGGTAATGTCTAAACATTGGCGTTAAACAGAGCTATATTCAGATTATTAATGGGTTAAAATAAATTCCAAAAAGCATATTTTCCATCAACAAGTCAAATTCTTCAGGAATGTGAATTTACCCGTCACATATACGGTCAAAAACAATCCAGATTAGGGCTTTAATAGTAATAATTGTTGGGATTTATCTTCAAAAAATAAAATAAAACTGTGGTTGTGGTTATGTTTTGACTACAGCTGACAATGTGAACGTAGCTTCTGTGCGCAGTGTGACCAGAGTGTTGGACGCCTGGGGCAAACGGATCTTCAGCGAGATCAAGACTCTACTTCACTCCCAGCCCAATGCACTGCTGCCTGACTACTCCAGGTAATAGACATGTTCATGACATGGTTACTTTACTATCACGGCTTTAAGGTGCAAGGGTCAATGCATTTAAGTGGCCGTGACTTCCATCATCAGGTATTTTCCAGTGATGATCAGACATAACTATTGTAAGTGCCTGAGATCTGCTGTAAAACTTGTCCCTATGCTCTGCTTAAGATGTGACATTGATGAGTGATGGAAATTGCAATTGCTCTGATCCTAGATTATATTGATGGGAGAGTGAATAAGACTATTTTCCCTTATCTGCTCAAGGCCATGATATCCTGGGGCAACATTTTGAAGTAATGAAGACAGGCACTTTTGCCAATAGATGTCCCCATGTATATAATTCTGTCATGATACATTTGTCTGTTAAAGCCCATTATGTTATTCACTTCGATTTTCTTAAAGGTGCTGTAAGCAGTGGACATGAAACACAACTGCCTACAACTGAGAAGGAGATTAAAGTGGTATTTATTGTTAAGATAACGTGTTAAATAGCTCTACATGGCGCTGAGCCATGGATACACTCAGACATACTGACTGCTATGAAAACCAGAGACAAAAAATGCTCTGAACTTCATAAAAGTCAGAGAAATTACCTACCTGGGTTCCATCCTAGAGGCAAATCTTTCCTGTGACAAAGACTATCAAAAAAGTCAACCAACAAACAAGATTAATTTTTTCTACTTTTTTCTCCTTCTTTTTCTGTGATTTTTCTCCCCATCCCAATTTACCTCTCGTGCCAATTCTCCCTCCCCTGTCCTGATCGTTGCTCGCATATGCCCCCCACTGGCCGGTTGTAGGGAGGATAGAAGCCTTGCATCACATGTCCCCTCCGATACATGTGGAGGCAGCCTGTCACATCTTTTCACCTGCCAGCGCGGACTCTCATTTTGGCGAGGAGTAACGTGTAGGAGGCTCACACTGCCCCCGCCATTTTTCCTGACTTTGCTGTGCAGGCGCCCCAACCGACCTGTAGGAGTCACTGTTCATAACGACCAGACTACCACCCTTCGACTTCCCACCCGCCAATTGAGTTAGTATGACGGCCGGCCCAAGCCGGAGGCAACGCCGACAGCTGGATTCGAACCCGGTGTCTCTTGTGTTGGTGACAAGCGCAATGTCCGCTGCACCACCCAGCCGCAACAACAAGATTCTTGTACCGGATCTCCTCTCTGGTAAACAAGAATACCTTTAAGACTCTAACAGGAGCACTCATTCCAGGGTACTACGACTATGCTTGCACCTCATGGTACCAAAGCACCTCAAAGTGTTACGGTCCACCAGTTCTTCCCCCCATCCAGAGACTGCACCCACATTCCCTCTTCACCCATATTCAAGCCCCCTCTGTTTCTCCCTCCATCTGTGGTCCTGTACCCCCACCTCTTGGACAGATGCTGTCACTACTCCTCCTCCATTTGTGTGTCTGTTTTCTCCCCATCTTGTTATCCCTCCCTGTGTGTCTGTTACCCTTTGTGCTCCTGTGCTTTTGTTAAATGTTATTCTTGTCCTTTAGTGTTGTTCCCAGTGTGTTTGGTTCTTGTCTGTGTTAGTATCCTGTCAGGATGTTTTTCCCCCATGTGTTTCTCGTTTCGCTGATTGCCCTGCTGTGTCCCATGTGTTAATTAGTCTGTCTATATATTGTGCTTCCCTGTTCTCCAGTGTCGGTTCGTTGTTAGTGTTTCCTGTATCCTGTTCGTCTGTCTCTGGTCTGTATACTGCTTAGCTGTTTGTTGCTCTCATTCCTGTTTTTCCCTGTGTTAGTTCGTTTTTGTATTTTGTTCTCTGCCAGCACTGCTGAGGTTTATGTTGATGCTTTTTGGAATATACCTTTGCTGGTTGCCTTGTTTTAGTAAAGCTCTATTTTTGACCTCCACCCTCTGTGTCTTGCCTGCTCTCTCTCCTTGTTCTGTTCTGCAATTGGGTCCTCGTCAACACCAATCCATAACACAAAGGCCCTAAAAACAAGACTACAAACATCACAAAACAAACTGGTCAGACTACTGTTTGACCTTACTCCTAAAACCCACTTTACCCCTGCCCATTTTGACAACCTATGATGGCTTAGAGTAGACGACAGAGTACAGCAACTTGCAATGGGCCTTGTCTACAAGATACACTACACCACTAAGATACCCATGTACATGTCGAAATACTTCCCAAAGGTCAGTGAATTCCAGACCCTCTTCTTGGGACCAAGTAAGGTTTAGTCGATAATCCAATGTAAAGTAACCCCCCCCCCCCCCACCCGCCTACCCAACCCCCCCCCCCCACCCACCCACCACCTCCAATGTACAGTTTCCCCCCCACCCCACCCCACCTACCCAACCGCCCCCTCCACCCCTCCTACCAACCTCCTACCTACCAACCTCCCCCAATCAATCAATCCACGACCACAACACAAGAGGGAGTTCCACAAATCATGTTCAACCCAGATTCGGCTCAAACAAGGGACTAAACACGTTTCGCAATTATGCCACAACAATGTGGAACCCACAGCCGTAAAATAATGTGAATCCCTACCCTCTTTCAAAACCGCTCTCAAGAGCACCTACGCGTGGCTGCAATTAGAAACTGGCCCCGGTAAATGTCCAAACCCCCCCCCCCCCCCCCCCCCACCCACCCAACCCCCTCCAATGTACAGTTTCTTCCCCTTCCAATGTATATATATCTTTATATGATCTCTTTCTCTTAAACAGTACTGTATATTTGTATGTCTTGTATGTCATAAATGTCTTGATGAATAGAAAATCGAGGACCCTGATGTAAACGAGACGGAAGTCTTTCTCTGGTCTGCATCCCCTTAACAATTGTGTGTATTGAGCCATACTGTATTGTACCCATTCTGCAATCTGTTAATACAATTTTCAATCAATCAATCACCGCGCAGTAAGGGGATGCAGACCAGAGAAAGACTTTCGTCTTGTTTACATCAGGGTCCCCCATTTTCAATTCATAATGAATTGTAAGTAAGGGTGCAATTAGCACCGTGCAATCCATTCTTTATGGTTCCCGCCCGGAGTGTTTGGTCAGTAACATGGATCTCCCAGTCCCTCCGCTCTATAGTAAACAGAAAATACATTTCTGTTCCCACTTTATCCAATCAGGAGAGAGAACTCAACACTGCACAAATGGTGTGACAAAAAGAAGAAATAGAAAACTAGTTTTAAGCAAATATGTGCGTTAAACAAGTAAAATAATCTGCTAGTGCAATAAACTAATTTGGCTTGAAATAAGTAAAGAATATCTAGGGAGACCAATTTTACTGACAAATACCACTTACAGCACCTTTAATCTCCATCTCAGCTGTAGGCAGTAGTGTTTCACCTCCACTGCTTCAGAATGCTGCCTGTGTTCCATCGCTTTGAAGTTTGAGCCACTGTACAGTACAGTCTATATATGGTACAGTCCAGTTGCTGTACAGTAACTGAGCTTCCTCTTTGCATCCTGCAGGGTGCGCCCTCTGTCTGAGTCTGTCAACGACCTGTTCCGTGAAGTCTCCCTGCTGCACAGGCGCATCAATGAGCTCACTCATCGCCTAGCAACCCTGGAACCATTCCTCCGTCGCCACGGCTACTGGGAGGAAGGAGATGAGGCAGGGGGTGGCAAGGCGCTGGCATCTCAGAGCATGAGAATGGGGGTGGCGAACCTGGCCAGATACCCCCATAGAAATAGAGTGAGACTGACCCCACAGAGAGGGACTCGAGTGGTTAGGAGGAGGAGGGTAAAGGTCTACAAGAACGGGGAAGTGAGGGTGCTTCAGAGCGACAGATAGATGGTCGTTGTTCGAATGGAAAGAGATGGAGTGAAAGTTTAGACTATTGTGAGGTGTGTGTGTGTGTGTGTGTGGGGGGGGGGGGGGGGGGTGATATAGTATATTAACAAAATAGGTTCTGCAAATATTATATAATGTATTATATCTGGTATATGAATTGTATAAAGTTGTTATATGAATCATCCTGTGTTTTCACATGTTCTTGTGACATCACAAAATGGTATTTTTACATTATGTTGTGCCTAAGGTGCATCAGCTATGGAGGAGTAACGTATTGATTGAAAAGTTGTCTTGTAGTCGTATAGCCCAATCATTTCACCGCTTTACTCTGTATATTAAGGAGAGAGTTTGGACATGAAAGAAAAAGACATACATTGGAAGGAACATAAGCCTCTTTCCTCCCATGATCGGAAATACATGTGTCAGGCATTTCATATCCATGGCTCTATTTCATAGATAATCTAAAGCAGGGGTATGCAAACTGTAACAGATCATAATGATACATAATTACATACAGTTACTACATTACATCACTGGAACTACCAATCTCTCTAATTCTGGGATCCATTTTAATCGTCCCACAGCCTCTTGGTGCGCTCCGGGTTTTGTTTACGGTTTGCGTTTTGAGCGTGTAAGCTGCCGTAGGCGATGATGTCACGCTCTAACGTCAACACAGGAAGAGTTTTAACACACGGCGGTGGAAACTGGATGCTGATATAAAGAAACAAATTTAAATATGAAGTTATATTTGAATCTCTGTTGTCAAGCGTCGTCAATATAACCCACCCCCTTTTCTCACGAATGGAACTGGTGTCGTGGAGTCCGCTTTGAGCGTTTTCCAGGGTTAACGCTAAGCCTATTTATTACTAGTTAGCAGCTAACATTAGCCCATTGCTCGCATCAATTATATTGCATGTCATTGATCTACCGGTCAATCACGACCGACTGGTTGGGCACCACTGGTCTATAGAAATAAAAGCATTCGAACAAGAAACCAATGTATAGTAGACATAGCAATGGCAAAAAAAGTTGCCAGGCCTAATGCGACCCAGGGAAGTCTTTAGCCCCTTCCGTGACTGCGATGTGCAAGCCAGGGGCTTTATATCTGATATATTTCGGACCCACCCCAAGCTTTTAAGCAGTGTTTGGTGGTCCAAATTAGCCTGGCTACTATGGAGCTGCGAGTGACTGTGTATTCAAAAGCCCCTGGCTTGCACATTGCAGTCACAGAAGGGGCTAGGAAGTCTTGGGCTTGTAACGTGGCTTCATGTTTTCATCCACTGAGCCGTGAGGCTCAACATGCTTGTTTGGTTGAGGTCTGAACTCGCCAAATTGCCCATAAATATAGTTTTTGTGGGTATTGTCCAGTTGTTGCTGTATGTTTTTATCTGCCCAAAATTCAAGCAAGCATGAAAGCATTACAGTAATGTGTGACGTTGTGTGTGTCAGCAAGTTGATACAGCAAGCCTCTCCCGTGTTTTGGTACAAGCTTGTACACCACGCCCCCCACTCCCACTGGCGCGCACCCGGAACCACCTATTGAAGTGGTCCAGGTTTGGAGCGAATCAGCGTTCCCCGGGGACGGGGGGAGCGTTCTCAGTAGGACGATCACACCTATTTTGGGTGCGATCGGGCTGTGATTCGACCCTGAATGGTTAGTGAGAAAGCCCCCTAAGTCGATTAAGGGCTTGTGTCCACAGAGGACGTTTTTTTTTCAAGACGGACCACTTTGAAAAGCAAAAAAAAAAAGCTCAGAGCGTTTTCCTGAGTCTCGCCAATGCCACGGCTCCGCCACTGGCTCGATGTAGATTGGTCGGTCGGAAAAAGTGACCTTGATGAGCGGCGCTCCTCTCCAAAAGTTGAACTATAGTTTCAACTTTAGGCGCTGGGAGCGCTCCGCCCAAAGACACTGCCGCCGAGAGCGCTAAAACGCGAGGCGCGGCGCTGGGAAAAGGAGCGCGCCTGTCGAGTCTGTAGCATAGAAATGAATGACAGAAAGGAGCTGACAACTCATAAAACGTCCGCTGTGGAGTGGACACAAGCCCTAAGTGGATAGGAGAGAGTATTATGCCCTTGACTCAGGAGGGCGGGCTGCAACGTGAGGCTGCCATGTTTGTGCCACATGGTGTCAGTGGTGTCCGTCTGCCACTGCTGCAGGTAGATTTGACATCACACTGATTCGTGACAGCTGGATATATTTTAACTCTGCTGAAGTCACGATTAGCCCTCATGGATCCGGCTGGTGGTGCCTATTATCTACATATAATGAGTGTGTGGCAACATGAGTGAATGTGACGGAGAGAGATAGAGAGAGGGAGAGAGAAAGTGTGTGTGTGTGTGTGTTTGAGTGAGTGACTGTGTGTATATTGTGGGCACTGAGATCGAACTTTACGCCTTCATTAAAACTTTGCAGTGTTTCTACAGCAACCAGTTTCTCCTTCTCTCTGTCTCGTTCCTCTTCCCTGACTCCACTTGTCATCCGCCATGCCGAACTGCGGTATCGATGTTCCTTCTCTCCTCTCTTCTTCCCCTTTTCCACATGCATCCACAGACACACTCACTCACTGTTTCTCAGCGTCCTTTGATTTTACTCGCAAGTGTTTCATCCTATTTCCATCCCATAATCTGCACATCATACCCCCCACCTCTCTCTCTATCTCTCCCTCCCTCTCTCTTCTATACCAGTATGTGTGGGCGTTAGGCTCAGGCTGTACTTTCCATTTTGGTATTGTATGTCGATGCATTGTTGCGTCCAATCCAGCAAGACAGTGTGAGTATACTGTACAAATCCCCCCCCCCCCCCCCCCCCCCATTTCTGGAAAAAGAGCCAGTTGCTAGGTAACGGTTAATTGTCAAGAAGTAGTTACATGTGTTGCGCAATGCATCCAGAGATTGTTGGTTTGGAGTGGGGACGGAAGGCTGAGCAAGTGAGCACAAGAAAAGGACTGGAAGGAGTGAGAAGGAACAAGAGAGAACGGAAGAGTGATAGAGAGAGAGAGAGAGAGTGTGTGTGTGTGTGTGTGTGTGAATGAGAGAGTAAGAGAAAGAAACATGGTGAGCGGGGGAGAACAGATACAAAGTGAGGGGTAGGTTTTAAAAGACAGGAGATGGGGAAAAACTGATTCACAGATTACTGATTATCATCACAGTGGAGAGTGGAGGGAGTACTGCTGTGACCCCCCCCCCCCCCCATGTCATTCTTGTGTTGCAGCACGCAACCGTCACCCACCCAGATATTGAATCCGTTCACCAAATCTAACACATCAACGTATTCGGATGAGTTGGTTTCTTTAAATAACCCCTTTTGCAGGACAAGGCTCTCAAAAGAAAGGGAGTTTGAGAGAGGGGGAATCTTTTCCGCTTTCATCTCTGCTGCTCTGTTCACTTTGCTACAGTCTTTTTTTTAACCTCCCCATCCCCCTGGCTCTTTCATTCTCGCTCTCTTTCTCTTTCATTCGTTCTTTCTCTTCTCCTCTGTGCGTGCTACAAAAGCTCCTCCGGCATGCTCGAGTGTAGCCTCAGTCTTATCTGAAAGTGCTATTTGTGTGAGGACCGATAGGATCCGATAGGACCGATAGGGGGGGGGGGTGAGCGACACAGAGATAAGATGAAAAGGGAGAGAGGGATGAGGACGACAAGAGGACGGACAGGTGTTCCGACTAACCGTGACAGCGAACCAACCGCAAGAGTGAAGGCAAAAAGAGTGATCACGTCCATTCCAAACGACGCATGGGACATACACCACAGTATATAGCATTATGACCTATAAGAACACATGTGCACTGTGTATGTGAATGTCAAATGTATGAGAACAAAATCCTAATACACAGCACTGACCTGTGAACCAGACCAAATGTCAAAATAAATATCAAATCATTTCTTGAGGGAAAGAAAGGGGGATTACTTTTGAGATTTCTCAATTTTTTTTTAATTAATACTCAACACTTTGTTTAGTACAAAGAGACAGAAGAATATTTCTCAGCACTTATATTCACATTGACTGTGTTTACCTCATTTTCAATAGTACTAAATATCCAATCAGATTCTCATTACTCTCTTCACACAGTTTCTTTCCATACAAAAAAAGAGAGAAGATGAACTAGATTTTTGTTATATACATTTTTCACAATCTGTACAGCTTTGAAATGACATATTTATGCTTTAAACATTTTTCTCTTAGAAACACATAAAATAGAAGGTTATGCTAGGGAGAGAAATAATAACTTGTAGAAATGCAATACTAGTGTGCCTCCTGTGTGTACTAATCAGTGAGGCTGCAGTTTGTTCTTTGACAAGTTTCTAAACTGGTCCCTTAACCAAAATGAAAATGAAATCAAAACACACCAGCTGTAATAGCCTTTGCTCTACTTAATGTGCACACTAGCTTTATGAATACGTTAAAGGATTGCACACATCCTGGCCTTTAAGTCCTCATAAAACTATTTTGCAGGGGGACCTCCAAATCAAACATGTATTCCAAATAACATTTATTCTCAGCCATTTTGTACATTTATTTTTTTAATCAAAAGTATGTGACTAGGAGGTAAATTATTTACATACAGCATTATAGTACATATCAGTAAACAGTTATTTCTCTCACACATGATCATTCTCTCTCCCATACACACGAGTACACACACAGAGGTAATAAAGTGTATGTATTCAGGCACATACAACGACAGAAAGAATTAAACATACCGGGAGGTAAAAAAAAAAAAAAAAAAAAAAGGATTTGAAATGAAAAAAGGTTGTCGCTTCATTTAATGACAAATAATGTATTAACCAAGACCTCAATCTCATTCAAGGGCATTTACGCAAAATATCAAGAAAAACCTAAATTGTTCTTCCAACATTAACAAAAACATGTTGGCTACACCAGTGAAAATTCAGTTTCTTTCATTTTAACATTTTGTGATTAATTGTTGTCTTTTCTTGCACAAACAAACACACACACGCCTACAATACCACATGGATCAGTATCAATGAAATTGATAAAATTCCAAATATCATTCAAAAACACCCATTGGGCTAAAATAGTCTAAGATTAAAAAAGGAAATTTTAACTAAAACCGAGAGTAATCATGCAAGTCCTTACAATGACTCCTAGTATCATACACGCTGACTTGTCAATCATGAAAAGGAAAATCATCAACAGTTTGACTGGGATGTTACAGTAATCAAATTAGAGATCCACAAAGACTGTGCTAAGATTGTGCTTAGATTGTAAAATTTGGTTTGGCAATAGACTAAAACAAACGTGGTCAGAGACAACTCAAGTCCACGTCGTGGATACCAACTGAAAATGGAGGATAGGTGTCCTGAATAGTATATTACAACACTTAGATGGGAGTGACGGATCAGAGCCAGAGATCATACAAAGATACAATATATAGTTACATTATTATTTGTATAATCGATTCCTCTGTGAATGAGCAGTGTTGGCCTGCCTGTGATCTTCAGTGGCCTTGAGGTCATCATTAGTGCCTTTGATGGACGTCGCGCCAAGTCCTTCACTGGCAAAGGCAATGGTTTCTACATAACTCAGTGCCTGAAATCTTGCTTAGGACATAACTTATATATGTGTTTATTTCAGAATATACACTGTTCATCTTGTAGTGCACAATGCGCACTCAGGACATTGGACTCGGATGAAAAAGAGACAAAGGTAAATTCTTCCATCAAACTTGTTCATGAAATTCCTAATAAATCTAACAAATTCTGGTCCCAAAAAGTAAGAGTCAAAGTTATATCTTAAAATAAATAAATAACAAGTTACTCCTTAATAATTCTCAACTTATGCTTGTGCAACATATTGGGAAAGAAAGATGAGTGTAATAAAGTGAGTTACATCCTGTCTGTCTTTATGGACCCTACATGTTGTCTGATTCTTGGTATTTACAAAAACTGGAGGAGAATAAGAATATTAAACAGCTCTGTAACTGGTGGCTAATACCTTATGTACGATTTACTCCATGACCTTACATTTCCAAAGCAGTCATATAGATTGTGTATATGCCCTTTTAAAGAAGTAATGTAAATACATGGTATATTCTAAGGTCGAGTCATCATCATGTGAAAGGTGCAGGATCAGGTTCATGACATATTATTGTTGGGGAAAATATACTGTTAGATAATGAACTTCCTCTAGCCTTTTTCCCCAGTAAAGTCAAATACACAGCAGCCGATCCTCATTCACTCGCTCCGTTCTTCAAATGCGACCTTCTAATATGGCAGGCAGGGCTTATAGCTGTAATCATGAAATAATTAACACGCCAGACTGTTCATTCCAGCAACAGAGATCCTCGCTCCTAGAGACCATTATGACCATTTCCTGACAATCAAACCCAGTGGAATGCCATGAAAGCAACATGTGGCCATTAAAGGTGATTTGCATATATTTAGTGTACTGTTGTATCCTACACCAAAAAAAAAACATGATGCAAACCTTTTTTGTGGGCTTGAGGTTATGAGGCATGAAAAACTGAAACTTAACAGTTAGTTATTCAAAACAATTGGGCAAAAATATATAATGTTAATTAAATAAATATGGGCTTTATTCAAAGCCCATAATACCCATGAAACTCTTAATGCCCTTAATGTAACACATGCACTATTCATATCAAGACCTTTTCCGGTGGATATTCACATGTAAAGCAAAACAGGGTTCTTGGTAATGATGCCAACCTTTTGAAGGAAACAGTGGGATAATCTTGCTGAATCGTTTGCAGACGGCTGTGTCTAGCGATACAAGAGCTCTTGTGTGTAGATAATCATTGTGGATCCTGTAAGGCACATCCAGCTTCATATGTGAGACCAACTCCATACTGCCAGGCAAACAAAATTAGAAGAAAACGTCAAATCAGTATGAAGTGGCTGTTTCCTCAGCCGTGACAAAAAGGACCTCCTTCCCAATTATAAGTACACAAAATGTACTCAGCAAGTCATGCCTTTCACATACAATTCACAGCACATGATAAAAAAAAAAAAAAAAAAAAAAGTTAAAACATGGAGAAATAATTAAGAATTAAGAATAGAGTCCAAATTACAGGAACCCAAAAAAGATCCATACAGGATTTAACCTGTCAATCTGTAACCTGTAATATTGGTAAGCTAGCAAATAATTAACAACAGTACAAATATATAACAACATGAACTATTTCAATAAATGAAGTAAAAAAAACGAAACAAAAGAAAACATAAAGAAAAACAAGCCCAAACTGATCGTCATAAACATCTGAATCATATTCAACAAGTATTAACATTATCAATACAATTATTATTAGTTTACCCTGTTACTTCAACGAAAAGCATTTGATTTCTCATTCATGATTGTATTTCTGTTGCTAAGCAAAACGTTTGTTTTGGTGTAAGGATCGGCAGAAGGGAGGGAAAGATAATGAGGGTATGAAGGTGAGCAGAGATGGGAGATTAAAAAAAGAAAATCTTTCCCCTCCTTCTTCCTTCCCTCCCTCTGAGTCTCAGAGAGCAGCAGTAGTATCCTCTCTCTCTTCAGAACAATCTATCACCATTTGGGTTGTAATTCACTTCAGACTGTCTTCAGTGGCCTTGGACGACTATCCAAATTCTTTCCCTTTAGTGGTCTGAGACGAGTAATACAGTGTCTCCTCATCCTCTTCACACAGAGAAGCAATCAGCCTATGCCGCCTCTCTCTTCTCCCATCTTTTTCTCCACCCCTCTATCTCAATCTCACTCCATCTTGTCTCTCAGACGTCAGACTCAATGCTGGAGAGCTTCTCATAAACGTGTCCGTTGCTGGCACCATTGAAGGGTCTCTGTCCCTGCCCCAAGCCCAATGCGTCCCTGCCCCCTGGCAGTACCTTGTTGGCCCCAAGGTGGTTCCCCATGGGGCCCCCCACCCCACCCTGACATAGCTCCTTTGGGAACCTGGGCGCCACATTGGACATCACCCCAGCAGTGGCGGATGCAGGTAGGTAGGAGGTCACTCCCATGGGGCCGCGGAAGTCCCCTCCTCCTTGACTGTTGCTGAGTAGCTGCTGCTGCTCTTGCTGCGTCTGTGGATTTTTGACGTAGTACGATTGGGCACCGTGTAATAGACACTGGTCGTCGTCGAAGGTTGGGATGAAGGGGTTCTGGTTCACCTTATCTGGGTAGAGAGATTTAGACAAGGAGTAAGTCCCGGCCTTTCTGCCGCCACCACCACCACCACCACCACCACAGTCCCCACTTCCCATCATAGCTCTATCTCTGTCCCTCAGGTCTCTCTCCCCAACCGACCGGCGGTGCAACCCACCTTCGCCTCCACGGAACAAACTGAAAGAGGAGCCTCCTTTTGCCCTCTCCCCACCACAGAAAGACTCCCTCTCGCCTGCATACCTTTCAAACATGTGGGCATAGGGGCTGGTGCCCTCCATGAAACGTTTTTTGTCTTTCAAGCTCACGCTTCGTGGCGGGGGGAGCTGCCCCCCAAGCCCTCCGCCTGCCCCTCCTGCCCCACCCATGTGGCCGGCTCCCTCTCTCTGCAGGTCCACAACTGTGTCGTAGGAGTGCTGCCTCCGCAAGACCCTTCCCCCTGGCCCTAGCTTCCTGCGCAGTGCCTGAGTTTGTGACTGGCCAGCCGCTACACCACTCTTCCCACTGCTGAACATCGTGTTATTATCCTCGCTGATGTTGTACAGGCTGCTTGGCTGCTTCTTGCAGGACTCGCACCGCTTGCTAGCGGAGCTGGGGCGACTGCTCCCCCCGCCCCCACTAGCTGGGCCCCCTCCCGCTACACCTCCCCCATGGTGAGACACACTGTGGCAGTTACGACACTCCCAGTCGCCCCCTGCTATGCCCCCCCCTCCTAGCCCGGACACTCCTTGTTCCCAGCAGGTGTGAGCCTGCTGCCCTGCCGATGCTGCGCCTAGCCCACCTTTACACTCAGGCTTCTTGCCTTTACCTTTTAGGAAGTCCTCTACAGGCACTAAGCTCTTAGAGATACCAGCGCCACTACCAGCGCCCACACCGCTTCCTCCCTCCTGATCCCACTTGGCCATGCCCTCCTTGGAGCGGAACTGGTCCGCATAGAATTCCCTCAGGTTCTCTTTGTCTTTGCAGAATGAATAAGGTGAAGAGTTACCCCCTCCTCCTCCTCCTCCTCTCTTCCGCTCCAGGGGCGGTGAGGCCGAGCGGTGGGCCTGGGGGCCGTGGGGGAAGTGGTGATGGACAGTGTGGTGGTGGGCTTTCCTCCTGAAGCCGCCCAGCTCTATTTCGTCATGCTCCCTTCTGCACTTGGCCGAGGCTGGCCTCTTTTTCAGGCTGTCCCTGTACTGTTTACGCCGCTTGGCGTTGCCCTCCAGGTTTCCGTAGGTGACGGTATGCGTGGAGATATCCGACACATCCGAGCGGATGTTCCCATCATCTCCACCCGATCCTACCCCACCCCCACCTCCGCCACAGTACCTGTCGTGACCCCCAATGATGCCTGTGCTGGATGCGCCTCCTTTGAAGGAGAATCTCCCATAGACATTGCCCGCCTTGAAACCCCCCTGGCCAGAGCCCGCAGGGGCGTGGCCGGCAATCAGGTCAAACTTATTGGTGTTCCTGTGAGTCATGGAGGCGCGGGGCTGGGTGGTGAAGATAGGCGCCACCCCACCCCCTAAGCTGTCGCAATCGAACATCCCCCCCTCCAACGAGCTAGCGCTGCCTAAGCTACGCGGCCTGTTAGGCGGGGGGCCGGACATACCCAAAGCCGCGGCCGGGTGGTGGTGCAGGTAGTGGTCCTGGTACAGGTTGCTGTCCTTCAGGGGCAAGTTGCCAAAAGTCCTCTCCACCTCGCTGATGTAGTCACTGAACATGTTGTCGTCCGGCAAGTAGGGCGGTGCTGCCTTGTAGTCGACAGGGTGGCCCGCCAGACTGCGCCGCTGCTCCTGGACATCATGGATGTCCGCCTTGCGGCCACCGTGGCTGTAATCCAGTGCCGCGTGAGGTGAGCCGTTGACACCCGGAATGGCCGTCATGTCCTTGGCAGTGCGGAGCAGCCGCAGGATGTTGGAGTGGGTGTTGTTCATATTCATGTTCATGGTGGCCGAGGGGGAGTCCATGGTCGACTTGTTCTCCTCGATCTGCACTCCGTGGATACAGCTCCATATACCCTGGGGAGAGGGAATGGGAGAGGAGCAGGGAGGGAGAGAGAAGGAGAGAGGGTGAGACAGGGCATGAGACGAGAGCAACAGAGACGGAGAGAGAGAGAGAGAGAGAGAGAGAGAGAGAGAGAGACAGAGAGAGAGAGACAGAGACAGAGAGAGAGAGAGAAGGACCAGAGGGAATTTAACAGAAGAGAGAAAGAGAGATTAAGAGAGAGGCAGAGAGCAACAGGGAGACAGACGAAAAAAGAGACAGAAGAGAGACAGACAGATAGAGGTTAATGCTTCACCATGTTCTGTCTGGCCACCCTCTTGTTTACACACTATTAAACAGTAATAGGGGTTGAGTTCATAAATGGCTTTTCTCTGGGGAGGGGCGTCGGGGGCCAGAGACAGGGGACAGAGGGGGCCGAGGGAGGAGGAGGAGGGTGGGGGCCAGATCAAAGACTTGATTGACAACAGCAGGGGTGCAGTAAGCCTGTGGTTTTGACCACCAATCAATAGCTTTAATCAATGTCTATCTAAATTCAGCTGACAGTGTCACTGGTTTTCCATTTATCTGTTTTTCCTCTCTCGTAAAGAATCGTCATCATCAAGGAAATTATCGTGAAAGCCAGTTGGACGTCCCTGATGACATCACTGATTATGCCATGTCCTGAATTGTCACTGACCATATGTGTGTATGTGTGTGTGTTTATGTGCAGGCTGGTTGACGAGGTGAGGCCTTGCCTGGGAAGTCAAACACGTGTTTAAATGGCGCTGAGGGAACCTGTGGCTGTAAGCGACAGCCAAATCTGAAAGGTCGAGGGCGCGGTACCTGCCAACTAGTGCACGGGTCAACGTTCCTCGTCAACGTGTCAGAAACGGTTTGCATCTGTCTCCTAGTCACTCGCCATGAATGTCTCCGAGCTGAATTAATTTGAATCTGAATCTTCAAACGTTCTCTTCTTTTCTTTTTTCCTTCTGTTCTATCTCTCCGTAGCCGCTGGTCTCTCTACAGAGCGGCAGCTGCTCCAATGGGATTGTCTCTCTTTTATCTCTCTACGTCTGTAGCTACTATACAACTGTTGTGATAGGTGGGAACAGAGGTTACACTCCAGCACATCTAGCCTTTCCTATTCTCCCTTTTTCCTGTAATTCTCTCTCTCTCTCTCTCTCTCTACCTGACCCCCCTTTTTTCATGCTGTATATTATTAACCCCTTTTACCCTTGTCCACTCCTACTCTCCCTCAATAAACAGAATGTACAGAATACTTGCCCACTTTCTCTCTCTCCCTAAAAATATGTGCAGTTTGCCCGGGTGTCGCACAGCCATTCTTCCTTTGTCCCACCACAGTGCGAGTATTAAACCAGGCATGGAAACTTGTAATGGAGTATTGGTGACTTCTGGCCGTGGGGGAATATAGGAGCTACACATATGAATATTATGGGTCTAAAATGGATGATGCAATGACAAATTAAATCTGCCTCATGTGCATGTGAGCTAATACATATGCTGAACCTGAATGCTATTGAGATTACTACAGCATGCAAAAAAAAACCATATGCTTTGCATAACAAATATGACAATGTGTTTCAGTGAGACTTGCAACACGACTACTGTACAAAGAAAGAGGGGATAGATAGGGTTAGAGAAGTGGCTTTGTGACCAGAAGGTCGCCGGTTTATCCCCGGACTGGCAGGAAAAATCTGGGCAGGGAAGGGAATGAATAACTCTCTCCTGTCCCTCAATTGGGGGCGACTGTGGTTTGGGAGGTAGAGCAGTCATCTGGTAATCCGGAGGTTCCCGGTTTGATTCCCACTCCTCCCGGGCAGCGTGTCAAAGTGACCCTGAGCAAGACACTTAACCCCTAATTGCTCCTGATGAGCAGGTTGGCACCTTGCATGGTTGCCTCCACCGTCAGTGTGTGAATGTGTGAGTGAATCGGTCAAATGTGACGAACAAATTGTAAAACGCTTTGGATAAAAGCGCTATATAAATGCAGCCATTTTACCATTTACCTCAATTCCAACCGCTGAAGTACCCTTGAGCAAGGCACTTAACCCCCAACTGCTCCAGTTGAGTTGCAAGAACCAAGCATTTCACTGTAATGTACATGTACTTCATATGTGACAAATAAAACAAAACTTATCTGAAATAAAATAAAAAAATAATAATAATAATTAGGGATGTCCGATATTATCGGCCTACCGATATTATCGGCCGATATTGGCATAAAAATGTGATATCGAAAAATATCGGTATCGGTTTTCAAAAAAACAAATTTTAATTTGTTTTTTTAATTTTACATTTATTTAACCTTTATTTACCCAGGCAAGCAAGTAAGAACAAATTATTATTTTACTTATTGTCAAAGTATGCATAATGTTGTGTTAATTACACGACAAGAGATATGTAATGTTTAATTACCTGAAATTATTACGTTTTTTGCCGGGGGAAACCCTGCATATATCGGTATCGGTTGATATCGGTTGATATCGGTATCGGAAATTAAGAGTTGGACAATATCGGTATATCGGTATCGGTAAAAAAGCCAATATCGAGCATCCCTAATAAATAATATATAAAAAAAATCAAAAAAATATCTAAATCTAACCCTAACTAACCTTACTATCATGCACTTGTCCTAATAAACTAACCCTGTAGCACTCAACACTTTGATGAACATTGTTACTCAGCTGATAGAGTTGTGCCCTTCCTGATGACTTGTCGTACAGAACTTGTAAGTCGCTTTGGATAAAAGCGTCAGCTAAATGACTAAATGTAAATGTAAATGTAAAACTTGCTCAGTGGCCAACAGTGTCAGGCTGTGGTTGTACTCGGCAGCTCCTAGTGGTCAACAGTGTCAGGCTGTGGTTGTACTGGGCAGCTCCTAGTGGTCAACAGTGTCAGACTGTGGTTGTACTGGGCAGCTCCTAGTGGTCAAGGGTGTCAGACTGTGGTTGTACTGGGCAGCTCCTAGTGGTCAACAGTGTCAGACTGTGGTTGTACTGGGCAGCTCCTAGTGGTCAAGGGTGTCAGACTGTGGTTGTACTGGGCAGCTCCTAGTGGTCAAGGGTGTCAGACTGTGGTTGTACTGCGCAGCTCCTAGTGGTCAACAGTGTCAGGCTGATGTTGTACTGGGCAGCTCCTAGTGGTCAACAGTGTCACACTGTGGTTGTACTGGGCAGCTCCTAGTTGTCAACAGTGTTGGGCTGTGGTTGTACTGGTCAGCTCCTAGTGGTCAACAGTGTCGGGCTGTGGTTGTACTGGTCAGCTCCTAGTGGTCAACAGTGTCAGACTGTGGTTGTACTGGGCAGCTCCTAGTGGTAAACAGTGTAAGACTGTGGTTGTACTGGGCAGCTCCTAGTGGTCAACAGTGTCAGACTGTGGTTGTACTGGGCAGCTCCAAGGTGTGAATGGAATTGTGTGAATATGAAGCAGGGCGTTCATGCTCAGGCGCTTGTTACACTTTTTTTTTTTTTTTTTTTTTGGGCTCGTTTTTATACGTTTTTGAATACGTTTGCTGTCCCTTTTACACAGAAATGCGTTTTTTGGCGGATACGTTGTGGCCCTACTGAAAACGCTAAATTGTGTTTTCCGTTTTGGAGTAGCGCGAAAACGCCCATGCGCAGTAGATACCATCTGCGTGCCCTTCTCCCAAATAGCTGCAGCTACCATGTGTTGTCAAGTTATTGTTATAAGGACCCCAGTCCAAGCTACAACAGTCTGCATTCCCTTAACAATTGTTTGTATTGAGCCGTATTGTATTGTACCCATTATGCAATATGTTAAATAAAGTTTACATCCATTCATTCTGCTAGCATTACCGATTGCATGAGCAGCTGGCTAACGTTAGCTATCAGACCCTGTTAGCTCAGAGCTCCTCTTTTAATCTTAACAAGCATTAAACAAAATGGCCCAGTCATCTATTCACCTTTGTTTAATACACACAGCGTTGTCTCTAATGTTATCTAGCTACTGATAGCTCCCGATATCATCAGTTTGGTGCTGGCTAACTAGCGTGAGCTAACGTTAGCTTCTAGCCACAATGCTATACTGTTATAATGGCATATTCCATTCACGTTAGCATGCAGCTAACAATGTAGCTAACAACGTCACCGATCTTTTTTGAGACTAAACTATCTGCTCTTGGTGGTCACTTGTGTTGATGTTAGTTTTGTTTCATCAACAAATGAGAGGCAGAACACACAGTGAATGTATCCGTTTTGTTTATTGCACTTTTATTACACTTTGCTGAAAAAGAAGTGCTGCATTGGGTAAATAGGCAAAGATGGCGGCGCCCGCCTTGTTGACATTTTCTTTGCAGGAAGTGTATTGGCACATTCAAGTTCTGTGTAACTGCCCCCCGGCCTGGTGTTGAAATAAAGATGCGGTTATGTTTCGTACAGATGCTTTTATTTCTTTTCTCTTTTGCATTTCAGCTTAGCAGTACTGTAGCTTTTCTTTGGTAGTTTGTCGTTTGTACAGGTAGTGACGGTTGCCTCATTTGCTCCGTTTGCACCCCGTTTGCACCGTGAAAACTGCATAGGACAGTCAAACACAAACATACAGTTACATATTTCACAGTTCAATATTGTTCACATGTTGTTCATTATTATACCAACGTGTTCAAACAAACAATTGCATTCAAAGATATTTAAAGGTGAACTCGTCTTCCATAACAAAGGCACTCAGGGAAAAACAATGATAAATAATAACGTTACTTGTCCGGCAGCAGGTGCCTTTGATTAGAAGCTACTCCGTGAGTGCACCACTTTATATGTTTATAAATGTTTGGCGGTTACACACATAAATATAGATCTCTTCAACAACAGTAATAATAATACATTTGAGTGTTCGACATACCTTATTCCGCTTTACCAAGGGTAGTTATTTAACTGGAGTAAGGTTCTTCTATCATACATAATTCGCTGCCTGCTCCGTCGTTATCTCTGAGTTACTTCCGCCTTGGTCACACAGGAAGCTGTGACCTTTATACTATAGGAAAGACGAGCTCTGCCCCCATGTGGACACGAAATGAAAATGCACAAGTGGCTCCGAAATATTCTTTTCTTAAATAGATAAATAGAGAGCTCAGTATTCTGAGCCAATACAGAGAAGTTGATCATCTAGACCAACGCAAATCAAAGCTTACTGACAGTAAAGATGATAGGCATCTTTACCCTTGGCGGTCAGTTACACTCCCACCAAATCCTGCTATGACGGATAAGCACAAAACAATTAATTTAGTCATACAGGATTTCCTTTTAGATTTCACATAGCATCAAAATAATACAATTCAAGCGTTTCTATACTAATTACTCTCGAGGAGGAGTACCAATTTCTGGATCGGTCGCTCGAGGACTGAAGGTCTGGTAGAGTGATCTTTTCGCTCCCCAGTCTGTATTTTTACTCGACGTACTAGACCGTCGCTCTCTTGAGTGGCTTCGACGACCCGACATAGTTGCCACTGGCTTCTTGGCAGGTTACTGTCCTTGAGGATGACTATGCCGTTCACCTTGAGGTTACGCCGTGGTACGTGCCACTTCTGGCGTGTAGAAATGTTCAGGAGGTATTCCTTCTTCCAGCGGCTCCAGAATTGTTCGATTAGGTACTGGACTCTGCGCCATCTCTTGGTTGCATACATGTCCTCTTTAACAAATCTCCCAGGGGGTGGAAGAGCGATTTTAGACTTCATCATGACGAGATGGTTTGGTGTTAAGGGTTCTAGCGCCATAGGATCGTTGATACCATCTACTGTCAGTGGTCGGCTGTTTACAATAGCTGTAGCTTCATAGAAGAGTGTTCTAAGGGAGGCGTCATCAAGTCTGCCTGGACACAGAGCGATAGTGGCGTTCAGCACATTTCTTACTGTCCTGATTTGACGTTCCCAGACACCACCTGCATGGCTGGCGGATGGAGCGTTGAAGACAAATTCACACTGTTTCTCTGCTAGAAAGATCTCCAGTAAACTGGCGTCACATTGTTTGAGTGCTTCTTTAAACTGGTTTTTAGCTCCCACGAAGTTAGTACCGTGGTCGCAATGAAGTTGCCGAACAGCTCCTCTGAGGCTGATGAAGCATCTCAAGGCGTTAATGAATGAGTCTGTTGATAAGTCTTCAAGCATCTCGATGTGGACAGCTCGTGAAGCTAGGCAAGTTAGTATCAGGCCATACCTTTTGTACTCCTTTCGAGCCTTTTTAATCAGGAAGGGGCCGAAGCAGTCCATGCCACTGTATGAGAAAGGCGGTGAGTCTTCCACACGCTCTTTAGGGAGTTCAGCCATTTGCTGCTCTTCAGTAGGTCGTTGGAGTTTCCTGCATCGTACACAGTTGTGAATCAGCTTGGCTACTAATTTGCTCCCACCAATGACCCAGAATCCATTTGCTCTCAGTTCCATTTGGGTTTGACTTCGGCCTTGGTGACAAACTTGAGCGTGGTGATGAGCCGTAATTAGCTTGGTGATAGGGCTGTCTTTTGGCAAAATGATGGGATGTTTCATTTCTTGACTGAGGGATGAGCGTCTCAATCTTCCACCCACACAGAGAAGTTCTCGATGCAGAATTGGATCAAGGGAATGAAGAGCACTTGAACTTGGAAGAGCATCTCCTTCCTGGCATCTCTTAATTTCCTGAGAGAAGGCTTGCTGCTGGACAAGCTTGATCACTATTTTGGCAGCTCTTTCTCGTTCTTCGACTGTCACCAGTTCGGTGTTGTGTACTTTTCCCGATCCCAGCCTCTTGATTCTTGCGACTACTTTCAGGATCTTTGACCATGAAGAGATCTGATTTAGGCGAATTAGAATGTCTGTACAACTGTTAACTTTGGTTGTGAAAGCTTGGACAGCCTTAACCTCAGGATCGCCTACGAGTACGCCTGCGAAGGGATTCAGTTTGGGATGTACTTCTTGCTCCCAGAGAAATGTAGGACCTGACATCCAGTTTGTTGAAGGAATGTGAGATGCCTGAAGGCCTCTGGAGGCATGATCTGCCGGGTTCTCTGCTGTTTCGATATAGTGCCATTTACTTGGGTCAGTGTTTTTTCTTATCAGTTGGACTCTGTTCGCGACGAACACATGGAACCTTCTTGCCTCATTATTGATGTAGCCCAGAACTACTTGTGAATCTGTCCAGAAGAATTCTTCATCGATCTTCATCTGCAGTTCTCTTTTCAGCAACACACTTAATTTGGTTGCGACCACTGCCGCTGAGAGCTCTAGTCGTGGGATGCTTGAGACCTTTGTGGGTGCTACTCTTGCTTTGGCCATCACAAGACTGGAGTGTACTGTATTTTTGTCATTTTTGTACCTGAGGTAGGAACAAGCGCCATACCCCATGCTGCTGGCATCGGCAAAGTGATGCAGTTCCGTCTTGATGATGTTGCCGAAGTCATGTGGGTGATAGCATCTAGGGATTGTGAATTCCTTTAAGTTATATAGCCCGATCTTCCATTCCTCCCACCGTGGCTTTAAGTCATCTGGCAGTGGATTGTCCCATCTTATGCCTCTGCGGCATAGTTCTTGGAGTATGCGTTTTCCGCTTAGGGTGAATGGAGCAACAAACCCGAGTGGGTCATAAAGAGAGGCGACGATGGAGAGGATTCCTCAACGGATTGAAGGCTGGTCTTTCATGTTGACATTGAAGCTGAAGGTGTCGTTGTCTATAGACCACTGAAGGCCAAGTGCATGCTCAGTTGGGGTCGCTTCCAGCTTAAGTTCGAGAGGGTCAGTGATTGTTGCTCTTTCTGAGGGTTTCACACAGTCGAGGACGTCTTTGTGGTTAGAGTTGAATTTGTGGAGGCGTAGGCCTCCTCGTTTGCAAAATTTTTGTGCCTCGATGATCAGTTTCTTGGCCTCTTCGACTGATGAAACGCTGGCTAACCCATCAACGTAGAAGTTCTTCTCCATGAAGGCTGAGGCTGCTGGGTAGTCTTCCCTATGTTGGTGTGCCATGTACCTTAGGCCAAAATTGGCACATCCAGGAGACGAAGCAGCTCCAAAGAGGTGAACTGCCATCCTGTATTCCTGTGGTTCCGTTTCCAAATCACCTTCCCTCCACCACAGGAACTTGAGGTATTTTCGAGAGTCAGGGTGGACGAAGAACTGGTGGAACATTCTTTCCACGTCGCAGATTATGGCCACGTCTTCCTTTCTGAAGCGGCATAGAACTCCTATTAGGGAGTTGATTAAGTCGGGACCGGTCAATAGACAGTCATTTAGGGAAACTGCACAGAATTTAGCTGAGCAGTCAAACACGACCCGTAGCCTGCCAGGCTTTTGAGGGTGGTAAATGCCGTGATGAGGAAGGTACCAAGCGGTCTCTCCATGTGAAGTGGTATGGTCAAGTTCTGCGTCACCTTTCTCGATGATGTCTTTCATGAAAGCCTTATAGCGTTCGTGATACTCTTTATCCGTCTTTAGCTTCTTCTTTAGAGACTGGAGGCGGACTGTAGCTAGTCTCTTGTTGTTTGGTAGGGATGGTGGGCTGCTACCCTTGAAAGGTAGAGGCATCTCGTAGTGTCCATCTTCTTTCTGTCTGATGTTCTCGCTGAGGAATTGTATGAAGTGAACATCTTCTTGAGACACGTACTTGTCCTCGTAGTTCCTTTCAGAGAAGTCCGACTCAAGTACTTTAAGGACATCTGTTGTAGACGGGGCTGGTATTTCTTTTACTGACACTCTATGTACAAAGCTCTGGCTCCCTTGTCGGTCCAGATGAGGGTTAGATGAGCCTATTATGCTCCAGCCAAGCTCTGTCCTCTGTGCAAAAGGTTCGTTTTCACAGCCTGTGATGACTTCGAGTGGAGCTAGCGCTGAGGGACAATCACATCCTATTAACATACCCACTTCACAGTCTAGAAGTGATGGTAACTTGTTTACGAGATGCTTGAGGTGAGGCCACTGTAGCGCTGTTTTACCAGTAGGAATGTAGGATTTGTCTACTGGGATGAAGCTACGAGTGTAGGCTTGTGGCACTCTGATGTTGTTTGCAGAATGGAGTCCTCTGATTTGTAGGCCGCTGACACTCTTGCTGGTTATAACTGTATTTACAGCAGTCATTGTACTGAGTCTCAGCTTCACAGGTTGACTTTCCACACTTAACTCCTTAAGCAGGTCCTCTAAGATAAACGTTGTATCACTCTGTGTGTCGAGTAGTGCGTAAGTGAGCACCGTTATCTGTGGCTCTTGAACTGAAGACACAAGGACTGGGACAATGCTTGAGGTCGCAGAAGCACATCGGGTTGTAGTGTGAGACACGACTCTGCGGACTTCTTGGCTCCGGTAGTTTGCAGTAGATGTGCCACTCTGGGTTGTCTCTGGTGCTTGTGACCTCTCTTCGTGCAGACACGTTGGATGACGACGGTTGCAGGTGTTGCAGGTATGTCGCCGTTTACAGTCCTTGCTGGAGTGTCCCTTCCTCAGACATCCAAAGCAAAGGTGATTTTGGTAGATGTACGTTCTCTTATCCTCTATAGACCTTGATGCGAAGTTAGTGCATGTAGCAATGCCATGATTCTCATTCTTGCAGATTGGGCAAGGTGGTCTGGCTCTATAGGGTGAATACTGTGTCTCCACGATGTTGCTCTTTATGTGAGTGCTTGTATTCAACGCTCTGGCTCTCTTGGAAAACCTCTCGTCTGAGGCTCTGGAGTTCAACAGTAGTGGGGTAGCGATGGGGTTACAAGCTATTCGTGCCTCTTTGTTCAGAAACTTTGAAAAGTGTGCAAGACTTGGATAGCTTCCAGATTTATCTAGCTATTCTACGATGATCCTGCTCCATCTTCGCACAATCCACTCAGGTAGTTTCTTGAGCAGTTTGTGGTTCTCTTCACAGTCGTTCAAGATGTCCAGCCCTCGGACATGTAGAATTGCCTCTGTGCATCCCTGTAGGAAGTCTGCAAACTCTCGGAGCGCCAGAGGATCGTTTGTGTTTATCTTAGGCCATCTCATTAGCTTGTCTCTGAACGCCCTTTGTATAATGAAGGGGTTTCCATACCTCTCTTCCAACACTCTCCAGGCACCTTTATATGCTTCTTCTGAGTCTCTGTAAAAGAATCCTTCCACAGACTTACGAGCTTCTCCAGCAAGGTACATTTTCAGATAAAACATCTTATAACTTGTTGGGAGAGGCTTTCGGTGTATCAGGGTCATGAAGGTCATTTTCCAATCAACAAATTTCATAGGGTCACGTTGAATATTGTTGGTTCTGGTGTAGGTAGGCGATTCATGCTTAATGCACTTGTGATTGCTTCGGCTAGACTGAAGGCCTCTTGGTTTGCCGTCGCGCTGGGAGATGTTTGACGTTGGAATGCTGTAGGATGTAGCGGAGCACTATATTCAGGATTTTGGTGAGCAGTATTTATTTCATGGTCAGTGACTTCTTCTTCTTCGTTGTCTAGATCACTTCCCGAACTGTATGCCCTCACTCGGGCTGCTGCTACCTGGACTTCCTTCTCTGCTTGTAGCTGCTGTAACTTCATCCTCTCCTCCTCCAGCTTACATCGACTCTGTACCTTCATCTTCTCCATTTCCATCAGCATGGCTGCCTCTTCCCCCTCTAGTTGGAGGAGACTGGTTTGCTGAGCCTGGATCACTTGAATGGCCTTTACCTCTTCTACTTTAGCCGCGAGTTCGGCTTCCCTCCGCCTGTTTGATGCCTTGGAACGTTGAGAGTGAATTGTTTCAGTATTTGTGTGACCATATACAGATCTGTACTCTTCTTTGTTCAGAGCTATTCTCACCCTCTCCTTCTCAAGTCTTTCATTAAAATCTTCCTCTTTTGTTTCCAGCTGCTTACACACAAGCTCTTGGGTGTCTGTCGTCAGCTGAATACAGGCGTCCATTTTATTTGCGATCTCAGGAGTCGTGGCATGGTTACGTAAAATGGACTCATATAAACTTCTTACTAAGTCACAACTTGCTTGAATGTCTTGTTTTAGTCTTTCAAGTTCTTCTGCTGGACAGAAGGTTCTTAGCTTCCCTCTTGCTTCCTTGGCTATCTTCTTCCACTTCTGATAAGCTTTGTTAAAAGCTTTCTCATTCCTCTTATCCTCCACTTCACGATTTTCTTTTCCTTTCTCGGTTAGAGTTCTTTGGCGAGCACCTGTTCTGTTCTGTTCCAACTCCAAGAGGTTGCCAGCATCGTCTTCTTGGGCCGACATTGTGCTTGATCACACACACTCAAAATATCAAATAAATAGATGGTATTTAAGAGTTCCACTTGCTGGGATGGATATCAGACAGCATAATATTCATTAAATATACAGGAGTTGCCACACGTCCGTGGTTTTGCTGGGATGGATACCAGACAGCATAGGGTTAATTAGATATACAGAAGTTGCCACACGTCCGTGGTATTGCTGGGATGGATACCAGACAGCATAGGGTTAATTAGATATACAGGAGTTGCCACACGTCCGTGGTTTTGCTGGGATGGATACCAGACAGCATAGGGTTAATTAGATATACAGGAGTTGCCACACGTCCGTGGTTTTGCTGGGATGGATACCAGACAGCATAGGGTTAATTAGATATACAGGAGTTGCCACACGTCCGTGGTTTTGCTGGGATGGATACCAGACAGCATAGGGTTAATTAGATATACAGGAGTTGCCACACGTCCGTGGTTTTGCTGGGATGGATACCAGACAGCATAGGGTTAATTAGATATACAGGAGTTGCCACACGTCCGTGGTTTTGCTGGGATGGATACCAGACAGCATAGGGTTAATTAGATATACAGGAGTTGCCACACGTCCGTGGTTTTGCTGGGATGGATACCAGACAGCATAGGGTTAACTCAGTAGGTTCGTTCTTCCTTCTCTTCATACATGTATTTTCTTTAGTGTAGGGTCCTCAACATACATGTATTCTCTTCGGAGTAAGATCTTCAACATACATGTATTCTCTTCGGAGTAAGGTCTTCAACATACATGTATTTTCTTCGGAGTAAGATCTTCAACATACATGTATTCTCTTCGGAGTAAGATCTTCAACATACATGTATTCTCTTCGGAGTAAGGTCTTCAACATACATGTATTTTCTTCGGAGTAAGATCTTCAACATACATGTATTTTCTTCAGAGTATGGTCTTCATTGTACATGTATTTTCTTCAGAGTGAGGTCTTCAACATATATGTATTTTCTTCAGAGTATGGTCTTCATTGTACATTTATCCACTTCAGAATAAAGTCTTCATAATACAGCCATCCTCTTCAGAACATCTATCCTCTTCAGAGTAAGGTCTACTTCACATTTATCCACTTCAGAATGAGGTTTCATAATGCATTTATCCTCTTCAGAGTATGGGTTTTACTCACTGTTTATCATCTTCAGAGTATGGGTTTTACTCACTGTTTATCATCTTCAGAGTATGGGTTTTACTCACTGTTTATCATCTTCAGAGTATGGGTTTTACTCACTGTTTATCATCTTCAGAGTATGGGTTTTACTCACTGTTGATCCTCTTCAGGGTCGGGTAAGTTTTCACTGTAACTGCCCCCCGGCCTGGTGTTGAAATAAAGATGCGGTTATGTTTCGTACAGATGCTTTTATTTCTTTTCTCTTTTGCATTTCAGCTTAGCAGTACTGTAGCTTTTCTTTGGTAGTTTGTCGTTTGTACAGGTAGTGACGGTTGCCTCATTTGCTCCGTTTGCACCCCGTTTGCACCGTGAAAACTGCATAGGACAGTCAAACACAAACATACAATTAGTTACATATTTCACAGTTCAATATTGTTCACATGTTGTTCATTATTATACCAACGTGTTCAAACAAACAATTGCATTCAAAGATATTTAAAGGTGAACTCGTCTTCCATAACAAAGGCACTCAGGGAAAAACAATGATAAATAATAACGTTACTTGTCCGGCAGCAGGTGCCTTTGATTAGAAGCTACTCTGTGAGTGCACCACTTTATATGTTTATAAATGTTTGGCGGTTACACACATAAATATAGATCTCTTCAACAACAGTAATAATAATACATTTGAGTGTTCGACATACCTTATTCCGCTTTACCAAGGGTAGTTATTTAACTGGAGTAAGGTTCTTTCTATCATACATAATTCGCTGCCTGCTCCGTCGTTATCTCTGAGTTACTTCCGCCTTGGTCACACAGGAAGCTGTGACCTTTATACTATAGGAAAGACGAGCTCTGCCCCCATGTGGACACGAAATGAAAATGCACAAGTGGCTCCGAAATATTCTTTTCTTAAATAGATAAATAGAGAGCTCAGTATTCTGAGCCAATACAGAGAAGTTGATCATCTAGACCAACGCAAATCAAAGCTTACTGACAGTAAAGATGATAGGCATCTTTACCCTTGGCGGTCAGTTACATTCTGATTGGTTGAAAATTGCCTTCATGTTCGCCACCTACTGCCACCTACTGCTTTGGCAGTGTACTACATCAGTGGTTCCCAAAGTCGGGGTCGCGACCCAAAGGTGGGCCGCGAGCAGCCACGGGTGGGCCGCGAGATGATTAAAAAAAAATAAAAAAATAAATAAAAAAAAATAAAAAAAAATATTTTTTTTATTTTTATTTTTTTTATTTTTTTATTTTTATTTTTTTTGTCAGGCCACTGAACTTAGAAGCAGGGCAGGACAGTGTTTCTAGTTGTATTCTAAAATGTGACTATATGGTTTTATATTAACTTAATAAATAAACAAAAACGAAAAATCTACTTATTTCAACGAACATTTCAAACTAAATAACAGATTATGCACATAAAACGCTGAAAACAACCGAAGCAACAATAGTATTTTAATGAGGCTATTATTATTATCATTATTATTTTGCAACAAGTTAGCCCTCTCATAAATAGCACATATAAATGAATAACTAACTTGAACTAACTTAATAGGATTGAAGTGATATTTGGCTTAAAAAATCGGTCGCCTGGCAAAAAAAAAAAAAAAAAAAAGCCTGACGATGTGCATTGGGCCGCGGCTCTCTGACGCCTTATTTTCTGGGTCCCGGCCTGAAAAGTTTGGGAACCCCTGTACTACATCACTGTGCTCAGGTGACAAAACGAAAGTGTGACTCGCCTCTCGCTACGTTGCGGCGAAACTCATCTGAAAATGAAACGAAAATGAAACGAAAGTCTAACCGCAGCCTCAGTGAACCTAATCTGGGTAAATCATTTGAAAAAAATGTTAAAGCCAGATCCTTCTTTTGAGTGCCTTCAGGCTGGTCTGAGTAGGTGCAAAAACGAATTACATCAAATATCTTCAGCCTTAACACCAACAAATTTGACAACCCTTTTTCAAGCAAATGATCATTTAACTAATTTGTGTGCAACAACTCATACACCTGCCCCCCCTCTCTTACAAGGTAACATTGTGCAAATTACATTGCTCCTCAAGTGATTGTTTGTGTAAGCATAAATAGCTCCCATCCTTAAAATAAAAGCAGCTTGTTAAGTGACCCATACAAGTGACAACAGAGCAGTGCACTTCACTGCGCTGAGCTGTTTGACATTCAGTAATACACATGAAGATCAGTGGCCAAGAATGTGCAGTATTGTGAGTGGCTTGTATTGCATCAGCTTTAGCTGCATATTCAGTGGGCCTTTCTCAAGGACCATTGGCTTTGTTGCATTTAATCTGCTGCTGGAGCAAAAAAACGCCACTAGCTAAACTGTTACTACTGTATTTCTGAGAAATGTTCACATATCTTTTCATATTGTGAGTAGAACAAGGTTATATTTTGTATCTATTATTATGTCCGTGGTAGGACATAATGGATTTGGTTGTGTCTGTGTGTGGGTGTGTGTATGTGTGTGTGAGTGTGTGTGTGTGTGTGTGTGTGTGTGTGTGTGTGTGTGTGTGTGTGTGTGTGTGTGTGTGTGTGTGTGTGTGTGTGTGTGTGTGTGTGTGTGTGTGTGTGTGTTGTCAGCTTTCCCAATGTTGTCGGTGTTATTGATGGATTGATTTTGATTTTGCATCATTACTTGTTTTTCTATGTATTCTTTATATAAAGCACTTTGAACTGCAATCCGTGTATGAAAGGTGCTATATAAATACGTTTATTATTATTATCATTATTGACTGCACTCACGTTCCAATTGTACCACCACACACTTATGCTCCAGAATAAACTTTTCATTTATAACGTGTTAGGAGGATTAGACGCTGGAAGCAGGCCAATGAAGCGTTTATTCTGGAGTATATCACAATGCAGGTTCTATTATCCTAACTAAACATTAAATACAACTTGCTCACTCAAAATATTCGTCAATTATAAAATATCTTCACTGGCGCAGTGCCTAAATTGTCAAGAGGGGTGTGTTGTCGCGGGAAAAGTTACAGTATAGTACAGTAGTATTACGCAATAAGGACGCTCCCTTACATTTCGTCCTGTACAGCCAGAATCTATGGACGGATTTTGTTGATTGAGGTTTAGTTGGAACACCAGAAAATAAATCTTATAAACGGTATATGATTTGTTCGAGAAATATGCAGCCCCAGGCAAAGATAGCCTTCGCAAAGTGGCGTGATTTGCTCCAAGTCTGGTGGTGAGCGCTATTATAAATGAGGCTACTGACTATGCCACCTTACATTTCGTCCTGTACAGCCAGAATCTATGGACGGATTTTGTTGATTGAGGTTTAGTTGGAACACCAGAAAATAGATCTTATAAACGGTATATGATTTGTTTCGAGAAATATGCAGCCCCAGGCGAAGATAGCCTTCGCAAAGTGGTGTGATTTGCTCCAAGTCTGACAGTGAACACTATTATAAATAAGGCTAAGCACTAAGCCATGTAATTTCAAATGCTTGGTTCTGAGATGATCATACAGTAAAAATGGATTTCTGATAGGCGCGCTGATCAGCAGTAATGCAACGTCATGATTATTATTATTATGAAGTTATTATTATTATTAAATATTAAATGAAAAATAACTCCTCTCCTTCACTCCTTTGGGTGCTGGGTTAGGTTATAATCACAATAAAGAGGTGGTGTAATATAAAATGAAATATAATTATGAAATCAAATATAGGCCAGGGCTATACAACTTAATAAAGAGATTGAATACAATTAAATGGGATATAAATTAAATTTATTAAGTAAGAAAATGCCTAAAGTATATTAATTTTTCTCCAGTGCAGCTGTAATTTTTTCTCTAAGGTGCAAAAGAGCCATATATGCCGCATGTCTTCCCCTCTTCTCCTCCCGTTTCACCCTTTCTCCTCTGTCGGTCCTGCGTGGCCAAAAGGTCCTGTGTTGACAAAAAAAGCTGAAAATGCTATAAATAAAATCTTTAAAATTTTTATAAACGGGGGCGGCTAAGTGGCGCAGTGGGCAAGGCGCTCGCCACTAATGCAGGAGATGCTGGGTTCGAGCCCAGCTCTCGGCATTGCTACCAGCTTGGCTGGTCGTTCATACTAATACAATTGGTAGTATTAGGGGGTGGGAAGCTGGTGGGTGGGGATCGGACGGTGTGGACAGCGACTCCTACAGGTCGGTTGGTGCGCTTGCGCAGTAGAATCAGGAAGCAACGGGGGCGTCGTGTCCCTCCCACGCAGACCCCCGCCGCTGAGAGATTGCGCTGTGCAGGTGAAAAGATGCGACGGCTGCCTCCTCGAGTACCGGAGGGGACACGTGATGCAAGGCTTCGTCCACATTGCAGCCGGCCTGTGGGAGGCATGGCCTAACAGCGTTCGAGACAGGGGAGGGGAGAATTGGACGATACGAAATTGGGATGGGAGAAAAATAGAAAATGGGAGAAAAAGTAGATACAAAATAAATAAATAAATAAACGGAATACTAATGGTGAAAAATATGTTATGTGCATAACGTATTTTTCACCATTAGTATTCCGTTCATTTCGTATTGTATTTCGTTTACTTTGTAATGTATAGAGCTTGCTTAATTTGTATTTTGTGTCTATGCCTCATTTCGGGCTTATTTTTCCACTTCCTGATATCTGCCAACAGCGCTGTCAGGAGTGCAGACTGCTCTGCGAGCCAAATGCACTGGAGCAGATCAGGGGAAAACTCTGCTGGTATCTCATCCGCGCAATGTCCTTAGTGGATAGCTCGCAAAGACAGAGCAGAATCCGCATGCAAACCCCGCATAGTTAAGCGGGCAATTCCTACTGCGCAATCCATTCTTAGTGGATCCCGCCCTAAGTGGCGTTTTGAGAAATCATAACATGATTTGCAGACGCAATTGAGACTTCTTCTTTAATAACCAGGGTAATAACATTGATATTTCCACCTCTTTTTCAAGTGGACCCTGGCCAAGAAGGCAGCATACAGAAAATGCTCACATATAAAACAACATTAAAACAAACCAATAAAAACTAGATAGTGAGAGCACACAAATACAAAACATTTAGAAAACGTCTTCACATGAGCAATCTTTTCTTTAACACATTCGGGGCCATTGGGCTGAGTCTAATTAATGTCAAGAGGACCGGGCAATGTAAACAAACGTGGGGCTGTTTGTACAGCTAAATCTATACTTTATAGTATTGCTATCTGTCCATTCTCATTGAGTCCATAAACCGTCCCTTCAAAATGGCTTAAAGAAAAAAAAATTCATCAATAGGTTCTCATTTTATAGCGCCGTGAATATAAGCGTTATACGGGATTTGGGACTAGTATATTTTCTGGAAGGCTAGATATAGGGCTAATAGCTGCTAACGTTATATCCAATGGCATTTCCGTTTTACAGATGCTACTGAAATAACTCAAACTGCATATGATCGGGACGATCCCAAAGCATGTATGCATGAAAGGGGGGGGGGGACGTCGTTTATTATTATTGATTACCAATAACCGTGTTCATCTAACTAGCCACATAGGCCGATCGCCTGAATGGCTATCAAAACAATGCCCGATCGGGCTGTAATTTACGTGAAAAAGATCTTACCGTGGTCCGGGCTGATCCCCCTGAGCATTTCCCCGTTATCGATCGCCATCTGGTAGATCGATATGTCCATTGGCTGATGATAAATCCCCTTATTGCATGGTGAAATCTGCGATCCGAAACGTAATCCAAGCTACATGCTGCACATCCGGAATCCTGCTACTGAAATCTCCATTGAAAGTAAAAAAAAAATACTGATCCGTTCAGCCACAGGGCACACTACATTAGCGCGATAGCGCCCCTAAGAGGATCTGGCCGGTATTGCACCTTCTCGAATTCATAGAGTAGGGTAAATCTGCAGTGCCGCTCGGCGACCTTGAATAGGTTATTAAAATGGAATAAATGCAATAACAACTTCCCACGGATATATCCGTGCCTCTGTCCACAACGGGTGGAATCGAAACACGGAGATCTCCGTGCTTGGGCGGGAATGTGTTAAAATGATCAATTCCAATGACTCCAGCTTCAAATCAAAAGGCCACAAGAGACAACATAAAACACCTGTGTACATGCCATACATCCTTCATTCATTGGGGGAACTATGTGCTCCAATGTGCACCCATTCTAGTTATTATTATTATGATTATTATGATTATTATGAGGAGGAGCAGGAGGAGGAGGGTAGACAAGCTGGGCCCTATTCCCCGTACCTGGTTCAACTAAGTCGATCAAGAGTCCCATTATCCAGATTCAATTAACCCGATGTTTGAATCCGGGATTTTCCTGTTCCTCGAAGGTGGATTTAGTCTCGTTCATTTGAACCAGACTTGAGACCCAGGATAATTGCGCGCGCCCGCCTCAGCTGAGAAGACAGCAAGTGTCGATAGCAGAAATCCTGATTTTCTAACGGCATTGATTGATTGATTGATTTAAAACTTTATTAACAGATTGCAGTACGGCTCAATAGCCTCGCCGACAAGTTAAATGCATAATCTATAGGCAAATTTTAAGTCCCTCATTACCCCAATCAATCAGATTATATTTCTTTAAACGTGCCCTGCTGGCAGTAGGTTCATGGAATGGATAATCAAATGAGATCTTGCTAGCGAAAATAATTAGTTCAACAGTTTCAGAATAAGGATACGGCTCTCTTATCCATTGATGGATGTATGGTTGATGTTTCGTTTGTCTGCCACCGTGGTCTGATGGTCGAGCATTTTGCCTTTCACGCGGACGACCCGCGTTCGAATCCCACTTCTTCTAGTTTTCTTTTTGAAATGTAAATACTTCCATTTGGTGCACGTTGAGAGCTATATAAAGAATGACATCCTCAATGCATGTAGATTTATAATATTTTAACTTAAAACTAGGCTACTTTTGCGTATAATCATTAATATTATATTCCAAAAAAATTATATTGGAAACGCGGGGTCTCGAACTCGGGTCGTCCGCTTGCCAGGAGTGAACACTGGCCGCTGCACCACTGTGCCAGACAGGATATATTCATTGTGTATCCATCAATGGACAAGAGACCCGTGTTTAGAATATTTTTCTTTTGAATGAAGTTTTATCTCTTTATTCTCAAATGCATTAATCCCAGTTACAATATCACAATAACGTGTGAGTGATGATACAATTCAACAATCCTCATATTCCTCGTAATTCATAATCCACAAAAACCACAATCCACGCATAGACACTTCAATTTTATGCTTGAATGAAACACAATCCAGGCGCTCCGTTAAACATCCACAGCGGAGAATATGAAAGGAATCAGAGCCAAACGAGCGATAGGTTTCAATCATTACAAATATCCCAGCGGGATTCACATTTGCAATGCTGCGCGTTGTTAAAATAACCACATAATGTGTACATCGCACCTAGCGAGCGCCACGGTATATATAACGTGCATTATTTAGGACAAAGTGAATTTAGTATCAGCATTTTGGGTCTATTTTACATTTCAAAAGCCCCCTCTAGAAGAATGAAGCACAAGAACATAATTCAGAATGGTATAATGCAGATCTAGACTGTGAGAATCATTTCAGGAAGCGAGCTGGCATTTCTTTGCGGGGGCGTGGCCATGGTTCATCCAGCTAACTGAACTTAACCCTGCTCTCGACCAGGCTCAAACTTTTTGATCTGTTACCATGGTGAGTTAGACAATCGAGCGTCGGGGAATGGAAAGGTCTGGCTTAAGTCAGGCTATGCTGGAAATTATCCGGCTAACTCAGTTAGCCAGGTACGGGGAACGGGGCCCTGCTCTAGGGTGGTATGGTTGTTTACTGACAGCTCTGGCTAAAAAGCTACAGGTAAGGTGGGTGAGTCATTGTACCCCAGTGACTGACTCTATACATGTCAACCACAACCACTGGCCTTAAAACAACCAATGGGACTCAGTTAGGTTAAAATGGGATTGCAAGAGAAGAGAAGAGAAGAGAAGAGAAGAGAAGAGAAGAGAAGAGAAGAGAAGAGAAGAGAAGAGAAGAGAAGAGAAGAGAAGAGAAGAGAAGAGAAGAGAAGAGAAGAGAAGAGAAGAGAAGAGAAGAGGAGAGGAGAGGAGAAGAGAGGATAATAGAATAGAATAGAATAGAAGGAGGAAAGGAGAGGAGAGAAGAGAAAGAGAGAAGGGAAGAGAAGAGAATGTTAAGCGAACAATAAGAAAAGCCACCGCCACATCCATCAAGCCGTTCTTAACGTCCTAATCTTACCCAGGTCTGTTGCATGATGAATCCCACTCATTCTTAAATTCAAATGCGAGTTCGCGCTCAATTCATTTGCACACAGACACGCCCGTCATCTCCTTATAAGGCGAAATGAGGCGTGTGTAAAACAGCAGAGTTTCGGCATCTGATCGCTGTCTGATCCATTCAACAGGAAGCGATTTGCGACTGATCTCAAAATGACACACACACACAAACACACACACACACACACACGTCTCACGACTCGCGACTCAGTGCATGTGTGTGTGTGTTCCTGTGGGTCGCTTATCGCATGTGTGTGTGTGTGTTAATCTGATGACAAATAAAGACGTATACTTGTACTTATACGTATACGTACTGTATAGTGCGAAATAAATTGTTCCAGCAAAGTAGGCATTGTCAATACTGAACGACTGCTCGCTTGTCAAGAACCAATCGTGCAGTAGGTTGGGAAATACTGGATCTGTCACCTGTCATCTCTCTCTGAAAGGTCCCTGTGGCTAAAACCCAGAGTGCGCTCAGAACTTGTAGGAGCAGAGAAGAGAAGAGAGGAGAGGAGATGTTGTAAATATGCGTTCTATGCGTACACCTGGGCAGCCAGCATCTAACTGTTCTAACAGCAATATATAATCCATTTCAGAAGCAGAACGCACGCAATAAGTTATAATAATAATTATTATTATTGAAAAGTTCTGGGTTTATAAAGTCGTATTTGGGGGTATTTGGGGGCAATTGACCAATGGTTTGCTTTCAACCCATGAACTCCTTCCTCTCTCACCTTTTCATATATATTTTTTTATTGTATCTACTAAAACTGTATTGTATTGTTTGTTTTTTTAAAGTGTTAAGGATTAGGAAAAGCGCTATATAAATCTTATGTATTATTATTATTAGGAATGGTAGGCTTTTTTTAATGTTTCTCATCTGGGTAAGAGTTTCTTATCTGGGTAAGAGTGCTGTCGACCACTCTTATAATTTGGTCTTGCCTGATTAAAGAAGGAGAGGGGAGAAGAGAAGAGGAGAGAAGGAGAAGAGACGGAAAGGAAAGAAGAGATGAGAAGATATGAGAAGAGTTGAGAAAAGGAGAGGAGAAGAGAAGTAGAGAAGGGAAGAGAAGGAGAGGAGAGGAGATAAATAGAGAAGGGAAGAGAAGAGAAGAGAATGAGAGGACAGGAGAGAAGGAGAGAAGAGAAGGAGAGAAGAGAAGCAGAGGAGAGAAGAGAAGAAAAGGAGAGGAGGAGAGGAGGAGAGAAGATAAAGGAAGGGAAGGAGAGAAACAGAGAGGAGGGGAGGGGAGAGGAGAGGAGGGAAGAGGAGAGGAGAGAGAAGGGAAGGGGAGGGAAACAAGAATAAGCTCACCCTGCTGATGGAGAAGGTGAAACCAGGCTTGCCGGTGCAGACGCCCATGAAGCAGAAGCGGAGCTGCCAGTAGAACAAGTGTTCACAGATGAAGGTGATGAGCGACAGAGCCATGGCGGCTCCCAGCATGTAGAAGACACCCGCCATGTTGTCCACATCCAGCTGGCTGCTCATCACCTCATTCTTCTCATTGTGGCAGATACCCGTCAGCCACATGGCCTCAAACTCCTCCATATCACCTAGAGGAAGAGGAGAGGAGGAGACTCACTGTTTATGTATCTGTTCGTTTTTTGGGTTGTTTGTTTGCATGTGCGTGAGCGTGCATTGGTAAGTGGCATCCCAACGGGTGGACAATATGGCGCTGTGCAAAAAGACCATTTTCCCCCATGACTACAGTGAGGATATGTAAGGTACACCCATCTGTTCTCCTGCCGTATGTACACACATGGCCACAACATGCATCTGTGTGTAAATGATTGCGTGCCATGCCTGAGTAAGTAGTAAGCATGAGAAGGAGGGGATACATGGGGGGGGGGGGGGGTGCAGGATAAAAACAACTCCGGTCTCATTTACGTGCAACAGATGTCATGTGGTATTATCTCAACAGAAACCCCCCTGAAGATCGTCCTCATTAATGATTGCTTGTTGTCTTCCCTGTTGAGAGGAGAGCATGCTGGGACTTGACAGTCCTGGGGGGGGGGGGGGGGGGGAGTCTATCCCATCATGTGACCAGTGGTCCCCCCCCTAAAATGTGTCCCCATCTGTACAGTGGTCCCGGAGAGGCTGCTGGCAGGGGACGACACGTCCATAGAGATTTGTTTGATGTGAACTACCAATGTGTGTGTGTGTGTGTGTGTGTGTGTGTGTGTGTGTGTGTGTGTGTGTGTGTGTGTGTGTGTGTGTGTGTGTGTGTGTGTGTGTCTGTGTGTGTCTGTGTGTCTGTGTGTGTCTGTGTGTGTTTGCGTGGTACAGTATGTGTGCATTTGACCAAGGGGGGGTCTGGTTCCTCTGCTGCTTGTGTAACACTGTTTGTTTGTGTGTGTGTGTGTGTGTGTGTGTGTGCGCGCGCATGTGTGTGTGTATGTTTTTGTGCATGCATGTGTTTGTATGTTTGTGTGCCTACAGTGCTCACTGAGCCACAGTTGTATAAATCTGCACATAGTGGGTGAATAACGTATGCTTATGTGGAATAGATGATGGGTTGTAAAATGTTTTCATGCTGATGGCCCTCAATTACATACACTGTACTTAAAGATATATAAAATAATGAAAAGCCCCCCATGTAAATGGTATATTTTTATTTTATTATGTGAAAACCGAGATGAAAAAACTGTAGTATCAAACAAAAGGTGTGGTGATATTTGTGTGGCCAACTGTTGCAAAACATCTTGCGATAGCAAAACATAAAATCCACGGAGGGAGTGATGAATATACCCTTCATGGTATGGGAGTAGGGACCATGGATCCCTGGAGGGACCATGGGATGAAAAATGCTGACCTCTGATCCACCCTTCTCCTCCCCCTCCTCCTCCCCTCTCTCTCTCCTTGCTCTTCCCATCCTGTCACCTCCTTGCCTTCCTTCTTCTCTCCGTTCTCCACCCTCCTCCATCCTCTACCCTTTCCCCCCCCTCCTCTTTCCTCTCCTGCCCATCCTCAACCCATCCTTCTCCTTCATTCTCTTATCCTCCCTCCCTCCCTCCTCCCGTTCTCAGCTCAGAGCCGCATCCTCTTCCAGTGGTGCTCAAGCCTCTTCTAGTGGAGCTCAAGCCTCTTCTAGTGCTGCTCAAGCCTCTTCCAGTGGTGCTCAAGCCTCTTCTAGTGGTGCTCAAGCCTCTTCTAGTGGTGCTCAAGCCTCTTCCAGTGGTGCTCAAGCCTCTTCTAGTGGTGCTCAAGCCTCTTCTAGTGGTGCTCAAGCCTCTTCTAGTGGTGCTCAAGCCTCTTCTTGTGGAGCTCAAGCCTCTTCTAGTGCTGCTCAAGCCTCTTCTAGTGGAGGTCAAGCCCCTTCTAGTGGTGCTCTAGCCTCTTCTAGTGGAGCTCAACCTCTTCTAGTGGTGCTCAAGCCTCTTCCAGTGGAGCTCAACCTCTTCTAGTGCTGCTCAACCTTTTCTTGTGGTGCTCAAGCCTCTTCCAGTGGAGCTCAAGCCTCTTCTAGTGGAGCTCAAGCCTTTTCTAGTGCTGCTCAACCTCTTCTTGTGGTGCTCAAGCCTCTTCCAGTGAAGCTCAAGCCTCTTCTAGTGGAGCTCAACCTCTTCTAGTGGTGCTCAAGCCTCTTCCAGTGGAGCTCAACCTCTTCTAGTGCTGCTCAAGCCTCTTCTAGTGGAGCTCAAGCCTCTTTTAGTGGTGCTCAAGCCTCTTCTTGTGGAGCTCTAGCCTCTTCTAGTGCTGCTCAAGCCTCTTCTAGTGGAGCTCAAGCCTCTTCTAGTGCTGCTCAAGCCTTTTCCAGTGGTGCTCAAGCCTCTTCTAGTGGTGCTCAAGCCTCTTCTAGTGGTGCTCAAGCCTCTTCTAGTGGTGCTCAAGCCTCTTCTAGTGGAGCTCAAGCCTCTTCTAGTGCTGCTCAAGCCTCTTCTAGTGGAGGTCAAGCCCCTTCTAGTGGTGCTCTAGCCTCTTCTAGTGGAGCTCAACCTCTTCTAGTGCTGCTCAAGCCTCTTCTAGTGGTGCTCAAGCCTCTTCCAGTGGAGCTCAACCTCTTCTAGTGGTGCTCAAGCCTCTTCTAGTGCTGCTCAAGCCTCTTCTTGTGGTGCTCAACCTCTTCTTGTGGTGCTCAAGCCTCTTCCAGTGGAGCTCAAGCCTCTTCCAGTGGTGCTCAAGCCTCTTCTAGTGGTGCTCAAGCCTCTTCTAGTGGTGCTCAAGCCTCTTCTAGTGGTGCTCAAGCCTCTTCTAGTGGAGCTCAAGCCTCTTCTAGTGCTGCTCAAGCCTCTTCTAGTGGAGGTCAAGCCCCTTCTAGTGGTGCTCTAGCCTCTTCTAGTGGAGCTCAACCTCTTCTAGTGGTGCTCAAGCCTCTTCTAGTGGAGCTCAAGCCTCTTCTAGTGCTGCTCAAGCCTCTTCTAGTGGAGGTCAAGCCCCTTCTAGTGGTGCTCTAGCCTCTTCTAGTGGAGCTCAACCTCTTCTAG
>NC_140171.1:43827688-43862688 GCF_963971535.1 Notolepis coatsorum
GAACCAGTATCTAAACCCTTAAAGGGACGGGTTTATTACTGTGTCTAGCCCAGTGTGGGAAGAACTTTAGTCCTTACTGTAGAGCGAGAGCACTAGTGCGGAAAGAGCTTTCATTCCTGTGTAAATCCTTGTAAAATTAATAAGACTTTCAGTAAAAGAGAGCTCAATGGGACCACTGTGTGCGTGTCTGTTAATGTGCATTCTATCTAACCCTGTCCTTTCCAGGTAATGTTCATTACAGTTTAACCCTTTCTCCACCCCCTGCCTATAGTTCATTGGGAAAGGTCTCTACTCGCCAATCAGGAAGGGTACTGCTGTGGGGAGCGAATATATCATCCATCATTACTGCCATCAGGTGTGGGAGGGCACAGGAAGTATTGGGGGAAGTGTGGGTGTGTGGGGAGCTACTGCTGATCGCCCTGGAGGGCAAGAAGGACCAGCGCACCATCCCTAGGTTAGTGAATCCTAGGCCCCATCCACTCTCGCTGCTCAACCTCCACTTCAATACTCCTGGCCTACAGTCGGGGACTCTGCTGCGTTCTCACTACCAGGTGGCCGTGTACATCCACTCCCATAAAGCAGGGATAATCCACCCTGCTACATAAGCATTAAAACCAAGCAATGAACCTCACTGCAACAACAGATACATTGTACAACAGGTACATTGTTAAGCTAAGTATTCCATTACTCAAAGATCATTCCCTGGATTTCTCACACTTCAAATCACATGGATTGTACAAATCACACAATGTAATTGTGTCCAACCTCACATGGGGGAAAAAAGGGTCACAAAATTCAGTTTGAGTAAAATGTACTCAGTTTGAGTAAAATTTACTCTGTGAAATTTACTGTGTACTATGTGGAATCAAAAACTGAATAGAGTTATGTTATTATATATATATTTTTTTTATAATTTTTTTTAATTTGCATTATGCGTCAAATAGATTTGTGGCGTTAATACGCATTTGCATTAACACATTATTAACACGCTAACTTATCTCTAATATATTTTTTAAAGATTCTCTTTGAGCAGGAATATTTTGTATCTCTTTGTTCACAGTACTTTTCGTTTTTCACACAATGCATTACAACTTTGTGCAATATAATGTGTTTTTGAGTCACGTGACGTGAGTGGAATAATTTCACTCTCAATTGTTCACATTTACCATCTGTTGTGTCTATGCCATGTATAGAATGCTAAATTAACTGTATTTCTAAGACAGAAATTAAGCAAATCAATTTATGGGATAATGAATGGGAAAGTCTATTTGAGACAACAATAAGTGAGCACTCAATAATAATGGAATAATGCACAATGCTGATAATGAACATCTCTAAATCTGAGTGAGGAGAAGGATTTCTATTTTTAAATTAGCGTCTTTCGCATTTCAAGAGGATGAGCATGGAGTCCAATCTATAGGACAGTAATGCAATGCTTGACAGATAATCCTTAAAGGTGACATGCATTATAAATGTCATTTTTCAGTCTCTAACATTATATTATAGTAATAGGAGTTAGTATCAATGTGTTTTAGTGTCTAAATACCATATTGGCGGATTGCTCTGATTCAGCTCAGATAATTTCCTGCTCCAGTAAATTAGGCCATCCTGATTTGAAGGCCTGCGTGACGTTACTCAGGTTCTGGGTAGCAGACAGTGATGTGAATGGCTCTGTGGTTGTAGCTAATGCCCGCCCACAATCTACCTAGACTGACTGTACACAGCGGGTGGAAACCACTTCCTCATACTCTGCATGCACTCTGGAGGGAGAGAGAGAGAGAGAGAGGTAGAGAGCATTCGGGAGCACTTGGGGGGGGGGGGGGGGGGGGGGGGACCTGCCGCGCGGCACACACCTCCGAACGGGAGAGTGAGGGAGGGAAAAAAAGGAAGAGAGAGGGAGGAAGGGAGGGCCCCCCCCCCCCCCCCCCCCACAAGCTGCCGCGCGGCACACCCGAGAGGGAGAGAGAAAGGGAGAGGAGGAGAGAGGGAGGGAGGGGGCCTTATCAATAACGGCCTGTCTTTTTTTTCTTTCTCTCTCTCTCTCTCTCTCTCTCTCTCTCTCTCTCTCTCTCTCTCTCTCTCTCTCTCTCTCTCTCTCTCTCTCTCTCTCTCTCTGTCTACCAGTCGCAGACTGTGTGGACTGACTGTCACTCAAAGTACTTATGGGCGGAGCCAGGCCATAACAGCCTGAAATCTTGAAGCTGAAAAATGATGGTTTTGAGTACTTGATTAGAAATATAAAACAATGCCTTTTTTTTTTTTTAACCTTACAGATGTCTTCAATAGACTCACAGGAATTGTGTAAAGTTGCCCAAATAGTGCTAGGAATAGCAACGCATGTCCCCTTTAAAAGATCTCCCTGTGCCTTGGGGGGAGGGGTGTAAGGAGGAGGGGGTAGGTGGGTGGTTGGGTGGGTTATTATAAAATGCATGCATGTCTGTCTGGTTTTAAATGTTAAGACTGAGGAGATGGTGTTTGACCCCAGAGGTGTTGGGGACCACAGGCCTGTGTGAGAAGTGGGTTTAGGAACACAGCACAATCGCTGAACACAGGAGAGGAGAATGGAGCGTTTCAAGGGGTTTTAATTGTATTTCCCAAGCAGACAGCAGTACAATAGGAATGTGCAATAGAACAGGGTTAGAATGGTCTTGGGGGGGTGAGGATAGATGTACTGCGGCTGCAGCTGTGGGCAGAGGACACAGGTCTGTGTCTGGAGAGAGAGCAAGAGCACCTCTTGCGTAGCATGGGATGTCCAGGCAGGACGGCGCACTGGAACGGGGATCCTGGGGCACACGAGAGACGGATTAGAGCAAGGAATACACAAGAGCAGGTTTAGCAGAGCTTCAGGCCGAGACGTCGTACCTAGGTAGTGATGTTTTACACCACGACGACAGTAGAAGTAGGATCCTCATCAACGGGGGATGGGATACAGCTGTGAGGAGTGAGGTGCCTGACAGCATGTGAATCAGAGGGATGAGGTGCAGCTGGGCAGGGTGACGGGAAGTGAAGGGATGCTGGCCATATAAGGGTGTGAGGCTTCCGTGGAGGAAGAGAGGATGAGGAGGAGTGTGTGGTGGATGGAAAGGGGGATGAAGAGGAGTGTGTGGTGAATGTAAGGGGAAAAGGAGGGGGAGTGAAGTACGCTCGTGCTGTGACTATGACAGGACCCCCCCCTCTACGGGCGCATCCCGGCGGCTCAGGCTTGTCAGGGTTGGTCCGATGGAAATCCCGGACGAGGTCTGGGTCCAGGATCATCTGTCGGGAGATCCAGCTTCGCTCCTCCGGGCCATAGCCCTCCCAGTCGACCAGGTACTGGTAGCCGCGGCCGCGGCGCCGCACTCCCAGCAACTCCTGGTCGATGACCAGCGGAGGAGGAGGCTCCGGAGCAGGGGGAGACAGGGGACTGGAGACCACCGGCTTTAGCTGGGAGACATGGAAGGAGGGGTGAATCCGCATATGGGAGGGGAGCTGGAGTCTGACGACAGAGGGATTGATGAGGGACAGGATTTTGTAGGGACCAACGAAACAGGGGTTTGTTTACGCGAAACGGATTTGAGCGGCAGGTCCCGAGACGAGAGCCATACCATCTGACCTGGTTGATAGTTGGGAGCCGGGGTCCGGTGGCGGTCGACGAAGCGACGGTTCTGGTCCATAGAGCGGAGAAGCGCGGCCCTTGTGTCCTCCCAAATTCTCCTGCAGCGGCGGAGGTGGTCCTGCACCGATGGAACAGCGATCTGCTCCTCCTGGGCAGGGAACAGCGGGGGTTGGTAGCCCAAAGAGGACTCAAAGGGGGACTGACCTGTGGCCGCTGAAGACAGGGAATTGTGGGTGTATTCGATCCACGGCAGGAAGGTGCTCCAGCCGGAGGGGTCCCGGGCTGTCACGCAGCGGAGGGCGGATCCTAGGTCCTGGTTGGCCCGCTCCGACTGGCCGTTGGTCTGCGGGTGGTACCCGGAGGAGAGGCTGACCGTGGCCCCCAAGGCCCGACAGAAAGCCCTCCAGACCTGGGAGATGAATTGAAGTCCAGGGCGACGTGCGACCAGGGCCGACCGGGAACAGGGAGTGGACGAAGGAGCCCGGCGGGCGGTCGATGGGAGGCCTTTGCACGAGCACAGACGGTGCATGCCAGGACAAAGGCGCGGGTGTCCTCTCTCATGGAGACCCACCAGAAGTGCCGTTTCAGCAGGGACAGGGTACGGTCGATCCCAGGGTGGCAGGCGAACCGGGAAGCGTGAACCCACTGGAGCACCTGGAAGCGGACAAGGTCAGGGACAAAGGGTGAGGGGTGCCGTGACCCGGCTGTAGTTCCTGATGAAGCGCAGATAGAAGTTGGCAAACCCCAGGAAGCGTTGGAGCTGCTTGACGTTGGTGGGACGGGGCCAGTCGGACACCGCTTTGATCTTCTCGGGGTCCGCCCGGATCTTGCCGCCCTCAATGATGTAGCCGAGGAAGCCGATGGAGAAGACGTGGAACTCACACTTCTCCGCCTTGACGAACAGCTTATTCTCCAGAAGACGCTGGAGGACCCGGCGGACGTGCTGGACATGCTCCTCCATGGAGCGGGAAAAAATCAGAATGTCATCCAAATAAACAAAAACGGAGCGGTTGAGTACATCGCGGAGAACGTCATTGACGAGGGCCTGAAAGACAGCAGGGCTGTTGGTCAGTCCAAAGGGCATTACCTTGTACTCGAAGTGGTCGAGTGGTGTCTTAAAGGCCGTCTTCCATTCGTCTCCTTCCCGGATGCGGACAAGGTGATAGGCGTTCCTGAGGTCCAGCTTTGTGAAGATGGTGGCACCTTGCAGGGGCTCAAAAGCAGAGTCAATTAAAGGCAGGGGGTACTTGTTTTTGACTGTGATATTGTTGAGACCCCGCTAGTCGATACAGGGGCGAAGGGAACGATCCTTCTTGGAAACGAAGAAGAATCCTGCGCCGACAGGAGAGGAGGAGGGAGTGATAATGCCTGAGGCCAAGGACTCGTGGACGTACTTCTCCATCGACTCCCTCTCTGGGCGTGAGAGGTTGAACAGGCGACTAGCAAGGAGTGGCGCTCCTGGGAGTAAATCAATAGCACAGTCGTATTGGCGATGGGGAGGCAGGGAGAGAGCCTGTTGTTTGCTAAATACCGCCTTTAAGTCATGGTAGACAGGAGGAATAGCAGACAGGTCAATGGTTTCGTTGGGGAGGTGAGAACCAGCGACCCCTAGTGGCGGCCGAGCTGATTGTAGGCAAGCAATGTGACAGTGAGTGCTCCAGCTGGTCACTAAGCCGGTAGGCCAGTTGATGACGGGGTTGTGTAATTTGAGCCAAGGCATGCCAAGGACAATGGGATTGTGGGGAGAGCTGGTAACATGAAAATGAATATTCTCGCTATGATTTTCAGATAACAGGAGGCGGAGGGGTACGGTGTGGCGAGTTATTCGCGTGAGCAGTTTTCCGTTTAACCCGCGGGCGTCACAGGGTATCGGCAGGGTATCAATGTGTTTTAGTGTCTAAATACCATATTGGCGGATTGCTCTGATTCAGCTCAGATAATTTCCTGCTCCAGTAAATTAGGCCATCCTGATTTGAAGGCCTGCGTGACGTTACTCAGGTTCTGGGTAGCAGACAGTGATGTGAATGGCTCTGTGGTTGTAGCTAATGCCCGCCCACAATCTACCTAGACTGACTGTACACAGCGGGTGGAAACCACTTCCTCATACTCTGCATGCACTCTGGAGGGAGAGAGAGAGAGAGAGAGATAGAGAGCATTCGGGAGCACTTGGGGGGGGGGGGGGGGGGGGGGACCTGCCGCGCGGCACACACCTCCGAACGGGAGAGTGAGGGAGGGAAAAAAAGGAAGAGAGAGGGAGGAAGGGAGGGCCCCCCCCCCCCCCACAAGCTGCCGCGCGGCACACCCGAGAGGGAGAGAGAAAGGGAGAGGAGGAGAGAGGGAGGGAGGGGGCCTTATCAATAACGGCCTGTCTTTTTTTTCTTTCTCTCTCTCTCTCTCTCTCTCTCTCTCTCTCTCTCTCTCTCTCTCTCTCTCTCTCTCTCTCTCTCTCTCTCTCTCTCTGTCTACCAGTCGCAGACTGTGTGGACTGACTGTCACTCAAAGTGCTTATGGGCGGAGCCAGGCCATAACAGCCTGAAATCTTGAAGCTGAAAAATGATGGTTTTGAGTACTTGATTAGAAATATAAAACAATGCCTTTTTTTTTTTTTAACCTTACAGATGTCTTCAATAGACTCACAGGAATTGTGTAAAGTTGCCCAAATAGTGCTAGGAATAGCAACGCATGTCCCCTTTAAAAGATCTCCCTGTGCCTTGGGGGGAGGGGTGTAAGGAGGAGGGGGTAGGTGGGTGGTTGGGTGGGTTATTATAAAATGCATGCATGTCTGTCTGGTTTTAAATGTTAAGACTGAGGAGATGGTGTTTGACCCCAGAGGTGTTGGGGACCACAGGCCTGTGTGAGAAGTGGGTTTAGGAACACAGCACAATCGCTGAACACAGGAGAGGAGAATGGAGCGTTTCAAGGGGTTTTAATTGTATTTCCCAAGCAGACAGCAGTACAATAGGAATGTGCAATAGAACAGGGTTAGAATGGTCTTGGGGGGGTGAGGATAGATGTACTGCGGCTGCAGCTGTGGGCAGAGGACACAGGTCTGTGTCTGGAGAGAGAGCAAGAGCACCTCTTGCGTAGCATGGGATGTCCAGGCAGGACGGCGCACTGGAACGGGGATCCTGGGGCACACGAGAGACGGATTAGAGCAAGGAATACACAAGAGCAGGTTTAGCAGAGCTTCAGGCCGAGACGTCGTACCTAGGTAGTGATGTTTTACACCACGACGACAGTAGAAGTAGGATCCTCATCAACGGGGGATGGGATACAGCTGTGAGGAGTGAGGTGCCTGACAGCATGTGAATCAGAGGGATGAGGTGCAGCTGGGCAGGGTGACGGGAAGTGAAGGGATGCTGGCCATATAAGGGTGTGAGGCTTCCGTGGAGGAAGAGAGGATGAGGAGGAGTGTGTGGTGGATGGAAAGGGGGATGAAGAGGAGTGTGTGGTGAATGTAAGGGGAAAAGGAGGGGGAGTGAAGTACGCTCGTGCTGTGACTATGACAGGACCCCCCCCTCTACGGGCGCATCCCGGCGGCTCAGGCTTGTCAGGGTTGGTCCGATGGAAATCCCGGACGAGGTCTGGGTCCAGGATCATCTGTCGGGAGATCCAGCTTCGCTCCTCCGGGCCATAGCCCTCCCAGTCGACCAGGTACTGGTAGCCGCGGCCGCGGCGCCGCACTCCCAGCAACTCCTGGTCGATGACCAGCGGAGGAGGAGGCTCCGGAGCAGGGGGAGACAGGGGACTGGAGACCACCGGCTTTAGCTGGGAGACATGGAAGGAGGGGTGAATCCGCATATGGGAGGGGAGCTGGAGTCTGACGACAGAGGGATTGATGAGGGACAGGATTTTGTAGGGACCAACGAAACAGGGGTTTGTTTACGCGAAACGGATTTGAGCGGCAGGTCCCGAGACGAGAGCCATACCATCTGACCTGGTTGATAGTTGGGAGCCGGGGTCCGGTGGCGGTCGACGAAGCGACGGTTCTGGTCCATAGAGCGGAGAAGCGCGGCCCTTGTGTCCTCCCAAATTCTCCTGCAGCGGCGGAGGTGGTCCTGCACCGATGGAACAGCGATCTGCTCCTCCTGGGCAGGGAACAGCGGGGGTTGGTAGCCCAAAGAGGACTCAAAGGGGGACTGACCTGTGGCCGCTGAAGACAGGGAATTGTGGGTGTATTCGATCCACGGCAGGAAGGTGCTCCAGCCGGAGGGGTCCCGGGCTGTCACGCAGCGGAGGGCGGATCCTAGGTCCTGGTTGGCCCGCTCCGACTGGCCGTTGGTCTGCGGGTGGTACCCGGAGGAGAGGCTGACCGTGGCCCCCAAGGCCCGACAGAAAGCCCTCCAGACCTGGGAGATGAATTGAAGTCCAGGGCGACGTGCGACCAGGGCCGACCGGGAACAGGGAGCGGACGAAGGAGCCCGGCGGGCGGTCGATGGGAGGCCTTTGCACGAGCACAGACGGTGCATGCCAGGACAAAGGCGCGGGTGTCCTCTCTCATGGAGACCCACCAGAAGTGCCGTTTCAGCAGGGACAGGGTACGGTCGATCCCAGGGTGGCAGGCGAACCGGGAAGCGTGAACCCACTGGAGCACCTGGAAGCGGACAAGGTCAGGGACAAAGGGTGAGGGGTGCCGTGACCCGGCTGTAGTTCCTGATGAAGCGCAGATAGAAGTTGGCAAACCCCAGGAAGCGTTGGAGCTGCTTGACGTTGGTGGGACGGGGCCAGTCGGACACCGCTTTGATCTTCTCGGGGTCCGCCCGGATCTTGCCGCCCTCAATGATGTAGCCGAGGAAGCCGATGGAGAAGACGTGGAACTCACACTTCTCCGCCTTGACGAACAGCTTATTCTCCAGAAGACGCTGGAGGACCCGGCGGACGTGCTGGACATGCTCCTCCATGGAGCGGGAAAAAATCAGAATGTCATCCAAATAAACAAAAACGGAGCGGTTGAGTACATCGCGGAGAACGTCATTGACGAGGGCCTGAAAGACAGCAGGGCTGTTGGTCAGTCCAAAGGGCATTACCTTGTACTCGAAGTGGTCGAGTGGTGTCTTAAAGGCCGTCTTCCATTCGTCTCCTTCCCGGATGCGGACAAGGTGATAGGCGTTCCTGAGGTCCAGCTTTGTGAAGATGGTGGCACCTTGCAGGGGCTCAAAAGCAGAGTCAATTAAAGGCAGGGGGTACTTGTTTTTGACTGTGATATTGTTGAGACCCCGCTAGTCGATACAGGGGCGAAGGGAACGATCCTTCTTGGAAACGAAGAAGAATCCTGCGCCGACAGGAGAGGAGGAGGGAGTGATAATGCCTGAGGCCAAGGACTCGTGGACGTACTTCTCCATCGACTCCCTCTCTGGGCGTGAGAGGTTGAACAGGCGACTAGCAAGGAGTGGCGCTCCTGGGAGTAAATCAATAGCACAGTCGTATTGGCGATGGGGAGGCAGGGAGAGAGCCTGTTGTTTGCTAAATACCGCCTTTAAGTCATGGTAGACAGGAGGAATAGCAGACAGGTCAATGGTTTCGTTGGGGAGGTGAGAACCAGCGACCCCTAGTGGCGGCCGAGCTGATTGTAGGCAAGCAATGTGACAGTGAGTGCTCCAGCTGGTCACTAAGCCGGTAGGCCAGTTGATGACGGGGTTGTGTAATTTGAGCCAAGGCATGCCAAGGACAATGGGATTGTGGGGAGAGCTGGTAACATGAAAATGAATATTCTCGCTATGATTTTCAGATAACAGGAGGCGGAGGGGTACGGTGTGGCGAGTTATTCGCGTGAGCAGTTTTCCGTTTAACCCGCGGGCGTCACAGGGTATCGGCAGGGCGTCCGTAGGGATGTGATAGCGGGAGACTACCCCAGCGTCGATGAGGTTCTCGTCGGCCCCTGAGTCGACCAGGGCGGACAGCGGGAGTGATTGGCCATTGAGACACAGCGTGGCGCTGAATAGCATGTTTGGACCGGAGCTGGGAGTGATATCAAGACTCAAACAGACGCCCAGCGTTACTGTCAAGCTCCGTCGTTTGGACGAAGCGAGCATGAGACAACGGAGTGACCTAGTTGGCCGCAGTATAGGCATGCCCCCGTAGCGAGCCTGTGACGGCGTTCGTTGGGGGGAGGCGTGAGCGGTCTAGGTCCATGGGCTCGGGGGAACTACTTTCAGCGCGGACGGCGCGGTGACAGCGAGTCGGGCAGGGTATAGGTGGACGAGCGGTGCTAGCCTTCTCTCGACGACGTTCACGGAGACGCATGTCCAGTTCCCTGGCCAAATGGATTAGCTCGTTTAGGGAGTTTGGTCTCTCTTTGGACGCAAGTTCGTCTTTTAAAAACGTCGCTCAGGCCTTGGCGGAAAGCGCCTCGCAGTGGCATGTCCCCCCAGTCGGAGCCGGCTGCCAGGATGTGAAATTCGATAGCGTATTCGCTCACACTGCGACTTCCTTGGCGGATCGTAAACAAGCCGGAGGCTCTATCCGAGCCACCTGGAGGGTGGTCAAAGACTTTGCGCATGTCGTCGATATACGCGGAGTATGACTCGCAGAGGGGAGAATTATTGAAGTGGAGAGCGGTGGCCCATTCCAGCGCAGCACCCGTGAGCAGGGCCGACAGGTAAGCTACCTTAGACCTATCGCTGTGAAATGTGTGTGATTGTTGTCCGAAAACTAGCGAGCACTGGAAGATAAAAGCTCTGCATTTGGAGACGCTTCCGTCATAACGCTCCGGCGCGGGGACATGAGGCTCCCTGTGCGGGGGAATCGCACCAGTGGGGGGAGAGGCTGGTGGAGCTTGCTGAGCCGCGACGTATGCCTCAAAACGGTCGTATTGTCTTTCTCGCTCCGCGGAGCAGAGTGCGAGAGCGGCAAGCTGAGCAGTGACGGTTTCTATGGAGAGGGCGAGTTGGTCTACTCGAGCGGCCTGGCCGTTGATTATACTTACGGACTGCTTTTGAAATCTCCTCCATTCCTCGATCTCGTGTGCAGCTGGTTCTGTCATTTTGGTCGTGAGAAGTGGGTTTAGGAACACAGCCCAATCGCTGAACACAGGAGAGGAGAATGGAGCGTTTCAAGGGGTTTTAATTGTATTTCCCAAGCAGACAGCAGTACAATAGGAATGTGCAATAGAACAGGGTTAAAATGTTCTTGGGGGGGGGTGAGGATAGATGTACTGCGGCTGCAGCTGTGGGCAGAGGACACAGGTCTGTGTCTGGAGAGAGAGCAAGAGCACCTCTTGCGTAGCATGGGACGTCCATGCAGGACGGCGCACTGGAACGGGGATCCTGGGGCACAAGAGAGACGGATTAGAGCAAGGAATACACAAGAGCAGGTTTAGCAGAGCTTCAGGCCGAGACGTCGTACCTAGGTAGTGATGTTTTACACCACGACGACTTCTGGTCAGCGTCGTTGAGTAGAAGTAGGATCCTCATCAACGGGGGATGGGATACAGCTGTGAGGAGTGAGGTGCCTGACAGCGTGTGAATCAGAGGGATGAGGTGCAGCTGGGCTGGGTGACGGGAAGTGAAGGGATGCTGGCCATATAAGGGTGTGAGGCTTCCGTGGAGGAAGAGAGGATGAGGAGGAGTGCGTGGTGGATGGAAAGGGGGATGAAGAGGAGTGTGTGGTGAACGTGAGGGGAAAAGGAGGGGGAGTGAAGTACGCTTGTGCTGTGACTATGACAGCCTGTGGTCATCCACACACAGTCCATCTTGCAGGTCTCTTCATATAAATATCTTGGGATTTTTGTCCATAACATACTAACCTGGAACACCCATGTAGATAGCCTGTGTAGCAGACTACAACAACGACTGCACTTTCTACGTCGCCTTAGAGTGCATGGTGTATGTTCTGAAGGGCCAGATTAACACTGAGAATCTACGTTTATTATTTTATATAACTTGTATATTATTTATATATATAAGCTATATACCTTTAAGCCTCCGTTTGAATCATAGCATTATTCGCTTTCCTCATTGGACACCGCCCTTGACACTGGCGGCGCCAGCAGTCGCGCCCCCCAGACAAGTTCAAAGACGTGTCCGGGCAAGTTGAGACATGCCCTTGGCCAGCGCATTGATTCCGGACAAGTGATTCGGTTGCGCTCTAGAAATCACTCTGAGTATATATATTGTGGAAGGCGCAGCAGCCATAGTGTGTGCAGCAGTAACGAGAAGCGCGTGAACCTTGGTGAAGTGAAGTGCGAACCTAACCTAGCAAGCAAGTGTGTGTGAACTTAACGTAACGAGTATCAGAACACGAGGTGAAGTGTGAAGTAACCTAACTGCAGAACGATTGGACATGTGAGCAGTGGAAGCCTACCCGCGGTGTATCGTTACGGATAGCTAGTAGCTCCTTAGATACGACCCTGATATTGTAGAACCATTGTTGGTGTATTATAGTGAATTGTGTAAGCGAAGTACCGTGGAGAAGAGCATAGTTAATACCATTGGCGTTTGGATTTAACTACACCTGAAGACCTGCATCGGGCTAGCTTCGAGGACGAAGCTAGCTAGCTATCATCACTGCCGTCGGGCTTTGGATTAAGAGCTATTACCCTGCCATCGGGCACTTGGATTACAAAGACTGGATCCGTACGAGACCCCTTTTCTTCAGTGACCAGCAGGAGTATCCGACTATTCTTCAATTCCTCTGGAGCTTACCACTCCGTGGGGGAAATCACCAGTCTCCAGCTATACCCCTCGCTTGCCCTGTATCGCCATCTCACTCCATGCAGCGTTCCGGTCGAGTATTCTTAACCTAGGAATTATTCATTCCCACTGACTTTGATACTCTGACATTCTACTATCATTTCGCCATAAAAGAGCAACGTACTAATGCAGTTGTATATTGATATTGCTATTAAAATACTGTAAACGTGATCTCTTTGTCCCCGTGCCGTCTATTGAGTGTCTGCCATATTTACCTAACTGTACTGTCTGGCAAGTAATAATATTTAGTAGTGGTTTAATCTAAACAATCTTTAATACAGTCAGGGTTTTGTAACCCCTCAGTTACAATTGGTCCTTCGAGCCGGATGGTATCAGTAATAATAATCATATTAATAATAATATGGCCAGCGGCGGACACTCTCCAAACGGCTCTCCCACACTAGAGCGCCCTAGGCGCCAGCGTCAGCCCCCTCCCCACTTGGAGAGCTATGCTGTAGATCTACCTCCTAGCTTATCTAAAAGGACGTTAAGCACGGATGAAATTAGTAGCTTAAGTATGCCCATCCTTATCGACCTGTCAGCCCCACTGGTAGAGACCCAAGCTGGTTTAAGTGAAACTGACTTAGCTCACGGGGGGACAAGCGGGACATGACTTGACTATGCCCATAGACCACCGCGCCCCCGAGATGGACCTCGGAGCGCAAGAAGATAAAGACCGCGCCCCCGAGATGGACCTCGGAGCGCAAGAGGATAAAGAATGCACCCCCGAGATGGACCTCGGCGCGCACCGGAGAAAAGAGTACAGCGCCCCCGAGATGGACCTCGGAGCGCGTAAAGAGACCAGGTCATCGCCAAGCCCTGCCAACTCCAGATCACCATCATCAGCGTCATCCCCAAGCGAGGCCGACCAGAGGCTAGCGCAAGTCCTGATCGCCATGCTGACAGCTTCAACCGAAAGAGACCGCCTCCAGGGTGAGCGTGACAGCCTCCAGGCGCAACGAGAGAGTGAGCGCGAACATCTCAGACTGGAAGAGAGTCGCCTCCAGGCTGACGCCGCGATGACCATCAGACTGGAAGAGAGGCGCCTCCAGGCTGAAGAAAACATGGAGCGAGACCGCGCCAATGCGCAATGCGAGGCACAGCGCGACGCAGCCAATGCCCAGCGCGAGGCGGAGCGAGACCGTCTACAAGCACAAATGATGGAGCAAGCGCTCCAGAGGGTGACACCCCACTCCTCCACCCGGAGCTCCCGGAGATCATCACGACAAGGGTCGAGGGCACCTTCCCCTCCCCGACCAATCTACACGGGACCCAGCCTACGGGAAGAACCTGCTTACGTTGCAGAGAAGCTAACCAAGCGATTACAAAGCCTAGCGGAGGACGAGGGAGGACAGAAAGCCCACACGCACGAACCCATCTCAGACCAGGAGGAACAGTGCAGCCCCGATCTCAGCCCCGACACGCTGCGTTACGAACCCCCAACCCGTCCCAGGGGGGAGTTTGAGCAACAGACAGCACCGAGGAACAGTACCTGGGGGCCCGGCCTCTGGTTCCCACCCAGCACGAACCCACGACCCCACGTACGGGGAGACTCGCCAAGGAGGCCTCTCCCCCTACGCTCATCAGTGTCACAGCCATCCATGGCATCCTACATTGGGACACCCACATTCCCGGACTTCACGCGAGAAGACAGAGCGCAGTATACCGAACTGCGCATGTGCCTAGAGACAATTATGTCCGGAGTACAGGACGAGTCCTACAAGTATGCCATCCTCCTTAAGCACCTCAAGGTAACCAGAGCGCACAACATAGCGCTGGCATACTCCAACTCACAGACTCCCTATTCTGATGCCCTGGTGGCCCTCGACGCACGTTATGGACGTACATGGGACTATGTCATTCAGGAGATACGTGAGATTGAACGTCTCCCCCCGGCTAGAGACAACCGAGCCCTGGACGACCTATCCGTCAAAGTACAATCCCTGGTAGGGATGCTCGGATCCCAACGAGAGAAGGGGATGTACGAGTTGTACGCCAACTCCAACGTGGAGCGTATATTGGAGAAGCTCCCCCCATTCCGCCAAGAACGTTTCCGGCGGCAACGGAACTATCGTGACCCGAATGGCCCAGAACAGACACTTCTGGACCTTGCTGACTTCCTAGCCAGGGAGGTTAGCAGCCTAAGAATAGACACCTTCGCATTGGGGTGGCTCGAACATTAAAGAGGGACCGAGAAGGTTTAAAGACCAAAGCAGGCCCATCACCGTGATGCACCAGGCCGAGGCGGTGTCACGGCAGACGAGTCACAACCCCCACGCCAAGGAGAAATGGAAGGTTGCCTGTCAATACTGCGACAGTGAACACTGGCTGTCACAGTGCGACGACTTCAAGAGACTGACCACAGCCGAAGTAAGTCAGTGGCTTAAAGACAACCGCCGCTGCTTCCGCTGCGCGCGCGGCCACATGGCAGCAGAATGCCGCCTTAAGAAGAAGTGTGGCAAGTGTGACGGCGCCCACCTCGAAGTACTGCACGAGAGCAATAAACGCCCACCAGGAGACCAAAGTAGGCCCATCACAGTGATGTACCAGGCCGAGTCGGTGTCACCACAGACCAGTCTTGACCCCCCCCCCCTGGTGTACTGACTGCCGCAGCGGACACTGGGAGTCACGGTGCTACGCGTACCAGGCCGAGTCGGTGTCACCACAGACGAGTCACAACTCCCCCGCCACAGAGGAATGGAATATTTATCTAACACAGAAGAGTCACAACCCCCCCGCCAAAGAGGAATGGAAGATCGCATGTTATTACTGCAACAGAGGACACTGGCTGGCACAGTGCGACGCATTCAAGGGACTGACCATCGCCGAAATGGATCAGTGGATTGAGGCTGACCCCCCAGACGCCACTTACCGTGAATCGCTGTGCGAGGCCCCCAAGCGAAGATTAGCTCTACAAGGCAACTCACCAACAGAAGTGCTCCACATCGACCCCGCGTATAGTGGGAGCCCCAGAGTGCTCATCAAGATAGTACGAGTACTCCTCAGCCACGGAGACAAGGTACTCGACACCTACGCCGTCCTCGACGACGGGTCGGAGAAGACACTCCTCCTCGCCTCCGCCGCGACCCAGTTGGACCTGCGGGGCCCAGAGGAGACGATAACCCTCCGTACCATCAGTCGAGACTTAAAGACAATAAAGGGTGAAAACGTCTCGTTCACCATTGCTGCGATCGACCACCCTGAGAAGCGGTACAGCATCAGCAAGGCGCTCATGAGCGACGACATAGGTTTGTCACGCTACGACTACCCCATCCCACAGCTGATGGAGAAGTACGACCACCTACGCCTACTGCCCATACCGCTCATCAGCGGAGCTACGCCGACCCTACTCATTGGCTCCGACCACGCGGACCTCATTGTCCCAACCAAGGCGGCCCACATCGGACCCAAAGGATGCCCAGCCGCAGTTAAGACCCGACTGGGGTGGACGCTCCAGGGCCCCCTCTACGGACCTGCCAGCCAACCAACGACCACACGCTGCCTTTACACCAAGGTGAGCGACACAGACAACACTCTCTTACAGCCCGTTGAGAGGCGATGGACACTAGACGCGATGCCATTCAATACCGAACGCAAGATGGTTCGGCCCAAAGAGGACAAGTACGCCATCGCTCTACTAGATCAGAAGACTACGAGAGTCAAGGTCGACGGAGTGTTCAGATACGCAACCCCACTCTTGAAGCGGGCGAAGAGGCCGGTGAGAGAACCGTGGGCCAAGGAGCAGGGCTGGGAAGACCCCATACCCGAGTACCTAGCTACCCCATGGAGAGAGTGGGAGGGTGAACTTATCTCACTCCGCGAGGCGGCCATCCCGCGGAGTCACTTCCCCCCTACCGTGCGACTGGAGAAGTGTCAGACAGACCTGCACGTCTTCAGCGACGCCTCAGAAGTGGCGTACGGAACAGTGGCCTACCTGAGGGCTCAAGAAGAGGGAGTTCTGAACTCCACGCCCCTCAGCTACGCTCCAAGCGACGTAGCTGACATCGAACCCATCACCCCAAACCACCTCTTGATGGGGCGGCCGGACCCGGCCCTTCCTCAGGCGGTGTACAGACAGGACGAGATGAACGGACAGAGAATGTGGAGACACAGCCAAGTGCTGATCGACCAGTCTTGGGCCGCTTCCTCCTACACTACCTACCCTCCCTTCCAGCCCGTCAGAAGTGGGTTAAAGACAGGGACAACCTGACAGTGAATACCGTCGTAATGATGGTGGACCAGTCACTACCCCGAGCTACGTGGCCGGCCGGCCGTGTGAGCAGAGTGATTACTGGTTCCGATGGGAAGGTCAGAGCGGCAAAAGTCATCGTCCAAGGGCGGACCTACACCAGACCTGTAGCTAAGTTGATAGAGCTGCCGGAGATCCCTGACTCCCCTGACGATGACCATGACCCACTGACTTTGTAGATTGTTCCAACTCCTCATAACACAGTATGGAGAAGTTGACTGGACATTAATATTAATCTGTGCCCATTTATTTACTAATTAGGTGCGGACTAATTAGGAGGGCCAGATTAACACTGAGAATCTACGTTTATTATTTTATATAACTTGTATATTATTTATATATATAAGCTATATACCTTTAAGCCTCCATTTGAATCATAGCATTATTCGCTTTCCTCATTGGACACCGCCCTTGACACTGGCGGCGCCAGCAGTCGCGCCCCCCAGACAAGTTCAAAGACGTGTCCGGGCAAGTTGAGACATGCCCTTGGCCAGCGCATTGATTCCGGACAAGTGATTCGGTTGCGCTCTAGAAATCACTCTGAGTATATATATTGTGGAAGGCGCAGCAGCCGTAGTGTGTGCAGCAGTAACGAGAAGCGCATGAACCTTGGTGAAGTGAAGTGCGAACCTAACCTAGCAAGCAAGTGTGTGTGAACTTAACGTAACGAGTATCAGAACACGAGGTGAAGTGTGAAGTAACCTAACCGCAGAACGATTGGACATGTGAGCAGTGGAAGCCTACCCGCGGGGTATCGTTACGGATAGCTAGTAGCTCCTTAGATACGACCCTGATATTGTAGAACCATTGTTGGTGTATTATAGTGAATTGTGTAAGCGAAGTACCGTGGAGAAGAGCATAGTTAATACCATTGGCGTTTGGATTTAACTACACCTGAAGACCTGCATCGGGCTAGCTTCGAGGACGAAGCTAGCTAGCTATCATCACTGCCGTCAGGCTTTGGATTAAGAGCTATTACCCTGCCATCGGGCACTTGGATTACAAAGACTGGATCCGTACGAGACCCCTTTTCTTCAGTGACCAGCAGGAGTATCCGACTATTCTTCAATTCCTCTGGAGCTTACCACTCCGTGGGGGAAATCACCAGTCTCCAGCTATACCCCTCGCTTGCCCTGTATCGCCATCTCACTCCATGCAGCGTTCCGGTCGAGTATTCTTAACCTAGGAATTATTCATTCCCACTGACTTTGATACTCTGACATTCTACTATCATTTCGCCATAAAAGAGCAACGTACTAATGCAGTTGTATATTGATATTGCTATTAAAATACTGTAAACGTGATCTCTTTGTCCCCGTGCCGTCTATTGAGTGTCTGCCATATTTACCTAACTGTACTGTCTGGCAAGTAATAATATTTAGTAGTGGTTTAATCTAAACAATCTTTAATACAGTCAGGGTTTTGTAACCCCTCAGTTACAATGTAGATACAAAATGTATACTTTTCTACCAATCTGTATTAGAGAGTCTCATCAGATACCGTATTACAGCTTGGTTTGGTAACCTGTCTGTACAATTAAAGTTCAAACTGGTCCGTCTGATGCAGACTGCATGGAAGATCATAGGGGTGAAAGGTCACCCATCCCTGCAGTCTATTTTTGAACAAGCCAATAGAAGGCAAGCCAATAGAATAGTCTCGGACCCCTCCCATTTCTTACATGCCGAGTATGAGCTACTGCCCTCTGGGAGGAGGTTTAGAGTTCCACGCTCTAGACTAAATAGGTTTAAAAACTCCTTTATTCCGATCTCAGTTAAACTTTTAAATAGTGCCAGATAAAGGTCAACTATCGAATAACTGATATTTGGTTGTTATATTATCGATATTCGATAACCGATATTTTTTTTTTTTTTGTATACTATTATATTATATTATACTAGTATATTTGGGTATACTATTCTAATGTGGTGTTGCCAGACATCCTGCTGTGCAGGTACTTTACTGTATCTTTTATATTGTGTATCTCCTCTGTTTGGAGTCAGTTGTGTTGTGTCATGTCTGTATGTCCCGCTCAAGCCCATGTCCATCCCATCGCCGTTGTGTCCTTGGGCAAGACACTTAACCTACTTGCCTCGTATGAATGTGTATGCATGTGAATGAATGTTGGTGGTGGTCGTAGGCGATGATTATTCGCCACGCTTCCGTGAGTCTGCCTCAGGGCAGCTCTGGCTGCAATTGTAGCTTACCACCACCGGTATGACTGTGTATGAACGAATAATGGACTCTGTGAAGCGCTCTGGGTGTCATGAAGAGCGCTATATAAATCCAAGTCATTATTATTATTATTATTATTATTATTATTATTATTATTATTATTATTATTATTATTATTATTATTATTATTATTATTATTATTATTATTATTATTATTATTATTATTATTATTATTATTATTATTATTATGTAGGCCTATGTGTCTGTGGCTGTAGTGGGTGTAAGCCCAAGACAAATTTCCCAGCTGATGGGACAATAAAGTGACTCTTGACTCTTGATGTGTAACGGGTATGTATTAGGGGTGTAACAATACACACATTTTAACATGCAATAAAAAGTTCAATTTTTTTATTTTTTTTTATCCACTTTTTCTCCCATTTTCTATATTTTCTCCCATCCCAATTTCGTATCATCCAATTCAACCCTCCCCTGTCACGAACGCTGTTTCTTGCCTCCCACAAGCCGGCTGCAATGTGGACTAAGTCATACATAGCACAAGTCCCCTCCGGTACTTGAGGTAACAGCAGTCGCATTTTTTCACCTGCGCAGCTCGATCTCTCAGTGGCGAGGAGTAACGCATGGGAGGCTCACGCTGCCCCCGACACTTCCTGATTCTACTGCGCAGGCGGACCAACCGACCTGTAGGAGTCGCTGTCCACAACGCCCGATCCCCACCCATCAGTTTCCCACCCCCTAATACGGCCAATGTGTATTAGTATGAACGACCAGCTAAACTGAAAGCAATGTGGAGCGCTGGGCTCGAACAGGCGAGCCCAGTGTCTCTGCATTCGTGGCGAGCGCCTTGCCCACTACGCCACGTAGCCGCCCACTTAAAAAGTTCGATTTTGAGGTCACAATTTGTTTCACATTTTGATTCGTTATGCGTTGAAAATTATTCATACCACAGAGCTCCAATTATAGATTATAGGCCTATATATATAATAATTTTTCTTTTTTACAATTTTGATACACTGTTAACCCTTTCTTTTTCTGAATTTTCAATTTCGTTTTTACACCCCTAGTATATGTAATCCCTGTTCTAAAAATGAAAGTAGAATGTTTGAAATTAAATGACAAGAAAGAAAAGACCATCAGGGCGGCTGGGTGGCGCAGCGGACATTGCGCTCGTCACCAACGCAAGAGACGCCGGGTTTGAATCCGGCTGTCAGCGTTGCCTCCGGCTTGGTCCGGCCGTCATACTGGCTCAATTGGCAGAGTCAGCAGGTGGAAGTCGATGGGTGGTAATCTGGACGTTGTGGACAGCGACTCCTACAGGTCGGTTGGGGCGCCTGCACAGCAGAGACAGGAAATGGCGGGGGTAGTGTGAGCCTCCCACATGTTACACCTTGCCAATGAGGTGAAAAGATGTGACAGGCTGCCTCCTCGTGTACCGGAGGGGGACATGTGATGCAAGGCTTCTATCCTCCCTACAACCGACCAGTGGGGGGCATATGCGAGCAACGTTCAAGACAGGGGAGGGGAGCATTGGAAACAGCAAAATTGGTAAAAAAAAATAAAAAATGAAAATAAGGAGAAAAAGTGGATACAAAAAAAGAAAGAGGAGACCATCCATAAACCCTTACCATCTCCAAAGAGCATGAGGATAGCCAGGTCTACAGCTCGCTTCCAGCCCGAGTCCCTCTGGATGGCGATGCCATAGCCAGTGGACGCAAACACCTTCCCGCTGCCGATGGTGACCAGCTTACAGCCCTCGTCTCTGCCCGCCATGTAATTCAGCACTGCCGCGTCATAGATAAAGGCATCCAGTTTACTGAAAAAGAGAAAGGAAGGGACGTGGTGTAACTTGTAAGAAGAAATGGCCACAACATTGGACATTCCCTTGTGGTCCCTTTATATTGCATATCATTGTGTTATGTACTCACTGTGTCATTGTGTTATGTCATCATTGTGTCATTGTGTTATGTCATCATTGTGTCATTGTGTTATGTACTCACTGTATCATTGTGTTATGTCATCATTGTGTCATTGTGTTATGTCCTTACTGTATCATTGTGTTATGTCATCATTGTGTCATTGTGTTATGTCCTTACTGTATCATTGTGTTATGTCCTCACTGTATCATTGTGTTATGTCCTCACTGTATCATTGTGTTATGTCCTCACCGTATCATTGTGTTATGTCCTCACTGTATCATTGTGTTATGTCCTCACTGTGTCATTGTGTTATGTCATCATTGTGTTATTGTGTTATGTCCTCACTGTATCATTGTGTTATGTACTCACTGTATCATTGTGTTATGTCCTCACTGTGTCATTGTGTTATGTCCTCACTGTATGTATCATTGTGTTATGTACTCACTGTATCATTGTGTTATGTCCTCACCGTGTCATTGTGTTATGTCCTCACTGTATCATTGTGTTATGTACTCAATCAACTTAAGTCCACATTATCTCAAATCACTCTGTACCCATTCTGCAATCTGTTAAATAAAGTTTACATCCTTTCATTCTGCTAGCATTAACGTTACTTCGCTGCTAGCCACAATACTATACTGTTATACTGGCATATCCCAATCACGTTAGCACGTAAGCTAACAAAATCGGCGATATTTTTTGTGAGACTAAACTCCGCTCTTGGTGGTCAATTGTGTTGATGTTAGTTTTGTTTCATCAACAAATCATCAACAAATGAGGCAGAACACACAGTGAATGTATCCGTTTTTGTTTATTGCACTTTATTTCTTGCTGAAAAATAAATGCTATGTGGCTAAATGGCTCATGCGAGGTATAAAGATGGTGGCTTTTGAGATTTTGAGCAGGATGTGGAGTGACTCATTTAACCTTTCTGATTGGTTGAAAATGGCCTTCATGTTTGAACTGCATCGCCACCTACTGCTTTGGCATTGTACTACATGTATAAACATCACTCGGTGGTCAGGAGACAAAACGATGTCTAACTTGCCTGCCATTACGTAGCGTTCTGAAAAGCGAAACTGAAACTGAAAACTGAAACGAAAACTGGCCATAGTGTAACCGCAGCCTTAAGCCCACACCAATCTGGGTTCAGAGCCAACCAGCACATTATCAGCCATCTCGTTAGTTACTAATTACGTAATATTGGTTTTAGACAAGAACAAATACTGTGCTGTCCTCTTTATTGATTTGTCAAAAGCCTTTGATACAGTCGATCACCATTTACTCTAAAAAAGATGAGCTACTATTGGTTTGGATAGAAATGCATGTGATTGGTTCCAAGATTATCTGTCAGAGAGACGTCAGTGTGTAGGTTATGCCCAATCGGAGTTTTTATCAAGAACTAAAGGTGTGCCACAAGGTTCAATTCTAGGTCCTGTCCTCTACACTATTTATAATAATGATATTGTGTTTTCGCTGAATGGTTGTCAAGCCCATCTGTATGCAGATAAGATAAGATAAGATATTCCTTTATTGATCCCCTTGGGAAAATTCCGGCATCATGTTGTATATTGTATTGCTGACTCTGTACAACTGGCCATTGAGAACTTACAACTTTCCTTTATTACACCCCAGGAAACTGTTATTCAATTTAAATAGGTTCTTAATTCTAGTAAAACAAAGTTTATGCTGTTTTCTAGAGCCAGAAATATTGAATATAATAGTGTACACATATAAGTGGTTCTAGCATTGAGAGAGTCACTGAATATAAATATCTTGGTGTGTGATGGTGGTGATGTAATGTATAGGCATGCCATGGCCTCAACCCTTAAATCCTTGGACTCTGTATATCACTCTGCCATCGGATTCATCACTAATGATAGATAAGACACTCATCACTGTGTCCTTTATGAGACGGTTGGTTGGCTCTCTCTGATGGAGAGGCACAACAAACACCGGTATTTGTACATTTGTAAGGCCCTTATTGGTAAGCTACTACATCATTATTGGAATGGAATTTTGGAACCTATGGAATCCGTTCTAGTAACTGGTAATTAGTAACTTAAGTTCTGTTGCTCAGAACAGGGTAAATCTGCATTTTTACATGATGCCCCTCTAGCTCATGGAATTAACTCTGACAGTCCTTAAAGCTTGAGATCCTCCCCTCTGTTGCAGAGTTTAAAACCTTGAACTCCAACCTTTGTCAATCAAGTTGTATGTGTTTTTATTGATTTGTTATCCTTGGTCTTTGCCTCGTCTTGTTGTCTCTTTGTTATGATTTTATATGCTGTGTGATTTTACATGCTTATTTTTTTTGTCATTTTTGCTTATGTACACCCAATGTAACTGTAAATGAGGGAAACCTCAGTTGCGTTTCAAGTTTAAATAAAGGTTTGGAATTAAATTAAATTCTATTCCAAAGTGTCACCCGCTATTCTATTCTAAAATGTTACCTGCTATTATATTCTAAAGTGTTACCCCCTATTCTAATCTATTCTAAAGTGTTACTATTCTAATCTATTATAAAGTGTTACCTGCTATTCTATTCTAAAATATTACCTGCTATTCTATTCTAAAGTGTTACCCCCTATTCTATTCTATTCTATTCTATTCTATTCTATTCTATTCTATTCTATTCTATTCTATTCTATTCTATTCTATTCTATTCTATTCTATTTTATTCTATTCTAAAGTGTTACTATTCTAATCTATTCTAAAGTGTTACCTGCTATTCTATTCTATTCTACTCTACTCTATCCATGTCATCCCTTTTTTGTGTGTGTGTGTGATAGCTGATAGACACATTGACATGACAGTCCCCAGCTGGGTGACCAAGCACAATCAAACGGCGCCCCATGGCTATGCTAATCTCTGTGGGCATTTCACTGGTCCAAGCTGCACTTCAATCGGCTCCCCAACCAGGACAACCCAAACCCACTGGTTTCCACAGTTAAACCACTGCTCTGCATTAGTAATTATTTCAGAGTAAGAGAAAACGAAAAGAGGGGAAAAGAGAGAGGGAGGGAAAAAGCAGAGAGAGAGAGAGAGAGAGAGAGAGAGAGAGAGAGAGAGAGAGAGAGAGAATAATATTAGCTAGCTTTCACAGTTACAGTAGATGGAATATTAGCTAGCTTTCACAGCACAACCAGAGGCTGTGCTGCTATTCTGGGCGCCATCGGCAGGCAGATACAGCTGATCCACTGGTTGCCCACCCACACTGCCCTGCCCTCCCAGAACTATCTCTCTCTCTCATCCGCCTTTCTTTTCTCCATATTTCTCCAATAGACAGCCTCTCAACTCCATGGTGCGCTGTTCCCTTCATCCGTTTTTTTTCACCATCTCTCTCAATTCCCTCCAACAACACACAACCCTCAACCTCCATCCTTCCACTCCATGCTCTCCACTTCACTCTCTCCTTCTCCTCTCCCTTCCACCATCTATCCCAACTTTATCCCCCTCCCTCCCTCCCTCCCTCCCTCCCTCCCTCCTCACCCGTTCTTGAGGCTCTGCAAGGCCTCATCTACGTTCTTCTGGTGGAAGCTGGTCATGTAGCCGTGCATGTCCGGGTAGTTGTTGCGGATGTTGCGCTCCGTGCTCCCGTTGGGCACGGTGCCGAACCGGAACGGGGGTGAGAAGTCATTAGGCTTCTGGAACTGTTGGGGGGGGGGGGGGGTTGCCGGAAAAAATGACAGGGGAATGTTTGTTAGTGGGGAACCTACCCTGGGTAAAATAAAGGTTAAACAAACAGACAGGAAAGGACAAGAAAGAGGCAATATCAGACACACACAAAGACAAAGTGGCACCAGACCCTGCATACGCGCTCATACTGGGAGCAAACACACAGTCCTCCCTCCCTCCCTCCCTCCCATCCCTCCCCTCCCTCCCATCCCTGTGAAGTCACACCTTTTTGTCCGACAGGCCAGAAACCTGGTCGACGTACTCCTCCTGGATCATGAAGGCGGCCAGGTTGGCAGTGTAGGAGGCCAGGAAGATGACAGCGAAGAAGGCCCACACCGACACCATGATCTTACTGGTGGTTCCCTTAGGGTTCTGCACTGGCACCGAGTTGTTGAACACCAGGCCCCACAACAGCCACACAGCCTTACCGATGGTGAAGGAGGGACCGCCCGGCTCTGGGAGAGAGTGACGTGTGACAGAGAAAGATGGCAGAAGGATATAGAGAAAGGAATGACGTCATGGACTGTTATACTTGATTCACTTTTCCTTATGACCACTGATGTGAAAAGCACTTGAGTGATGATGACGGTGACAAAGAACAGATTGTTCCACTCATCCCTTTGTGAAGCGCAGGATGAGGTGTGTGTGTGGGGGGGGGGGCTCATTAATGCAAATATATCTAATCAGCCAATCATGTGGCAGCAACTCAATGCAAAAGGTATGCAGACATGGTCAAGAGGTTTAGTCAGAAGTAGAAGAAATGTGATCTGTCACAAAACAGTCACATCTAGAGACCTCAAAACCTACTCTAGCAAGGCCTTTAACCTAGAACTAAATCGTGGGATTTATATAAAGTGTGTTGTTAGATGGCATGCTTTGTAGCACCTCCCTCTGCTTCTAGACACGGAGGCAACTTTATTTTATATATTTTTTTGACCTACTTTTGTATTAACGTTATTTTTTTGACCTACCAGATTTTCAAACATAAACATAAAGACATGGTAGAAATGGTAACAACAGCTGAGGTACACAAAAAACTGAGCGCCCTACAACCTAACAAGGCCACTGGCCATGACAATATCCCCTCCAAATTCCTCAGAGACTTAGCAGCCGCCATTGCCCCAGTCATCACACACATAATAAACCTTTCCATAAAACAGGGACACGTACCCAAAGACTTCAAAATTGCGAGAGAGTAACAAACTATCATTACACCTGGGGAAAACAGAGTCCATTCTCTTCGACCGACGGCTTCTCAGTTACAGTGGGTGACAATATTGTCACAAGGAAAGATGAAATTACATACCTGGGTTCCATCCTAGGGGCAAATCTTTCCTGTGACAAAATGGCGTCCAATGTAATCAAAAAAGTCAACCAACTAACTAGATTCTTGTACCGGATTTCCTCTCTGGTAAACAAGAATACCCTGAAGACTCTGGCAGGAGCACTCATTCAAGGGTACTACGACTATGCCTGCACTTCATGGTACCAAAGCACCTCAAAGGCGCTAAAAACTAAATTACAAACATCACAAAACAAACTGGTCAGACTACTGCTTGACCTTACTCCTAGAACCCACCTCACCCCTGCCCACTTTGATGACCTAGGATGGCTTAGAGTAGACGACAGAGTACAGCAACTTGCAATGGGCCTGGTCTACAAGATACACTACATCACCCAGGTACCCATGTACATGTCAAAATACTTCCCAAAGGTCAGTGAATACCACGACCACAACACCAGAGGGAGTTCCACAAATCATGGCAAACCCAGATTCGGCTCAAACAAGGGACTAAACACATTTCGCAATTATGCCACATCAATGTGGAACGCCCTACCCACAGCTGTAAAGGAATGCGAATCACTACCCACTTTCAAAACCACTCTCAAAGAGCACCTACGGGAGACTGCAATTCTAAACTGGCCCCTGTAAAAGATTTCCACGCACAACAGTTTACAGAGAATGGTGTGAAAAACAAAAACAAAAAAATACAGTGAGTTATGTGGGTAAAACCGCCTTGTTCACGAGAGAGAGGTCAGAGGAGCCAGACTGACTCAAGCTGACAGGAAGGTGACAGTGACTCACCCAACCACGTGTTACAACAGCGGTACGCAGAGGAGCATCCTTGAAAGAACCACACGTCTATAACCTTGAAGTGGAAAGAAGGGCCGCAGCAGCAGAAGACCACACCGCGTTCCACTCCCTGACCTCACAAGACCTAACTAAGTGGTCCCTGAGTGTACGTTACACATCCATCCACACTCAGTGACTCCTGTGACAACCCACTACTACGGGCAACCTCCACCCCCAGTCCCCACCCACCTACACCCCCATGGCCGTATGACAAGGTGACTGGGTGGCAACACTACCTAGAGAGAGGGGAGGGGGTGGGTGTACACATACAGTATAGCAGGCTACAATTATGCTAAGGCTGGAGCAACAGTATAATACAACAGGCTTACTGCCGCTTACATAACCTGGAAAGTCATTAAATAATCACTCACATACACACACACAGAATGTGAATGTTTTTTTTTGTCATTGTAACTGTGTATTATAGGACATTATACATTAACAGTACAGTAGGATACATAACCCTAGCATTAGTCTTAACTACCATGACTTCACACATCTCCCCTTTAGTCCTCCCTAGCAAGGCAGGATGTTATCTTGAGTGGGCTGAAGCGACGGTGGGTTAATGCATTCCGAGTGAAGCAGGGTGAAAAAAAAAGAGAAAAAAACGAGGCAGGAATAGATCGTCATCGGAACGGAACCATTGATTCTGATGAGAAAAATGGATTTGAACGGGGGTTGCCGTAAGATCGAAGAATGAAATTTTTCAATATATATATATACTGTCACAGATAATATATATACTATATATACAGTCACAGATAAAACTATACACACTTCACTCCACTGTATGGAAATGGGAGCAATGAGGCACAGTATAAGTCATCATTTTGGTGAAATAAAGAGTTTGATACCTACAGTAAAAAGGCAAGAGGTTGCTGACACGTTATGTTTCAATGTAGTAATAGTAGTGTGTTCAGAGGAGCAACAGTTGTGACTGGAGGATCAAAGAAAATATCCTCTTTCTAAAGCATTCTGAAGGCTGCCCTTATGGTCCTTGTCAATGATGCTGTTCATTAGCACTAGGGCTTAAGTGATTGTAGATGTAGATAAGCACTCTGGGAACATGGCAAACAGACATTCTAAAGGTATTATTGTCCAAGCTGGTTACTGACAGACAGCGCTGTTTGAAAGGCTCCATTTCAACAAAGCCACTGTGTATTCAGGGCAACAAACTGGATGTGGCATCTCAAGTGGATATGTGTTTCATTGCCACATTTTGTAGGTTGGCTCCGCTGGGTTCTTGGCTACTTAATTAGGCCTTGTCCAGACGAAGACGGATCTTTTTCGTTTTCATTAAAAAACAAAAAAATCCGTAAACACGAAATAGTTTCAAGAAATATGTGCGTCCAAATGAGAACACTGAAAATGCTGAAACGCTGCCGCAAATGTACAAAATAAACGTCTTTCTGGTGTTTTAGACGTCGCTCTTTTATTTTGAAACCCCCCGACCGGAAGTATTATTGTTGTTATCGCTAGTGACTTGTGTCGTCCGGTTCTGTGTTTTTGAGCTAACGCTAATACAAATTGTGGCAGATATCACCCCCCCTCTCATGGATATCATGAGACACACGCCCCAGACACACACACTACAAATACATAGGATAGAGAGAGGTGAGTTGAGTGGAGGTGAGGTTGGAGTTATTGTAGTGAGAGAGATTGTTGTTTTGCGAGGTGAGAGGTAGTGAGAGGAGAGGTGAGGGCGAGAAGGTGTTCATTGTGTACTGGACCCTAGACTGGTTGAGAAACCCCCTTGTGTACTGACCCTGGACCGGACGACTACTCTGAGGTCGCTTTCACACAGGGGCTGTTTGGTCCGGACTATCGGACCAGAATTCGATAGTCCGGTTTTTCGGGTTTGTGTGAATGCGTGTCGAACTCGGTCCGCGGACCAAACACGCGAACTCTGGTCCGCCTGAAAACATAGGTCTCGGTTCGCTTCATCGGACCAAACGCGGACCAAATATAGGAAGTGCTTATTATTACCACTGCGCGCGGCATTCACTGCAAAACAAGCACACTGCATCTATCTATCTATCTATCTATCTATCTATCTATCTATCTATCTATCTATCTATCTATCTATCTATCTATCTATCTATCTATCTATCTATCTATCTATCTATCTATCTATCTATCTATCTATCTATCTATCTATCTATCTATCTATCTATCTATCTATCTATCTATCTATCTATCTATCTATCTATCTATCTATCTATCTATCTATCTATCTATCTATCTATCTATCTATCTATCTATCTATCTATCTATCTATCTATCTATCTATCTATCTATCTATCTATCTATCTATCTATCTATCTATCTATCTATCTATCTATCTATCTATCTATCTATCTATCTATCTATCTATCTATCTATCTATCTATCTATCTATCTATCTATCTATCTATCTATCTATCTATCTATCTATCTATCTATCTATCTATCTATCTATCTATCTATCTATCTATCTATCTATCTATCTATCTATCTATCTATCTATCTATCTATCTATCTATCTATCTATCTATCTATCTATCTATCTATCTATCTATCTATCTATCTATCTATCTATCTATCTATCTATCTATCTATCTATCTATCTATCTATCTATCTATCTATCTATCTATCTATCTATCTATCTATCTATCTATCTATCTATCTATCTATCTATCTATCTATCTATCTATCTATCTATCTATCTATCTATCTATCTATCTATCTATCTATCTATCTATCTATCTATCTATCTATCTATCTATCTATCTATCTATCTATCTATCTATCTATCTATCTATCTATCTATCTATCTATCTATCTATCTATCTATCTATCTATCTATCTATCTATCTATCTATCTATCTATCTATCTATCTATCTATCTATCTATCTATCTATCTATCTATCTATCTATCTATCTATCTATCTATCTATCTATCTATCTATCTATCTATCTATCTATCTATCTATCTATCTATCTATCTATCTATCTATCTATCTATCTATCTATCTATCTATCTATCTATCTATCTATCTATCTATCTATCTATCTATCTATCTATCTATCTATCTATCTATCTATCTATCTATCTATCTATCTATCTATCTATCTATCTATCTATCTATCTATCTATCTATCTATCTATCTATCTATCTATCTATCTATCTATCTATCTATCTATCTATCTATCTATCTATCTATCTATCTATCTATCTATCTATCTATCTATCTATCTATCTATCTATCTATCTATCTATCTATCTATCTATCTATCTATCTATCTATCTATCTATCTATCTATCTATCTATCTATCTATCTATCTATCTATCTATCTATCTATCTATCTATCTATCTATCTATCTATCTATCTATCTATCTATCTATCTATCTATCTATCTATCTATCTATCTATCTATCTATCTATCTATCTATCTATCTATCTATCTATCTATCTATCTATCTATCTATCTATCTATCTATCTATCTATCTATCTATCTATCTATCTATCTATCTATCTATCTATCTATCTATCTATCTATCTATCTATCTATCTATCTATCTATCTATCTATCTATCTATCTATCTATCTATCTATCTATCTATCTATCTATCTATCTATCTATCTATCTATCTATCTATCTATCTATCTATCTATCTATCTATCTATCTATCTATCTATCTATCTATCTATCTATCTATCTATCTATCTATCTATCTATCTATCTATCTATCTATCTATCTATCTATCTATCTATCTATCTATCTATCTATCTATCTATCTATCTATCTATCTATCTATCTATCTATCTATCTATCTATCTATCTATCTATCTATCTATCTATCTATCTATCTATCTATCTATCTATCTATCTATCTATCTATCTATCTATCTATCTATCTATCTATCTATCTATCTATCTATCTATCTATCTATCTATCTATCTATCTATCTATCTATCTATCTATCTATCTATCTATCTATCTATCTATCTATCTATCTATCTATCTATCTATCTATCTATCTATCTATCTATCTATCTATCTATCTATCTATCTATCTATCTATCTATCTATCTATCTATCTATCTATCTATCTATCTATCTATCTATCTATCTATCTATCTATCTATCTATCTATCTATCTATCTATCTATCTATCTATCTATCTATCTATCTATCTATCTATCTATCTATCTATCTATCTATCTATCTATCTATCTATCTATCTATCTATCTATCTATCTATCTATCTATCTATCTATCTATCTATCTATCTATCTATCTATCTATCTATCTATCTATCTATCTATCTATCTATCTATCTATCTATCTATCTATCTATCTATCTATCTATCTATCTATCTATCTATCTATCTATCTATCTATCTATCTATCTATCTATCTATCTATCTATCTATCTATCTATCTATCTATCTATCTATCTATCTATCTATCTATCTATCTATCTATCTATCTATCTATCTATCTATCTATCTATCTATCTATCTATCTATCTATCTATCTATCTATCTATCTATCTATCTATCTATCTATCTATCTATCTATCTATCTATCTATCTATCTATCTATCTATCTATCTATCTATCTATCTATCTATCTATCTATCTATCTATCTATCTATCTATCTATCTATCTATCTATCTATCTATCTATCTATCTATCTATCTATCTATCTATCTATCTATCTATCTATCTATCTATCTATCTATCTATCTATCTATCTATCTATCTATCTATCTATCTATCTATCTATCTATCTATCTATCTATCTATCTATCTATCTATCTATCTATATATCTAACTGTGCATCTTGGGTAGAAGGAAGAAAAAACACGGCTTATTATTATTACCGAGACGCGCGGCATTCATTGCAAAACAAGCACACTGTACACATATGGGCAGAAGACCAAATAAAACAGCTACTTGTGGGCACTCATAAAAACAACGCAGTGTACAAGTTGTTTAGCGAGAGGATGGTGGTAATGGGCTTCAATAGAACAATGGATCAATGCCATGTCAAAATAAAAAAACTCCGCCTCCGCTGATCTGGAGTCAGACACGGCTGCGCGCACACACGGGCTCGCAGCCACACACACACATTTCCACTCTCTATTGTCCAATAGACGAGCGGCATTTTCGACCACGTGACATTGTTCAGAAAGTTTTGGTGCGCCTGACAAATTGCTGTGTGAATGCAGACGAACCAAATGAAGAATGCAATAATGTTGCAACTTCACCACCAGAACCGCACAGAGTCCACCAAAACTATATGTGAAAGCACCCTGAGTATTGAACAATCCCTTTTTTGTACGAGAGCCTGTTTTTGTGTTTTGACCATCGGACTGTATTACGACCATTCTATTTGCCCATCGTACTATTACTGTAAATCAATAAATATTCGTATTGATTGATATTGCACTTGTGTGGACATTTGAATTAGTTTGTTTTTGAACCGTGACGAGTCTAAACACCACCAGGCTCGTCACAAAATGTTGAGATTGTTGGTGAACAACTAACTTTAGGTTAGTTTTAACGTTAGCTAGCAGCAGGGATGGACGCCGTTGTGCAAATGCAGCTACAGGCAATCGATGATGAGGAGGAAGAGCTGCTGATTTTAATCGGCAGGAGAGAGAGAGCGCGTCAAAGCCGTATATAATATAATAACCCTGTGGTTTGGTCATAGGCACGACAGCACAGCTCAAACTACCGGTTGTATTAAATTAATTAAAGGATACCACTGTCATTGTCTTTAGTTTGTTAGCTATTTAGCTAATGTTGATAGCATTGAATAGCATCAACGCTAGCTGGCTGGCTACAACGAATTCTCACAAGCTGGAAGCGTAAAATCTCAACACCAGCCATGGGAATACTATTTACTAAATTATGGAGGCTTTTTAATTAAATTTAATTAATAATCATCAAGGTAAGAGAGGATTTATCATGATCAACTGAAGGCGTATGCTATGGAACAGTCTATGTGCTTGGCTACTTTGCTAGCTTATTTGGGTTTTCAGAAAAAGGCCCGCTATGTGACGCTAATCTCTAGCTAGTTTCGTATCGTGTATTTCATCACAGTAACCTCCCGGTGTTTAATTAACACTTCTAACCAGGACATATCTGGACATATAAGACATAAATGTATCATGTTTCTTTTTTGTTGGCTGGGTTTGCGTATGCGGATTAAGGAAGAGGTGGGCTATCGCGTCATCGGTTCAGGAAAGATGCGTATAGGCTTGTAAAGACGGGAACGCAAGGGTGGCATTGATTGATTGATTTATTGCATCTTCAGATTTGTCCGCTCTGGGACCTGTTCTCAGAAAATTGCGTATTCAGCCTCCCAGAACGCGATTCCGTGTGGACGAAAGGTGCATACGATAAAATACTTTGACGGATACAACCGAAATCGTCTTCGTCTGGACAAGGCCTTAGTGTGTGTGTGTGTGTGTGTGTGTGTGTGTGTTTCAAGTTTCAAGTTTCAAGTTCAAGTTTCTTTAATAGTTGTCATACAGAAGTACAGAATACTTTTATACAAAATGCTTCTTACTGTTACGCTCCAGAGACTGTGCAAGACAAGATAAGTATGGAATAAAATAACATAGTATATATAGCATGTAAATTAGAAGTAAAAAATGAGGTCACAGTGTTCAGTATAGACATATGTACAATGTTCGATGCAGAATAGACGTAACTGAGTTACCATATAATATACAATATACTATGCAGTGTACTAATATACAATACTATATAGTGCAAGGCAGAAATGGGATGAGGTGCAATTTAGGTACAATTTACAGTAGGTGTACGAGTTGTAGTGCAAATCCTTTATCAATAAATATAAAGTGTGTTTGTGTGATCTAAAGTGTGGAGAGTGGGTGCTGCAGTGTGTGTGTGTGTGTGTGTGTGTGTGTGTGTGTGTGTGTGTGTGTGTGTGTGTGTGTGTGTGTGTGTGTGTGTGTGTGTGTGTGTGTGTGTGTGTGTGTGTGTGTGTGTGTGTGTGTGTGTGTGTGTGTGTGTGTCTGTGTGTGTCTGTGTGTGTCCGTGCCTGTGAAGGTGTTGCATTGATCCTCTCACCTCGCCCGTCTGCCAGACAGCGGTTGTAGCCCACCGGGCTGATGTACTCAAACACAAACACGGCTATAGCCGACACCATCAGTAACATCACAAACATCATCACCCACACGTCAGCACTGAAGGGCTCTGTGAGACGGGGAGAGAGAGAGAGAGAGAGAGAGAGAGAGAGAGAGAGAGAGAGAGAGAGAGAGAGAGAGAGAGAGAGAGAGAGAAGAGAGAGAGAGAGAGAGAGAGAGGGGTGGGGGAGAGATGGGGGAAAGAGAGAGAGAGAGAAGGGGAGGGAGAGATGGGACAGAGAGAAAGAAAGAAAGAAAGAAAGAAAGAAAGAAAGAAAGAAAGAAAGAAAGAAAGAAAGAAAGAAAGAAAGAAAGAAAGAAAGAAAGAAAGAAAGAAAGAAAGAAAGAAAAGAAAGAAAGAAAGAAAGAAAGAAGGAGTCAGTTTGAGGTGGAGAGAAACGGTGAAAGAGAGAGAGGGGAAAGAGAGAGAGAAGGGGAGGGAGATATGGGAAAGAAAGAAAGAAAGAAAGAAAGAAAGAAAGAAAGAAAGAAAGAAAGAAAGAAAGAAAGAAAGAAAGAAAGAAAGAAAGAAAGAAAGAAAGAAAGAAAGAAAGAAAAAAATAGTCAGTTTGAGGTGGAGAGAAAGGGCGAAAGAGAGAGGGAGGAGAAAAGGGAGGTTTTTAATTAGCAACATTTATAAAAATTATAACACCCCCCCTGGTTTTTGCAAGTGGTGCATATATGCGGTGTGTGTGCAACTGTGCATATGAATGCAAATGTACTTGTATGCTTGTGTGTGCGTGCACATGTGTGTGTCTGTATGTGTGCGTATAATATAAATGTATTTGCTTGTGTTTGCGTGTAAATGGACTGCATTAGCGCTTTTATCCAAAGTGCTTTACAACTTATGCCTCACATTCACCTTCACTCACACATTCACACACCGATTGTGAAGGCAACCATGCAAGGTGCCAACCTGCTCATCAGGAGCAGTTAGGGGTTAAGTGTCTTGCTCAAGGACACTTCGATACACTGCCGGGAGAGGCTGAAATCGAACCGGGAACCTTCCGATTACCAGACTACCTCCTGAGCCACAGACGCCACTGCACACAAGCAAGGTGGCTTTTCAACATGAAGTGAAGTGGAGTGTGGGTGGGAAGGGGCAGATGTGTCTGTCTGATGAGATGAGTACATTAGTCCATTTCTCCCCCTGTGCTCAGCTGTTATCTGCACTCAATACAGATGATCTGTTGCAAACCTCCTTTGTTTTTCTTTCATTTTTCTTTTACACATCGTAGTTGGCGCACGTGGTCCAATCATCAATGCCGGCCCTCGTTAGAATTTTCACCTAAAAAGTTGTTTATAAACTAGTGCTGTCAGGTGATTACATTTTTTTATCTAATTATTTACAGGATTTGTAATTAATTTATCTAATTAATCGCATTTTAATCG